>NC_079416.1:17902474-18049974 GCF_026213295.1 Gadus chalcogrammus
AGAGAGAGAGAAGGGGAGGCAAAAGAGAGAGTGGGGGAGAGAGAGAAGGAGTGGGTAAATCCAGGGATTTCCTGGTGTTTCACGGCAGGATAGGTTCGGGGGAGAAACATTATCACACAGCAACACACACACACACACACACACACACACACACACACACACACACACACACACACAGCAACACACACACACGCACACAGCAACACACACACACACACGCACACACTCCCAGAAGCCCCACGTAGTTAGCAGCAGCCCCCTCTCGAAGCTTTGTGAGAATGCATGGCGGGAGCGTCCTTTGTTTATGACCTCTTCACAGAGCGCAGTCAATTCACAAGACAACAGCAGTTAAAACACAGTCCCCCTCTCTGAAACTTCCAACAAGCACTGCTGACGGTCTTACATAGTACCAGGGATGGGTCACGTTCTGTGCTTCCCATTGTTAGTGCCGATGGTTTTCTATAGCGTCACTTAGGACAATTAAAAGTCAATGGGATTTGTTAAACACTAAAGACCTCAAATACGCTGAATTCAATGGGAAACGATGGAAGAGTGAAATTCGAAAGGGATTGAAGTAGGCCAGGTCTGCCATTTTATTTACCGATGATCAAGACGGATTTAGATCCTGGTTAAAGACCATATATTATCACATTAAAACCCCTCTGTGCAGTGATTCATTTTTAAATGCAGTTGTCGTTTTTCCGTTCAACCCTATAACCGTTTTGTGGCTACTCTAGTTCTGATTGTTCTCAGGCCGACTTGGGTGAAAGTGAATGTAACCAAATGTATCCCCTGCAGGCAAAGAGGAAGCTGGACCTGGAGGACCCTCTCTACCTACCTGAGTTCCGCACGCCCAAAGGCAAAGGAACTGCTGCTGCCAGGATACCCAGTCCCAGAAGTGAGTACTAGTCGTAGTCCTGGCAGCAGCCACATCGGGAGAGGTTTAACGGTCACGAGAGTGCTTTTAACTGATCTTTTTTTTTTTTTGAGATGCAAATGAGATGCAAATCGGTGTTCCAACTGTCGTTGAAACGCATCTGAATAAGTCAATTGTCATCGATCGATCTCAAAGTAAATCGAGGCGTATGTCTTACAAGAGTCAAATGACAGTTTATAATTCTTAACATCGTGACATTACATTGTCCTACTTTAACATTGTAGTCTCCTCATCTGTAAACTTTATACTTAAGTTGCGGCTTCTTTTTCCTGCCGTGTCCTCAGCTCCCAAGTCACCAGGCGAACGAACCCGCTACGACACCTCTCTGGGCCTGCTCACCAAGAAGTTTGTGGGTCTGATCGCCGAGTCGCCCGACGGCGTGCTGGACCTGAACTGGGCCACTGAGGTCCTGGAGGTGCAGAAGAGACGCATCTATGACATCACCAACGTGCTCGAGGGAGTCCAGCTCATCCGCAAGAAGTCCAAGAACAACATCCAGTGGATGTGAGTACAGCAGCGAACTCAGGCAGGACTGCTGTGGGCTTCACTGCAATGCGGTTTTTAATATGGTCTCTCTTTAGTCGTTTGTTTCATATTTGACTGAACAAACATGCCAAAGAAGACATTATTGGAGGATTTGAATGTGAATGAATGCTTGACGAAGGCTTTTATCCAAAGAACTTGCAATGCCGTGAGTGCATGTCTTTCATGGGTGGTCCCTGTGGGCATCAAACCAGTAAAACTGTCATTGTTCTTGCCATGCAACAACCAGCTTTTCAGCATATCTATTTGCGTACCACATTTTTTTAATCACCATCGTTTTTCCCTTCCTGTTGTGTTTTTTTCCCGCCCGGTGGCTGCAGGGTGGGAGGCGTGTTTGAGGGAGGCTCCGGTGGCGGGGAGAAGGCCCGGGCCCTGAGGCGAGAGCTGGGGGACTTGGAGAGAGCCGAGAGGGCCCTGGATGACCTGATCCACTCCAGCAGCGCACAGCTCAAACAGCTCACCGAACAGAAAGACAACCAAAGATATCCTTCACATCAAACCTTACTGCCCTCTGTCTGCGTCTCCCGGTCCATGCGTGTCTACCTCCCTTTCCTTTTTATACGGACTTTGATTTTGCCAAGCGGCTTGTTGTGTGTTCCTTGACTCTCTGTCGTGCACGTTGGGCTACGTGACGTATCAGGACATCCGCTCCATCACCAGTCTTCAGGACCAAACCGTCATCGCTGTAAAGGCGCCGGCCGAGACCAAACTGGAAGTACCGGAATCGTCAGGGGTGAGTGGACCACGCTTCCTCATACATACAGCTCTGTCGCGTGTTGTTGGGCATTCCTGTTGTTTGCACACCGTAGCGCAACAGCAATACAAAGTACTTCACTTTGTTTGTGTTGGCAACAATAGTGAGGACAAAGGAGAAAAAAAAGGGTTACCCAAGGCGATAGTAGCATTGATATCAGAATCATAAGCATGCTATAAGCATGGAACTCGATAATTAAAATCCTGTAGTTAACATAGTAAGAGTATTTTCATTATTTTTCCTCTGTGTCTCTGGTCTCACTGCAGGGCTCACTGCAGATCTACCTGAAGAGTAAGAACGGCCCCATCGAGGTGTACCTGTGCCCTGAGGAGGGTCTGGACGACGCCAGCCCTGTGAAGAGCGCCCTCACGCCCAGGAAGGTGTACCCCCAGCCCATTGGGCCCTCTTCAGCGTGCGCCATGGTGCCCCAGAGCTCCACAGTCAAGGAGGAACCCATGGAGGGTAAGATAGGCGCTCCTGTTTTTATAATGATGAATGGTTGTGCTGGAGATGGGATGACAATAGGAAGTGGACAGAGGGGCGGGAAGGTCAAAGGTCAGTGGGTCACATTCAACCCCTAATGGTGCTCTTTGGGGAGAAAAAAAGAGGGCTATAAAAGAGGCTCTATTAAATCAGTGTTGGACACTAGGAGGTGGGTACACTGTATAATGATCCATAGATTAGCTTCAACCAAATTTTCATCATTGCGCAGTGAAAGTACAATCCAACTTAATAAAGGCATGCATAGAAGAATAAGATTAAGATATGGCAAGTAATGTACATAGTCCAATGAAGTACAGTAGTGTTATTTTATGTTGTTTCATTAGCCTGCCATTTAACTTCTGTTGACAATGATAAAAGTAGGAGATTGTGATCAACGCTTGTAAGAGGAAGTATTTCTTGTACTTTTTTTTATTCATATCCTTTTCTGTGTTAATATTTAGTTGTATTATATAATCATGTGTGATGAAGCTCAGTTGTATGTGATGAATCTTAGTTTTCCTTCTCCACATGGGATTCTGAATATTCAATTTGACACACTTTGCATAATTCCAGACCTAACGGGACTCAGCGTTCACTAGTTACAGTGGAATCCTACTTAAATACACCATTCTAACGTTAAGCTTTCCCCCTTTCCCTCCTCCTGAACACAGCCACCATATCCATCACAGAACCCACCACAGCCCCTACCTCCTCCCTGGCTACGAGCGCCGTCTCCTCCTCCACCTCCACCCTGCTGGACGTGGAGGGCCTGCTGGGGCTTCCTCCCAGCCTGCTCCAGATGACCGAGGACCAGCTGCCCGGGACCAACTTCGTGGCGGACCCCAACACCCCCTTCGTCAGCTTCTCCCCGCCGCTGGACCACGACGACTACCTCTGGAGCCTGGAGGACAGCGAGGGCGTGTCCGACTTCTTCGACACCTACGACCTGGGAGACCTGCTCCGGAGCTGAGGGGGAGAGTCGAGGGGGAGAGCTGAGGGGGAGATGGGGTGTGGTATGAGGGGTTGGGGGAGGTAATAGGACATTCTTTTACACTATGAAGCCATCGGTTTTCACGCTCTTGTCAACTTTTTTTTTTTTTTTAATGATTTGAATTCGGTAGTAGTTGTTTTGTACGTTGTACATACTTTGGGAAGGGGGGTGGTTTGGGTAAGGGGGGGATTCACTCTGTTAGGAACTGTAGTTTTCCAAGCTAGGGGAGGGGCATTTCAACATGTTGGTTGAGGAGGTTTTTTAGTTTGTATATGTTCAATATGTTCAAATATTTTACGCATCTTTCATCACCAGCAGCTAAATAATTTGTATTTTGTTATTTTTTGTTGTTGTTTAAAATGTGATCACTCAGGAATTTTCATTGAACCTTCTTTGTTTCCAAAGTCTAAATGTCTTTAGACACATATTGGGCCAGTATTTGGCCCATAGGGGGCAGCATTGTACCATGACGGCTTTTAACTGCCTTTAAGCTTTACAGAACAGAATCACTGGATGAACCTGGGCCACCAGCCCACCAGAAACAGTTTACAGGGTATGATTTGGAAAGTGTAAAAAGCCAATCTAAAATGCTTGATCAATTGAAGGCCAACTGTTTTTTGCTCTGGGTATGGTCTTAATACGTTTTATTTTAGTGCAAACCTCGGTAAAGAAGATACCTCTTGAGATGTCTAAATAAGCCTTTTGAATTGCTGGGTATCCAGTAAGGGACAGTCTTACCTGCCTTGGGTCTAATACAAGAAAAAGTAGGACTATTGTGTTCAATCAAAACCAAAAGACTTCAAAATCGTATTTTAATAGAATAGATACAATCTGGGAAAGAGCATATAGGATAATTCTCTCTGGCAGCTGTTTCATATCGTGCTTCAAACCACACCTCTACGATTTGGTGAACACGTACCTAACATGGTATGAGTTTTGTTAACTGGCCTTATTTGATTATGTCAATCGGCCTTCTGTTTGTGCTTTTAAACTCATCTTTCTATAGAAATGTAAGAATTCTAGTATGCCGTATGTGAGCTAATAGCTGCAATTGGGATGAAATTAAGAATGAATTTTTTTTTCACTCATTTTGAAACTAATACTGTTTCAAAAGTTTCTAATTAAATATAAATATTCCCACCATGGCGCCTCACGGTAGCAACTTGTACCATGTCCCTGTATAGAATCTTTATTTCTCAATAAATACTTGGCCACCATACATAACATATGGTTGGTTTTATCCTTTTAAAAGTCCAAAGTGAAAATGGGGGACTAGGATTTTATTCAGACAGTGCAGACATTTGGATAACTAAATATCACACCATAGGTCTTTTCTTGTTTTCCTTTTCCTGTGACTACAGGAGACTAGCTTACTGCCCTGTCCTAACAAAACTTGAAATTGTGTGTTTTTGTGAGTTTTTGGTTGGAATATAGAAGTGTGTGTGTGTGTGTGTGTGTGTGTGTGTGTGTGTGTGTGTGTGTGTGTGTGTGTGTGTGTGTGTGTGTGTGTGTGTGTGTGTGTGTTTGTGGGTGCGCCCACGTTTGTTTGTGGTGTATTTCGATTTTTATGATCTAGATTAGCGTATGTGAATTTCATAAATCTGTAGAAAGTTTTTCCAATGTGCTTTATTCTTTGAATCTGTGTACAGAATTGTTTTTGTATTTATACCCGATTCTCTGAATTAAATTGGAATGTTATTATTTACCATTGTACAGAAGGCAAAACTGGATTTGACATTCAGCACTTAATGTTCTATAATACTTTGTTGTCTGATTGCTATTTGACTTGATTTAATAAATATTTAAGCCATGGTTTGCTGTTGAAAATCTGTTTTGAGTGATTCCTTCTAAAGCTGTTGTGAAGTCCTTGATCAAATTCGTATCCTCAAATGAATTGTTCTGATCGTATAGAAAATGTACTGCAGGTTGAGCACAGACAAAACAGAGTATTACCTGTACTCAGTATTCTCATTGGTGGTTCTCAGAGCTTTGATAGCAGATTGGGGCACCCAGCCTGGCATTGACAGTCCTTTTGGCTACTGACAATAAAAAGGCTAATGGATCAAATCCATCTTTTTCAGTAGCCGTGACTGGAAGGCACAAGGAGGCCATAAGGGTTATTGATGGATTAGAAGGAGACATTCCCATACAGAAAAAATGCGGGTCATTGTGAAAATCACAATTACAAAGCTTCAAACGTAGATAGGCCGGACAAAATAACACACCATCTCCGTGTGTGTGTGTGTGTGTGTGTGTGTGTGTGTGTGTGTGTGTGTGTGTGTGTGTGTGTGTGTGTGTGTGTGTGTGTGTGTGTTTGGGGGCGGGGGGGGGGGGGGGGGGAGGGTTGTGCTGGAGATGACAATAGGAAGTGGACAAAGGGGCTGGAAGGTTAAAGGTCAGTGGGTCACAAACACAATAAGATCCTAATGATGCTCTTTGGGGTGAAAAAACTTCTTTAAAAGAGGGTCCATTAAATTAGTGTTGGACACTAGGAGGCTTGTACGTGTGTGTGTGTGTGTGTGTGTGTGTGTGTGTGTGTGTTGGATTCACAGACAACTCAGTAATGATATATATCAGTTGTAGATAATGACATTACTGAAATCACGATTGTTGCTTTGAAATATCTTTACATAAATGCACTCCACGGGAAAAAAACAGAAGAAATCTGACCATGATTTAAAAAACAAACACAAACTCTGAGTCAGTGTTGCACACATAAATGTACATAAATTAAAACTCACTTAAACTCTGTTTGGTCGGAAAATCATTGCCAGGTGTCTGTTAGTGCCAAGTGTCTGCAAACGAAGGCTAAACGCACACCTTGCCCGTCCATTGTGTGGTCATAAACTAGAAAGTCCTCACACAAATATGCGCACGCACACACATACAACGCCACACACACACACACACATGCAATGAAGGATATTTAACCTCTGCATGGCAGCACTGCACCTATTAACTGTGGGCCGTGTTCTGGACCACCAGAGTAAAGAGCGCTATTGTTTACTTAGCAGAGCCCAAAAAAACGAACAAAGAGAATTGTTGTTGTTGGTCACTTGTGAAATCAAGGAACAGGCAGTAAATAATGTGAGCTAAGCCCTTCTAACCGCGTCTGGAATCTGGACAGGAAGCATAGCGTGGCATTAAGGGACCCACACCAGCCTCATCACACTTGGGTAGGGCTGCTATACATCATCATTTGCAATTTTAACATGCAAAAGCGGCAGAATATGTTCTAGCAGCAAGGTTTTTGAGGTCACTGTACTAGATGTCGTTTATGTACAGCAGAGACTATACAGACTATTGTCTTCTTGTCAATACAAATCATTACCTGCTATTTATTTTTGTCTCTTTTGCATCATATTGTATTTGAGCTTCCTTCCTCCAAACGCTCTCTCTCTCTGTCCCTCTCTTTTGTCCTCCCTTTATCTGTTTATCCTCTCTCTCTCCATCTGTCTCTGTCTTCCTCTCTCCCCCTCTCTCTCTCTCTCTCTCTCTCTCTCTCTCTCATTAGCTCTCTCTCTCTCTATCTCTACCCCTCTCGCTCTCCTTCTGTCTCTGTCTCTCTCTCTCCTTGTCTCTCTTGCCTTTTCTCTCTCCCTCTCTCTCTCCTCTCTCTCTCTCTCTCTCTCTCTCTCTCTCTCTCTCTCTCTCTCTCTCTCTCTCCCTCTCTCAATCTCTCTCTCTCTCCTCTCTCTCTCTCTCCTCTCTCTCTCTCTCTCTCTCTCTCTCTCTCTCTCTCTCTCTCTCTCTCTCTCTCTCGCTCTCCTTCTGTCTCTGTCTCCCCCTCTCCTTGTCTCTTTTGCTCTTGCTCTCTCCCTCTCTGTCTCTCTCTGTCTCCACTCATCCATGTTGACCCGAGAAGGGGGATATGTTACGGTAAGCTGGGGCCCCTCTGGTTTGACAGAGCACTAAATTGATAGCAGCCCTCATGGTGCTGAGTCAACAGGGCTGTGGAGCAATCGCAGTGTGTGTGTGTGTGTGTGTGTGTGTGTGTGTGTGTGTGTGTGTGTGTATGTGTGTGTGTGTGTGTGTGTGTGTGTGTGTGTGTGTGTGTGTGTGTGTGTGTGTGTGTGTGTGTGTGTGTGTGTGTGTGTGTTTCTGTGTGTGTGCGTGTGTGTTTGTGAGAGGGACTCTCTGGGTTTCTGGGAAGCTGCAAGGGTAGTCTAGGGTGCAATAAGACTTACTGGAAGAGATTGCTAAAACCTAAAAACGTTTGGATCTGTGTGTGACTGACTGTGTGTGTGTGTGTGTGTGTGTGTGTGTGTGTGTGTGTGTGTGTGTGTGTGTGTGTGTGTGTGTGTGTGTGTGTGTGTGTGTGTGTGTGTGTGTGTGTGTGTGTGTGTGTGTTTGTGTTTGTGTGTGTGTTTGTGTGTGTCTCTGCATGCAGAGTTGCAAGGAGGTTAATAAAGAGATGGAGAGTTAAATAGGGGCATGCATGTGGGCCTGAAGAAAGAGCAATGGTGCCAGTAATTATAGGAAGCGTTTTGCTAAGTTAAAGGATATGAGAAAATGAAATGACACACAGGGGTCTAATGGAACACAGACGGGAGATTAAGAGGCAAACATAAAGTGTGTGATTCACCATGCACCACGCATGCACACTGACAGACACACACACAATCACGCATACAGTTGTTTGCTTTCGTCATAACTCTCGTTGCTGTTGCTATCCCTTCACCTACAGGCATTTATCCCCCCCCCCCCCCCACCCCCTCCTCCTATCCAACAACATGCATCTTCCGATAACTCACTCTTTTCCCTGCCAATCCCCTCCCATCCTGGCCCTTCTCTTTGCAAAAGTCTTACTTTCTTTCTCACCCCTCCCCCACCACCGAGCCCACACCTCCCCCTTGATTGTGCTCTTCTCTTTATGCCAGTCCTCAGCCTGAGCTGACAACCTCACACACGCACGCACGCACGCACGCACGCACGCACGCACGCACGCACGCACGCACGCACGCACGCACGCACGCACGCACGCACGCACGCACACACACACACACACACACACACACACACACACACACACACACACACACACACACACACACACACACACACACACACACAGATAAACACACCCACCCACACACATACAAAAGCTGTGGTTCATTCCCAGGGGCCCGTGGGGAAACTGAAGGAGGGTATTGTTGAGACAAAGCGGGGCCCGGCATCATGACATCAGCGGGGCCGGAGGATCCCTGCATGCTTGCAGAAATGTCAGCGTATGGGGGTGCTCATTCTGCTGCACGCACAGACTCTCGCACATGCACATTCAGATTTAGATCTCTGATGAGGTTATTCAAGCATGCATGCGCACACGTACATATATACACACACATGCACACACACACACACACACACACACACACACACACACACACACACACACACACACACACACACACACACACACACACACACACATTCGTACCTGAGTAATACATAATTCAAACGAGGGTGTTGTTATCTGGGTCAGTAAACCTTTTAATTCAGCTCAACCCCTGTTCGGGGAATGATTTGGAATTATTTTATTCCTTGTATGGGGGTACTTATTTTACTCAAAGGTTTGCAACCGTATCCCCTTTGCACCTGACACCAGGTGGATTCCTGGTATCTAGAATGTTGTTTTGGCTGTTGGACTGTTGTAAAAATAAAATGGAGGCATTTGTTTACCTAACTGTTGAGTTTCACTTTGAACTGTTCGGGGAACGTGTTTGGTAACCACGCCCCCCCCAAGCCTTCCTCGAAACAGACACCCGTGTATCAGTGTATGTGTACGTGTGTGTTATAACAGTACAGAAATACAAAACGGCATCAATCACTGTGCATGCGAGTCTCTGCTATCCCCCTAAGAGGGAAATATCTAAGGTTATTGTCAATACTCGACTGGTCTTCAAAACTTAATAGCCAAAGTATGTGGTCAACTGCTCTTCTCTTTGTAATTGACAAACATGTGCAACTTTTCTGGTCAACAGTTATAATAACATGACATTGCTCTTTGTTTTAGTTTTTTTGCCCTAGCCTGGTCAAACAGACAAGCATTACAATCGTGCTGGGGCCTGGGGAAGATTATGAAAGCATATCTAATTTAGCTAAATATGAGGTTTGTGGTTGATCCGAATAAAGAGGCACTCTTTAATATCTACAGTTGTTATGGTGTTCATCTGTCTGCCTGTCAGTGCATGGCTGTAGTCTCGGGGCTTCTGTTCAGTGATCCAGCCCTTAAGTTTCATCTTGCAGGAGGAAGGAGTGACAGTGAGGTATGCTGAGGAGGTGTGCAGATGCCTTAAGGCTGGTTCTCAGAGGAGTACTCCTCGTGTTATCCTTCTGTGGGACAGTTGAAGGACTGATGGTTTGTAACTTCAGCAGAAGAAGAGTGTGAATGGAAACGTCAGAATGTGGTGAGATGTTTTTGTCTTGAATGCATCTCTTTCCTAGACATGCTGATGAATACACTTGATTATTTCGTCTGAACCTTTGCTATATTTAGGAGTTAAAACAACCACGGATTTATGAAATGTCTTCATATGTATTTTGTATTCTGCTTTTGTTGAAGTTATCCTTCTCAACCGTTTAAATGTCCCAATGTTATTCGTTCCAATAGCTCCAAATTAGACTTGAGTATATGAGTATGCAAAGTTGAAGACTGCGTTATTGTTGAAGGTTATACGCATGGTCATAACACATTCTACAAATTAGAGATTGAAATCAAGAACATATGAATGAGGGTTTGATTTCTTCCAGATGCCCATGCCAAACCCTTTGCCTACCCCCACCAACTTAAACATTGAAATTCCTTCCTCTCCACTCCTTCAGTTTAGTCCCTGAATAAGGCTTCTCTTGGCTATTGAGACCAAACGTTGGAGCACCAAGTTTGCATAGGTCTGAAGAGAGAGAGACGAGGTCAAAGAAATGCACTCTCTCTACTTCTCTCTCTGTTCAGTGTGCCAAAAAGTACAAACATTCCCACGTGATGATGGAATCGCTCCCTTCTTGCCTCCCTCCCTCCCTCCAGGCGGGCTCGCGCGGACACACGCGCACAAGTTCACCGTATACGCACACATTCAAACAGGAACACCGAACCTCAGTCAGGACGATTCGCCCAGTCAACTTTCCAGGCATCACGCATTACTACACACAGCTGCTGCAGAGGTGGATATCAGACACACAGAGTATCTTCGCTGGCTGCTGATTTCACGGGGGGAGAGCGGAGCGTGCTGTTTTTTTTTCTTCAATCGGAATATGAGTGCATGAAACTTTTAAGGAACTTTTCCACGCAGTAAGACCGTGCCAACGTAACACCAAAAGATGCCGGAGAGAATAAGCATTTCGGATTTCGTCCATCTGACAAATGAGGATTTGGCGTCGCCGGGGACATCCACGTTTCAGTCCAAAATGAGCGACTGTCGGAACACAGTTTCGGCTGTAGAGGAGGTAACGTTAAGAGCGCTCACCTTTGTCTGATCGCCTGTCTAAAACATGGCTGGACCTGAGGCATGCCCTCTCACTGTAGGCTACACTGTGTGTGACAAATACTAACTTTTCGAAAAGCAGGATGTGTCAAGTGTAATATTATATAAGGCTACGCTGGCCTCTTGTTTACGAAAACGAACTCCAGATAACGCGATAGCTGGCTTAAACAAATAGACATGCCCGCTTGCAGGTTGAACAGTCGTCACGGCCAGAGTACCTGCATAGCTCCCATAGCTTCCCTGTAAGTCACTGTTGAACCAGACGTTTTTACTGACGGCAGTCAATCACGCACGCACGCACGCACGCACGCACACACACACACACACACACACACACACACACACACACACACACACACACACACACACACACACACACACACACACACACACGCACACGCACGCACACACACACAAACGCACACACACGCACACGCACACGCACACACACACACGTTCAAATGAACCGGCAGTAGGCTTTATTATGTAGTTATACTAGCGTATAACTAGGATGCTGAAACTGATTGAAGTTTGAGGTCAAGCTTTCCAGGTTGGCGTGTTTATGGTTTTTTTTTGTCCTTTATGGTTCTGCCTGGACATGCATCCATGGTTAAGTGATATTAGCAGTCAATTGTGGACAGAAGCCATGTTTTGGACCAAAATACTGTACAATGTACAAATCTGTGCCCTAACACAATTTAGAAACATGGAGCATATATGTTTAATAGCATTTATGGATAAGGAATATGACTATTCCTTATCCACAGTATTTCTGACTCCATGATCACAACATGTAAATAGTGGGATCAATAGATTTCTGTGTTGATCTGTCATTCTGTAGTAATATGGTTCTTATTATTAATGGTGGCATCACACTGGAAAATGCATAGCTGGAATTGCAGCTATGACATTGGGAGGACTGGAATGCTACACATGTGCATAGACAGATGGTCACACACACACACACACACACACACACACACACACACACACACACACACACACACACACACACACACACACACACACACACACACACACACACACACACACGGGTGCATGTCCCTCCATAGAGCCACTGATAAGAGAGGAGGAAGGAAAAAGTCATTGTAGATAGTTAACCCTGTTAAGTTAACTGTTTGAAGCAACGACTAGAAACGACAAAGGCATTATGGAGGAGATGTTATTTCATGGGTTTCAATAACCAGGAACGAACATGCACTGATTGTGACATCAGCTGGCTGAGTTTATAGTTTAAACAGGAACACACACACACACACACACACACACACACACACACACACACACACACACACACACACACACACACACACACACACACACACACACACACACACACACACAGCAACAGCATGACGTGTTGTTGGTGCAAGAGACAATGCGAGGATAGGGAGGAGGCCACAATGACACCAGAGTGTCTGTCATGCACCCCGTAAGTCCCACACCCTGTACGACTGGGATGTCTATGTGTGTTGTCATGTGTCTGTCTGAATGAATGATGTGCCTGTCCAAGTTTGATTTTGCAATCTCCCAGATACCAAGGTCTTTAATTCCAATTCTGTTTATTTATTTTCTAATCCCTTCGTCTGCCAACCATAATCCAACCTTAATCCGACCATCTTCTGAGGCCGTGAAGACCTGTCTCGCTTCTAAATCACTTCTTTCCTGTGTTATCGGAAGTCTATAAGGCACCAAGCCTGCTCTTTAATTAAAGAAGTGACATTAAAGGAGTGGAGTGAACTGGCCGGAGACTGGGGCATGTGGAAACAACTGGTACAAGACCAGTATAAGGGTTATCTGTTTGTGATGACATTACAGACCCTTTTAAAGCCATTTTGGATGTATGGAAGGGGTAACGGTGGTGGGCGGTGGGCCTAGTACAAAACAAGCTGGGTTATTCAGGGGAATGGAACAGGTTTGAGTGGTACTATAAATGCTTACGTTGGGATGGGTGCATTGTGTTATTTAAGTGGGGCTAAATTGACAGTGCCTGTTCTGATTATTCAAACTGCAGCCCTGACGTGCCGCTTTAAAAAGGCAGACAATAGGATACAATGTGTACAAAATAACCTAATGCGTGGTATTTATTTGACTTGTTAAATAAAGTCTCATCGACTTAAACAACAAACGCCTTCATCGTTTCACTAGAACTAGTTTTGTCTCAGGTGTGAGGAAGCGCAGAGGAAATCGGAGGTGACAGACATGCTGGTTGCACCAACAGGGCCTAGTCTTCAACTAGGACGGTCGTAACTTGTCATTCCAAATCCAAACTAATATTGAGGCCGGTTGCACTATCTACTCTTACACCTAATCAGGAGCAGGCGTAAAGACAACGTCTGGGCGGCTTCTCTTGCAACTACTAAACTGCTTCACAATGGTGCGTCTCATACATCCAGGGTCGTAGTTGGCAAAATGGGGAGGTCTGCACGTGCCACCAGATGTCATAAACGGCGGACACAAAGTCTCAACTGCTTTTTATGTTTGTTATGACTTTGGACCGTTGGTCAGTCAGGGTGTTCATGTGCTGGCTGTAAAGCTCTGTTCATTTTCAGATATCGATGTCCATCCAGCGGCCTTCTCTCTGCCTCAATCCTCCGTAATGTTGCACATGAATGACAAATTACACAGGAGACGTTCAAGAATGTAACGTTATCCTTACAACGTACAACGTAGGGCGCGGGCATTCACATGAACGATCGCATCGCTAAGACTGGGCGTAGTTAAGACTAGGCGTATGTTTGATTGGTGCCGCCGACTTAAAGTTTGTTCTAAAGACAGACATGGCCGTTAAGACTAGGCTTAGTAAAGACCAGTTGGTGCAACCCACTCAGTGTATAAGATGATGTGATCGCACATGGAGTTGACAGGCTGGACTGCTTTCAAGTGCTGACTCATCTGTTGAACTTTGCAACGCCTTTTGATGGAGAATAATTGGTGTATGTGCATGTGCTTTACAGTGCCTGGAGCTGGACCAGACAACTCTGCAGAGGATGAAGAAGATAATCAAGGCTATACACAGCTCTGGACTTGGTAAGACCCACGCACACAACAAACAAAATATATGTTGCATGCCTTTGTTCACATTGTACTCCAATTGGGTCAATAAGGATGTTCAAATGTATTTGCACTGTACAACACTTTAGATGACCTCATCATCAAGTTACTTCATATAGTGTTTTTTCTGTGACTGGGGCTATAGAAGATCCGGCCTGTTTGTTCTAAAATGGTTTATATGGCTTCATAAGGTCCACGCAGGGTATATATTTTCCTTATGAATTTGGCCCATAAATGTGGTGGCCTTGAATTGTGCCTGTGTCAAGCGATCTGTGGGCCTTGCGTTGTTGACCACCATATCCTACCAGGTAACATCTTTCACAGGGTGTCCGCAAATCCTTAAAAAGTCTTAAATTCATGTTTCTAAATTTAAGGCCTTGAAAAGTCTTAGATTCATTACAAATGTCATATGCTGGTCATATGCTGGGGCAGGAAATTTTTTATTATTTTTTTCTCGTGGGACTTTTCAGGAAGGACATGTAGAGAGGCTTCTTTCTTGCTAGCTGCATATATAAACGATTATCTGCGTGCTTGCTAGCTAGTCTGCGACAATGGGTAGATGAATGAGTCTCATTGAGTGACACACATGCTATGCTTGGGTTATAATACAGCGGGATCCCCCCCACCATTGCGTGTTTTAGGTCTTAAATTTCATTCAAGGTGGTATTAAAAAGGTCTTAAAAAGTCTTAAATTTGACTTGCTGAAACCTGCAGATACCCTGTTTCAGGTAAACCCATAAACTAGGGATTGTTCAAACAAGAATACGACTGTGATATTTGAGCCTCTGTGCCTTATGTTGTAACTGTGTTTGTGATGTAGGAGGCTGTTGTTTTAATACCCAGCCATGTTCTTCCATTGTGGTTCACCACAAATATGAACTGCAGAGAGGCCAGGGGGAAGTGAGAAGGAGGATTTCAGAATGTTTCCTTGGAGTGCTATTGTTCTTTTGTCAGCTCCTAGTTGTTTACAAGGTGAAACTTGTGACTTATCTTTAAGTCTCCTCATAGGCTAGCAATTTGCTTACCTGTGAGTGCTGTTTGTTTGTTAGCTTATGCAACTGGTGTGCTACTTGAGGATAAAAGGAGTCAGATGTGGTGGTTCGGGCATCCTTAGTCAGACAACTCAACAGTGGCCAAACACTGTGTGTTCCTGGTAAGGAGGGTCCCTGGGGCATCCTTATACATCATATACATTCATATTACGTAAATAACATTCATACGTATTGCTAGAAATGTTATCGAGAAACATTTTAATGCCGAAACTATTTTAAAATGTCATCCATTTGGTTTCGGCAAGACTTTGACATACTTAACGTATTTATTGCTGTTTCTTCGAACAGTTGATAGTGGTGGCTAAAAACATTAATACGAGTCGTTTTGGACGACCTATACAAACAACCTAATCTGTTGTTTAGGTTGGAGATGTTTTGGATTGTTATATTATAATAATTATACAATACGTGTTATCATTATACTCCTGATGTATATCCATTAGGGTTGGGAATCTCTTGGCACCTCACGATACGATTCGATTCCGATTCCGATTGTCTTGTCAACGATGCAATTCTAAAATTATTAATGATGCATCTCGAAGCAATTTTTTTTTATGTACATTTCCATGCAGGATTTCCAAAAAAATCTGAATTTGCTACACTGGGTTTGCTAATCACTTCCTACTTTTGTGATGATCATTAAAGAAATCAACAGATTAATTACCTCATCTAATATTTTATTAGAGAAAAAGCTTTTGTCACAAATATGACTTTCTATGAACAATGCAATAATCAATGCAGCTTGCATTACAACACACTACGGAAGTAGGAAAAAAATAAACAGATTTAGCTTTCTTTTCTTGATAATCTTTCTCTTCTATGTCATTAAAGGAAAAGCTGCTCTTAGTCAATTATAAGAATAAGAACTTGTTGGTCGTCCTTGTGTCTGGCTGTGAGTTTGCGTGCATGCTATGCGTAGGCTGAATCGCAATCGCGTCCAGACAAATCAGATTGGCCAATACTTGAAATAATTTTAAAACTACTCAATTTCTCTCTCTCTGTCGAACAGAATGTTTCAGGAGGCAAACAAATTTAATAATAAATATATAATTATTTGTTCCGATTATTAACTTGTCTGAATCAATCGGGATCGTTCTACACAGAATCGCGATGCATCGAAGAATCGATTATTTTTCCCAACCCTAATATCCATGTGCACCAATTGGATAATCTAGTCATTGAATTGAGTGCAGAGCAGTTGAAAGTGTTTTTTGTTGTGGTTCCAAGGTCTGCTTCTCATTTCCAGGCTTCAGCTTGTAATCTTTTGAAGAATTGTGAGTCATATATCCAACTGCCCAGAGTGAGGCATAGAGAGATGTTTAGATAGGTTGTACTGTAGAATGAGTAGAACCAATTAGTAAAATCGTATTTTCCCTCTCCTGTCCCCTGCTCTCTCTGTCTCTATTCTTCTCCCCCTCTCTCTCTCTCTCTCTCTCTCTCTCTCTCTCTCTCTCTCTCTCTCTCTCTCTCTCTCTCTCTCTCTCTCTCTCTCTCCTTCTCATTTCCTAGTCACATGACCCCCACATTTGCTACTCTATAAAGTAAAGTATAGTGTACTTTGACCATGGACTAGTTTACACACACAGATGAAACTGAAAGAAAGATATCATCATTCAGCCAAGCCGAACATGGGTCAGCGATAACTAAGAACAAGAAAAAAAGATAACAAAAATCGACACGTGACCACGGCTGTCATTACTGAAGTACAAAGAGTTCTAATCACAAAACTGAATCTCTTTATAAAACGTATAAGTCAGTTCCAGTAATGCTAGGCCGCCCCCCTTCTCTCATTCTGAAGTTGAACCCCTCAATCAGTCATGATGCTTTGCATGTGGTCTAGACTCACCACTGCTCCCTGTACTTCTCTACACCTACTCCCTATATAAAAGTCGCACTCCCTTACTAGCTTTTCATTTTATCGGTACACAAACTGTGCAAAGAACACATGTTTCAGATAGCAACTTCCTTGGGTCGTAAATTGTACAGTCTTGTGTATGTAATAACAGGCCTAGATTCTACAGTACTGTGTGTGTAATAGCAGGCCAGCCATCAGAGGGAGATTGTCTTTCATTTGTTATTCAACCAAACCAAGGCATATTTTGTTGTGATATCCACACCCACGCACGCACGCACACACACACACACACACACACACACACACACACACACACACACACACACACACACACACACACACACACACACACACACACACACACACACACACACACACACACACACACACACACACACACACACACACACACACACAGGGGACATTGGGGGTCAGGACCCCAAGTTGGGAAAGGGACCTTTTGTGATTTGGATCAACATTAGCCTGGCAAACTAACAAGTCTCTCTTTGTTCCCTCACCCAAAATGAATGCAACCCGGTCCCCATTCAGAACACATGGCTGGACTGTGTTTGCCAGGGGACTTTTAATCAAAGTGCTCTTCCTTCACCACCAGACATGACAATTACCCCCCTTTTACCCCATCTATACGAGTGTCAATTTTAGTCTTTACTTTTCTGTTAACGGTATGTATATATTCATCGTATAACATACCTACATTTCTGGAGTTTGAGATGTAGCTATTATACACAATCCAAAATGCTAAAAATGTATTCATCTCAATCTACTATGGGTGTTTGTCCTATTTCAAACCATTACGGTCAGTGGTTTGAAATCTGAGAAAAATCCTCAAAACATCGACACATCCCATTAAGAGGGAACACAGTTCTACAGACGGACTGCCCAACACCAAATGCATTTGTTTTTCCCCGGTGTGCCTCAGCCCACGTTGACAACAAGGAGCAGTACACAGAGGTCCTGGAGAACCTGGGGAACAGCCACTTGATCCAGGACAACAACGAGGTATCCACGGGCTTCCTGAACCTGGCCGTGTTCACCAGGGAGGTGACGGCACTCTTCAAGAACCTGGTGAGGAGTGAGGACGATCTGCAGGACACACAACCCCTACGGGAGGAAGGAAGGGCCAGTGGAGGCTTCCTTCCTCAAGGAGGCATCTGCAGCGATTAGATTTTCTGAACTTTTATTTGAGTAGCTCACACACTTGGCTGACTAAACCTGAGCAGCAAGTTCTATACAAATACACACGCACACACTAACACACACGTTTGCGTCGGATTTACTGCAACCATAATATGAAACCCTCAATCACCTTTGCTTGGCTCTTGGTGTGTGTTTATGTGTGTCTATGGGTCTGTTGAGATGACTGCTGATGGCTAAGGTGCTACTCTGTGGCAGGAGACCCCCAAATCTGTCTCATTTTGTGTGTTTGGCGTGTGTGCGCATGGCTCTATTGCTGTACAGGGAGTGGCTTTTCAACAGCTGCACGCTTTTTCCTCTGGAGGCTCTAAATCCGGGGGAGTCCGGAACCCACCTACCAATTGTTTCCATGGCGATGTTAATTTATCCCGGACCTCCTTGCGTGAATGAGGAGGTGGATTCCCCCCCCCCCCCCCCCCCCCCCTGCCGTTGGGAAGGTTTCAGTCGAGGTCTGACAGGGGATCGTTTCCTATGTGGGGGGTGTGAATAGGAAGTGTTTTCATGAAACTCAGAATAGGATTTTTAAAGTAATCGAGTGTGTGTACTGCTACTTGAATTAATCTCTTTGTGTGTGGGTCTGTATGTCCGTCCCAGGGTCAAACATGCAGGATTTTCCCTACCCTAGACTTTTGGGGGCCAACCAAAACCAACGCAGCCAAATTCCTCCCATAAATCGATGTTTCCTGACAAACTAGGTTGACCGCTTTCTTTAGTTATACGAGGCCAGTGTGAACCATTGCGGAAACTCCCAGTGTTATCCACGTCGTCAATAAACTGGGATGATGTAATACTCGCTTATTCTGATCATGGTGCTTAGTCAAAAGTCAGACTCAACAGAAGTCAATGTGGGTAATATTGTCTGACATGGGCTAATCAGTTATATTAATTAGGTCTGTATATACTTTTGTAAAATTAGGTTAAATATTGTTTTCACTTAAGTCTTCCATGGAGGTGTACCTGGGCTGAGGCAACAAACGATTGCATTTGTCTTATCCCGTCACAACCACAACCGAAGACCCTTTCTGTCGTTATCACAGTGGGGGTCAAGGGGGCAGGATACGTTATCCCTGGTTCTAGAGTTACTGATTACAGTTATGTAAACCGTGTGTGAGTGTTTGGCAGAGGCTAAGAGACCTTCAAACGAGTGTGTTTTCAATTTTTGTGTTTACCACATTCGGGAAGCTGCTTGATTTTTATGACTCTGCATCATGCCGCATGGATGTGCTGAAAACCACTTTGTGGTCTGACACTAATCCCGTCGCGAGGCCAGCAAGCACTTTGAGGCGTTGAATCATACTCCTCTAGACATTCTTGCATTGCAGTGTTTTATTTTGTTTAATTTCGTAAACCTCAAAACGCTCGCTGACTCACCGTTTTGTAAATCCTACATGAATGGTTTCCCAGACCTCATAATCTTGTGTGTGTGCGTGCGTGAGTGCGTGCGTGCGTGCGCGCCAGCCAGATGGCCAACCCCTACCTGCTCCTTAATGAAACGTATCTATTAAACGCTTGGGATATGAGTGCATGCTAAATAGTGAATGCTCATTACACTGATGTCCTCCGCTGCTCTACAGGTGCAGAACCTCAACAACATCATGGCATTCCCTCTGGAGAACGTCCTGAAGACAGAGACTAGGGAGGGAAGGCTGGTGAGGGCCAGCTGCTATCACACACTAACATACACAGACCTGCTGCTGGCTCGCCCCTTGATGTCGGTCAAGGGAGCGAAGTGGGAAAGTACACTCGTGTTGAAACAGTGGATATAAACCCTTCTTTTAAATGACTTACCTGCAGCTACTGGTTGAGATGCAACAGAAATGTTTGCAAGTCTGTGTTTCGTATTTTACTTTAACACAGGGGAGAAACATAGTCAGTAGAAGTTAACCGTAGTAACAGTTTACACAGTGTTCTTTTTGGTACATTGAACGATAGCCACCCTTTACTAGGAAGTATTCCATGAATAGGAGCAAAGAAGGCCAGATGGATAGTGTTGTGACTGTGTATGATAGCCCCAGCTGGGTATCACAGCCATCTCCTGTGGATCTCTGTTGATAAGTTTGTACAATCAGGCTCCAGTAACCACAGACTTACACACTGACTAACAATCACTGTACTGTAGCAGCACCTGGTCAATAAAGACATCATGCAAACTTAGCAAGACATAGGAGTTGATAGCACAGCATTTTCTGATGAATTAGTGAATCTGTCAATAACAGTTGATAAATATTCAGCTATGAAGTTTTGTGCTCATTTTAATTATTTACAATTAATTATAGTTAGATCCGACAAGGTAATTTGAATGGACAAGAGGCATTCCATGAATGTTGATATGGTATTGTAGCAACTGTATTGGTCTAATAACCGAAAAATTACATTGATGCTCATTAACTATTAACTGCTCTGAATCACCACCAAAGTGACTTTCAACAGACTCTTATTTCATTGATTGCACACAAATGGAAATGTACTAATACATTTACATGATACAAATTAGCTGGCCTGCCGTAACGTGTAGACCTAGACAAAGTAGAAAGCTTGTGTGCAGTCGTTGTTCCATTGCAATCAAAGCCTTGCTAGCTTTGATTGTCTTTGGCCCGCAGCTGATTTTAAGTATAACGGCAGAGCCTTGAGTGGGATATTGCTTAATTATGGGAGTCATCCTCGTCAGCATCAAACTTTTTGTGAACCAATAGCTGGCAGATAATATTGCTGAATATTTAAAGAGCAAAACTTTTATACCCTAAGTTTTATACCCCAACATAAGACCTCAGAAGGACAAAAAAAAAAAGAATGAGCTGGTTATTTGGTTATCCAAGTCTTCATGACCTCCAGTGGGGATTCTGTGTTTATACCTCGCCCCCAACATCATCATTTCTGTTTTTTGTTGCATCTTTTTCTAATTTCCCCCTTCCTATTTCCCACCAGGAGCTGAAGAAACAGATGGAGAAGAGTTGGAAGGAGTACGACACGAAGATGTGAGTGGTTAACTTTATGTGTCACCGAAGAGAAACGCAAAACACTTGTCAACCCTCCATGGAACGGTTCCAACACATGGCATTAAAGGCACAGTGTGTGGCGCAGGAAGTCAACTGTACGGCCGGTTACATCATCAGGCACCACATGTGCTCTAGCCAAGAGGTCCCCTACCTTTTTTTACGCCACGGACCGGTACTGTGGTGACCGGACCGGTGTAACACCTTTTTCTGTTACCCCATTATAAAGTGTGAATCCAGTGGTCACTGTTGCATATTTTCTGCAACGTGCAGGAGTGTAAAGCGTAGACGGCCATGAAGTCGCAGAAACATGCACGTGCTTAAAGCGTCGGTTTTGTTATTGGTTGATTTGCCTCTGTGGTGACAGCATGGGTCTTGCTTTTCTTGCAGAGCTGTAGTCAAGACCACGTTTGTCGAGTCCAAGACCAGAGCTTGTCAATTAAACCAATGCCCGTTTTCTGAACAAGCTCACTTAATAAATTATTTGAAACTCACTTGGGCACTGCTTTAATGTGCTTCATTATATTGTGTGGAGGGAATTATAACTTTTAGGCTTATTATCCGATTCCTCCCCTCTCCCCTGCATGCAAGGAGAAGGAAAGAGCTTCCATAAGTAGATCAAATCAAACACTTTATTTCTCTAAATTTGTCTTTCTTCCTCTCACTTTTGTCCATTCATTCTCTCTGTCTTGTTGTTTCCTTTCTCTGCCTTTCTTACTCCCTCTCACCCTTTCTTTGTTTTCTCTCTCATTCTTTCCCAACCTTGTTGTTCCCTTCTTTCTTTCTTCCCTTTTCTCCCTATTGACATTCCTTCCTTTCTTCCTCTCCTTCTTCGTCTTCCTCTCCTTCCCTCCGCCAGGGTGAAGCTGGAGAAGGAGAGGCGGGAGAAGGGCCGGCAGCCGGGGCTGATCAGGACGGAGGGACCAGAAGGAGGAGAAGACATGGAGAGGGAGAGGAGGGTCTTCCAGCTGCAGATGTGTGAGGTAGGTGGATCCAGTGCCAGGCAAAACATCACGCCACCAGCCGGAACGACTGCGGTGGAGGAGGTCTTGGGAGGTCTGAAACCAACGTTACAACCCTGGCATCCGCTTTGGCCACATGTGGTTGGATGTTTTTAACAATGGAGAAAGCGAATGAGATTCATGTGTCTGAACTGAACATGGTCTTGCGTCAAGGGCAAAGGCTACTAGCAAAAACCATCGTTCCCTCTTGATGTGCGGATCAAAGTGACAACAGTTAAATGCCAAGGAGATTTATTGCATGCAGACATTATTGTAGTCACCATTTGGAGAAGAGTCATGCTCCATAAGCGCCGGTCCCAGGCCCTGGGTTAAAGTGGCGGAAATCAGAAGACTGAAACCAGCTGAAGACTTTATACACTGGCCCATATATCTTGCTTTGCGGAACTGCAGTCGAGTCTCGCATATCTGCCTGTACACTGTGTTTTATGAAGAGTAATGATATCTTAGTCAGTCCTTCCAGGAAATTGAAAATCCCCAAATAGTACCTATTATCAAAACTAGGTCACAATAACGGGTTGAGCAGGCTAATGTTTTGTTTTGTTTAAGAATGAATTGATCAATAATATTTGTATTGAGAGGTGGGTCATGGGAAGGTTTGACCTGATATAATGTGGCCAACACCTGTCAAACACAGTTTCAGATGCTTGCTATACTAAACAATACAGAAAGGAGTGGACATTTCACTCACAGACTTTGACAAAAGCTTATTGAATTTTTTCCCTTTCTTTTTTCACAAGTGTCTGTTTGTGCAAATCACTCTGACTATTTTACACAGACCAGCGCCGTCATTTAATTTGATTTTCTTTACCGTCTGTGTTTTCATTTTGTAGTACCTTCTGAAGATCCAAGAGCTGAAGGTCCGACAGGGCCCAGATCTTCTCCAAAGCCTCATAAAGTACTTCCAGGCTCAGCTCAGGTATGATTCAAACAAACCTCCCCAGGCCTCTCCGTCCCCTACACATGTTTGTTTTTCTCTTGCAGCCAACTAAGTCTGGGATTTATGATTCGTCGCAAAAAAAATGTCCCTCTGGAGTTTTATTTTTACAAGTCACCATTAATCTCACATTAGGTCATAGATGGATAGGTCATAAATGGAGAGAAAACAAAAAAAGGGATTTGTCCTTTTGGCCACTATAATGATTTGATTCTCGCTCAGAATTGCACATCAGCAGTTTGCAACGGTTGAGGTTTCTAGCTTCAGTCATCTGATTCCAGCTTTAATTTCCAGTTTCCACGCTAGGAGTACAATTTGCCAATTTTAACCAAAGAATGCCGCTTTCTGTGAGAGGCATGTTTGGTGAGTGTCTTGTTATGGTGAAAGCAAACCCTGAATTACTGTGGAAATGTTTTGATGTACTGAACTGTATCTATCATCCTTTTTTGTTTTGTTCCACTTTTCTCCCCATTCTCAGTTTCTTCCAGGATGGTTTGAAAGCGGCAGATAACCTAACTCCCTTCGTGGAGAAGCTGGCCACCTCGGTCCACGCGGTAAATGTTATAAAATATATATATATATATATACTTTGTTGTGTACCATTACGACCTGGCTTCTGGCAGACCCGATGGAAATTTCCCCATGCAGCAAGGAACCTGCTCTCTACAGTGCTGAGCTGTGGTATCAAACTTGTTATTATTATTTTTGGAGTCATCAGAGTTACTGAACTGGAAGGTCAAAGGTCATGCTTCCCTGCAGCTGCTCAGGCCCCGTTATCGGCCATGTCCCTGACTCAGCATTCTTATCACAACACACATCTGTGGCCATGTTTATCCTGATGACGTCATACACAAGCATCACACACACTTACTGATTCACTCTCTTTCTCTCTTTCCTGGCTTTGTAGCAGAAGTAACTGGAAAACAGAGGGCCAGGAAGGCTTGTTGTTGCTCTTGTTACAAAAGGCTGAGGTTTAAGGAACCGACACCAGAACTATTCAATACTTGCCCCAAGCTGAGCGGAGTTCAGTTACATTGCGGAAGTTTCCAGAACCACAACCACTTCTCAAAGTGTCCCAACATTTGTCGGTTTTTCCAAAGTCTTTCTAAAATACGGTACTACCTGGCAATAATGGAAACAAACATTGGAGACGTTAGAGGATATTCTCGTTCTGCATGGCAGAGAGTGCGGCAGCGGCGACTAGCCCGGGCACGCCAGAGCCCCAGCCCACATGGAGCTAAAACCAAAACATTCTTCCAACCAGGACTGTGTTTTACAGACACGAGGTTCAAGACCTATCCTGATAAGTTGATCCCCCCCAGATTGTGCTGTTGTCGAACCGGTCGCACAAGACTTCCCCTTTGATTGTGCTGATTTGTAATCCTCCCTTTCTCTTGGGTGCCTCCACACCCTAGTCGTGAGCTGCTCCCATCATGCATTAGGCTGGGCTTATTGGATGAACCAATGAAGCATCTCTGCTCCACACCCAGAGCTAAAGGCCACATCAGGAACTAATTTGATGCGGGGAAAAGTTTTTGCAGGATATGTGGTTCCAACCAATTATTGAAGTTTCATTCTAAATTGGATATTGGATGGGCTAACTGTGTGTGTGTGTGTGTGTGTGTGTGTGTGTGTGTGTGTGTGTGTGTGTGTGTGTGTGTGTGTGTGTGTGTGTGTGTGTGTGTGTGTGTGTGTGTGTGTCTGTGTGTGTGTGTGTGTCTGTGTCTGTGTGTGCATGTGTTTGTGTGTGTCTGTGTCTGTGTGTGTTTGCGTGTGTGTATGTGTTTGCGTGTGTGTGTGTGTCTGTCTGTCTGTCTGTCTGTCTGTCTGTCTGTCTGTGTCTGTGTGTGTCTGTGTCTGTGTATGTTTTTGCGTGTGTGTATGTGTTTGCGTGTGTGTGTGTGTGTGTGTGTTTACGTGTCTGTGTGTGTAGGTACGTCTGGAGCAGGACGAGGAGGTGCGGCAGCTGTCCCAACTCAGGGACTCTCTCAGACTGCTGCTGCAGGTGGACGGCAAAGAGGTAGAGGGGACCTTCACCACGCCCACGTGGTCTCACTTAAATAATGTTCATTCATCAGTGTCTGCTCAGCGCAACGGATGCATCTCCGATCGCCTTCTGGGAGGCACTATGGAGATATCTTTTCGCTACCGTTATATATCTGTCCATTCGGCATCTCCCCCTGGAGGTTCCCTCACTTGGTTTTGGCCTCTTAGTGGGCTTCGGTTTACGGGGTGTCGTATTGTATGATATGGGGCTTAGATTCCCTTTCAGACTGTAACTGTGATTAAGGGCTGTACCAATAAAATGGACTTTGCCGGTATTTCAGTCTAGACTATTATGGTTTTAAGGCTGGTGCTCTAACTAACCCATTCTTTGGGTTAGTTCATGCATGTTTGAACGCGTGTCAATCATTCCTACTGTGCACCTCAGAATTATCCCTTTTAACTGCCGTCATCCCGATAAATATATTTTGCCCTCCAAATCTCTCGTTTGTATCCCAGGAGTACATGAACAGGAAGAACTCTGGGAACGGCTACAGCATTCACCAACCGCAGGGCAACAAGAAGTACGGCACGGAGAAGTCTGGCTTCCTGCTGAAGAAGAGCGATGGGTGGGTAGGCCGACGCGACGGACGAGCGATTCCAAACCAGAGAGTTGCTCTTTAGTTTTTGACCTGCGCCGCCCGACACTGCTTAGCGTCTGTTGTTCTGCGATGGTCCTCAGTTGCCTTATTTGGAATTTGGAATGGTCTCTGGACTTAATCGAGTGTCTAACCAGAGTTACTGCTCTTAAAGGACGACTGAATAGGAGTGTTAATTTAACAGTGAGGGTGTCAGGCCGTAGAACAGGTCGGAGCTGTGATTTAAATGAAATTGGAATGCATTTAAAGAAAAGTACATCTTTCTCTCGGGAGCTGTGAGAAGATCGCAAAAAAGTAGTAGGAAAGTCGTGGAAAAAGAGGAGGGGAACTCTTGACTTCTTCCAGCACAGCTGGTCTTCATTATGGGGGGGGGGGGTGATCCAGTAGGGGGCCCCTGCTATAGAGCTTGTTGGCAGACTGGCTAACTGAGTCGCTCCAGGTGTGTGTGTGTGTGTGTGTGTGTGTGTGTGTGTGTGTGTGTGTGTGTGTGTGTGTGTGTGTGTGTGCGAATGACCATATACACACATACACAATATATATAGATTATTGTGTGTGGTTAACTTGGGGGATGTGGTCGACTAAGACAACCATGGGTTTTTTGCACATTTTCTCATGGGAATGGAAACAGAAATTGGAAAAACGTAAGCAGGCACGGAGAGGGTCACTGCAGTCCGCAGCCCTGCTTTTGAAACTCAATAAAAAAGTCCACCAAACGATTCAAATTGAATAAAAAAGGTTGACGTGGACTCTACATCAACATTTTATTAAATTTAAATCGTACGGTGGAAACTCTTGTGTGTGCACTACTGCAGCCTTATCGTCATCAGCGTCGCAATATCTGCAGGACGAGGTTCTCATGAACCCCTGTGTTCTTCTTCTTCTTCTTCTTCTTCTTCTTCTTCTTCTTCTTCTTCTTCTTCTTCTTCGCTGGTGGTGTGCAGCATCAGGAAGGTGTGGCAGAAGAGGAAGTGTGGGGTGAAATACGGCTGCCTCACCATCTCCCACAGCACGGTAAGAGGAGGCTACTCTCTCCACGTGGATCACTGGAGCACACTACACTACACTGCACGATTAACACGGAGGTCTTCAGCATACCACCTTACAAACAGGTATTATAAACCGGATTCAAACACCCCCCCTAGCAACGGTGGTAGAAACAGACATTGCCGAAATCCTGTTTCTCCGATTTTGTAGTACGGGCCTGCCTGTTATCTTGCAGAAAGCTATGGTATGACAACACAGCAGTTGACTTAGGTGTGTCTGTGTCTGCGTTTGTGTGTGTATGCATGTGTGTGTCTCTGTGTCGGTGTGTTTGTGTGTGTGTAGATCAACCGCCCGCCCGCTAAGCTGAACCTGCTGACCTGCCAGGTGCGGGCCAACCCCGAGGAGAGGAGGACCTTTGACCTGGTCACCCGTAGGTTCCCCTAAATCCTAACCGTTGACCTCCCGACCCCCTCGGAACATCATGAACCCCCCCCCAAACACGTTTCTTATCCTGAATGTATAGCAGTCCGGAAAACGTGATGTGCCAAGATTATTTTAAGCTAAGCTTGTTGGATACGTTTCTCATTCGCCCCCACATATGTATTAAATAACGTTTATTTTCATCCCACGGTGTTTCCGTTCTATAACACAGCAATGGATCTAAACATTTCTTCTCTCTCTGCCACTATCTATCTCTCTCACTCTCACTCTCACTCTCGCTCTCTCTCTCTCTCTCTCTCTCTCTCTCTCTGTTCCCCTAGGCAATCGTACGTACCATTTCCAGGCAGATGACGAGGAGGAGTGTTTGATGTAAGAACCCTAATCCGTCTCTCCGTCTCTCACAGCGGTTGGAGAGAGTCATCTCCAACCGTTGCAGCAAGTAACTACTTTTTGAAGCAGTGTGGTTCCGGGGGAGGTTAGGAAGTGAGGGACAGGATTGTGGACGGGGTAAGGGTGTTGGTTCCACCCTCAGTCATCAGGCACTGGGTGTGACCCCCATGCACAGTGTAGTGTAGAAAGGGGGTGCCTATGAGAACCCTTGAGCAAGATGTCTCTGACCCCCTACCTGCTCCTTAATGACATGCTTCTAAAGTCAATGGAAGTCGACTCGGATGAAAGCATCGGCTTGCATTCGGGCAAATAGGAACAAAAGTAAGTTAAGTAAATAGAGGTGAACTGTGCAGGCTGTGAGTGCTACTAATATTCAGTGTCATTGATTTAGCTTTGATTGTTGAGTAACGCTGGATCTTCGAGCACGCCTGTTGGGACACGCACACACTACAAGGACACAGGATGATCCCAACGGGAAATGGTTATTGGGTAGAAAACAAGTTTGTCGACTGAACTCCAGGAAGGAGTGTGTGTCATTTAGTGATATATTTGTATGTATAATGTCCTGTATGCACATGCCAAAATACAAATGTACCAATTGTGTCTTGCTCAATTCCATGTTTGAATTGGAAACATGATCAATTATTTTCCTTGCTTACCCATTCTTTAAAGTTAGATAGCACTTTATTTCATCCCATACATGAGAAATTCACTAATTACAGCAGCCCATAGAATATAAAAAGATGCAATAATAAAGTAGGAAGTTATAGTATGTCCAGGATACGTTTAAAAATCACACAGTTGTGTGTGTGTGTGTGTATATATGTGTGTGTGTGTGTGTGTGTGTGTGTCTGTGTCTGTGTCTGTGTCTGTCTTTGTGTAATGTCCTGTATGCACGTGCCAAAATCCGGAATTGTGCGTTGCACAATTCCATGTTTGAATTGGAAACATGATCAATTGTCACCCTCTTTAAAGGTGTGTGTCTGTGTGTGTGTGTGTGTGTGTGTGTGTGTGTGTGTGTGTGTCCGCGTGCAGCTGGGTGTCAGTGCTGCAGAACAGCAAGGAGGAGGCCCTGAACACGGCGCTGGGCGGAGACCAGCTCCACCTACAGGACAGCGGGCTCCAGGAGCTGTCCCGCGCCGTCATCGCCGAGCTCCACCACCTGCCCGGCAACGACGTCTGCGCCGACTGCGGAGCCCCAGGTCAGCCAATCACAGGCCTTTTGTTTCCCTTAAATGTCCCTACTCCCTGGAAGAATTGTAACGGTGTTTTTATGGCTAGTCTGGCTGTTTTAATGACGTGCATGATGTCCTTGTGCTTTGACAAAGTCATGTGGGGGGAAAATGACGGCAAGACAACCAGTTTGTGAAAAAGTGAACGGTGACATATTATGTCTTCAGGTGTGTGGGGCAGAGAGTGTCATCAGCCGCTACACGCCGTTTTAAAAAATCTGCCTCTTCTGACATCACAGGTGGGCGTGTCCACCTAGATGTGTGCTGGATAGATCAGTCAACCAGCCTACCCAGTGGACTGTAGCAAACGTTGCGAGGCTGATTTTTCAAAACGGCTTGTAACGGCTAATCACACTCACACCTGGTGGTATAATATGTCACCTTTAAAGGGGACCTAGTATGCTTTTCGATTTTTATGACCTATAAACGTTGTTATAATGATCGATAGTCATGTTTAACCATACACAAAAAACGATGTCGATTTTCGGGAAACTCTTCCTCTCATCTGGGCGCTTTCGGCATTCTCTGTCAACGCTCGGTTTCGTCCTTCTCCGCCCCCTCGCCCTCCTCCTGCCAACCCAACTCCGTTGTGATTGGTTACCTTTGTTGAAGCGCGCGCGCGGGCAGATTTGACCAGGCATATGGGGGCGCGGCAGGAGTGCCTCTACGTAGATGATTTTCCGGAAAAGTGAATCGCAAACGGTGTCCCGAGTGTTTAGCGCTCTGCACAGCCACCCCAGACCGTCAGCAGGGAATACGTCGAAATGCATGTACGTCATTATTTGACACTTTAGCGTGGTTAAACATGACTATCAATCATTATAACAACGTTTATAGGTCATAAAAGTCGAAAAAGCATAATAGGTCCCCTTTAAGGATCGCTGCTTTAGAGATTTCCAGTTAGTCTTCATCCAGGTCTGATGTATTTTTCCCCTCCTTCCATCTCTGTCTATTTATGTGCGCGTCGCTCTCTCCCTCTCTCTACCTCAGAGCCCACATGGCTCTCCACCAACCTGGGCATCCTGACGTGCATCGAGTGCTCTGGGATCCACCGGGAGCTGGGGGTCCACTACTCCAGGATCCAGTCGCTCACGCTGGACGTGCTCAGCACCTCCGAGCTCCTGGTAATCTATTGCCGTTTGAATTGCTGCTCCTCCCAGCTTTTTATTAAAGCCAATTAATTCGAGCATCTTTGTGTTCCATTTGCTGAAATGCCCGTAACATCCCGGCAGCAATTAATCACTTAAATGCTCTTGTTTCCTTCTGCTCAGTTGGCCGTCAGTATTGGCAACACACGTTTCAATGAGATCATGGAGGCGGGACTCCCCAATGACTCTGTTAAGCCCCTCCCACAAAGTGACATGTAAGTTCCCACCCCACTAACGTTGATTCCATGTTGAGTTAGTCCCCCCGACTTGAATTTCCTCCGGGATAAATAGGGTTAGGGTTAGATAAATAAAGTATTCGTCCATCTCTGAATCTATGTTTTCATTTTGGTCATCAAACCTGAAAGGGTCACCAGTTCAAATGTTTGTTTTTTCCCGGATTAACCTGATCCCAAACCCAGGAACGCCAGGAAGGAGTACATCGTGGCGAAGTACGTGGACCGGCGCTACGTGGTACGGCGGGAGGACGGCGGCGAGCCCTGCCGGGCCTACGCCGCCGTCAGGGGCCGTGACATCACTTCCCTTCTACAGCTGTACGCCGAGGGGGAGGACCTGGCCAAGCCCCTCAGGCTACCCGACGGACACAAGGTAAAGCGTCGTCTACACACCGACGCTGCTGCGCCCGTGATGCTTTTTCCCCTTTTTGGAGCGACAGCCGGGGCCTGAATCAGACTGAACCATCTGTGGTGAAATACCTCGACATGACAAACTGCGGAGCTATGAATAACATTTCCACTGAACAGAGTCATTACACAAGCACCCACGCACACACACACGCACGCGCACACACACAGACACACACACGCACGCGCACACACACACACACACACACACACACACACACACACACACATGCGCGTACACACACATACACAAACACAGAGACACCCAGACACACACACACATAGTAAGTTGGTGACAACAATCGGAAAAGCCATCTATTTCCTCAACTTGATATAACTGCCTCAATTGTATGTTATCAAGTTACATTCCCATTCCTCTACGGCTCGTCTTTATTTCTTTAATCAAGCCCGGTCCGCTTTCCTTCCACTCCCTGCTATGCGACGTGAGGCCAGCTCTGTCGTATTACTGACGTTGTGTGATGTTATTCCAGCTTGTGAGTCACAACTTGTCTCTTGAGAACATGAGAAACAAGTCACAAAAACAAGGTGTTTTTTTCACCCTCTCTCTCTTCAACAGGCTCCCTTCCCTTGTGTATTTTATTTGTCAATTTGTGAAGAACACTCTCTCTCCTGTTTTTGAAAGGTTTATTTGATGTTATTTGAAGAGTTGTCACCTTCCATTTATTTCAAAATAAATTCTTGTTTGGGGAAAAAATAACATTTCAGTAATCAATCAACAACAGAGAGGATGCAAATCCTCACCAAGGGAACTTTGTAAGTGAGTGATCACTCTTGGGAAACCTGATAATGCAGAGCACTACCACAACAATGACGCACGTGCATTTCATGACAAACCAAGAACGAATCATATCGTTTATTTTCCTTTTTAAATAAAACCTTCGACATGAAAGACAATATAGTGTGTTAGACAATACAGTGTGTAAGCTGGCGCTCGGTTTGTATATCTCCCACCCTCACTGTTTCATTGAGTGGCTAGACAGCGTTGTGCGTCTATAAGATGCAGAAGTTCACCCGTATAGTGTGTCTGTTTGTGTTAGGACACCAGAGAGACGGCTCTCCATCATGCCGTGCTCATGGAGGAGAAGAGCTCGCTGGCACTGGTGGACTTCCTCATTCAGAACAGGTTGGGACACGAAGCGTCGCTTTTGTACACACTACAAAGCTTTTCATTCACCAAGTATTTTATCCCCAGCCTTTATTATGGCGAAATGAGAATCCCTGTACGAAACATTGTGTGTTTCTCCAAAGCAACTGTCTGGAGAAGAGGACAGCAGAGGGCAACACGGCTCTGCACTACAGTGTCCTGCATCACAAGCCTGAGTCTCTCAAACTGCTGCTGAAGGGGAAAGCTGCCCTGCACACAGGTGCCCAGCGAACACGCTTACACACTGGTTACCAATATCATGTCTCAAGATTACTTTGCTGCCCCAAATGTTAATGCTAGCAATATAGCACTCTAGGGAAAGCATTATTTGGTTGACAAACAACCTGTGAATTGCCACACAGGTCTTATCACAATGGCCCAAGTGCTGCTGCTGTTGTTGACGTTCTTGCCAGGCAACCTCGTACTAAATGCTCTTTAGTGTGAGCACAACCATCGGATCACCACAAAGTCAATTTGACAAATGAGTTGTTTTGATCACCTATATCGGTATAGTCCTTTTTTCAAATTGTTGATTTTATGCCTCTCCTAGCAAACACATCCGGAGAGACGGCCTTGGATATCGCACAGAGGCTGCAGCAGACGCAATCCATCGAGCTGGTGAGCAACTCTACCTTGCATCTGACCCAGTGGTTCTCAAACTGTGGTACGCGTACCACCGGTGGTACCCGAAGCGCTATTTAGTGGTACGCAGAGGAATTCCCCCCCCAAAAATTTTAAAGATATATATATTTTTGGGAGACATCACAAACGTCATCTTACAACCGATTCCTTGCCCAGACTAATACCTTCTCTTTAGTCGTATAATTTTTTAATGATAATTAGGGTTTTTCAAAAAAGGTTGTTGTTATACAATTGTTAATATGCCTCCCGTGTGAGCTGTAAGTGGCTGAATAGGGCTGCAGGCCTATACTACTGTATTTTGTTATATTTTATAACATTGGTCATGATGGTGGTACTTGGGGAGACAAATATTTTGCGAGGTGGTACGTGGTGTAAAAAGTTTCAGAACCACTGCCTTAAGCAATTCAATGCATCAAATCAAAATGATTTGTGAGGGGTTATGTGTAATGGAAGGAAGCAAGCCACTGTTTGAGTCTTTGTCGAGGGTGGAAGGGGAGGGACCTGCCTTCCTCAAACAAAAAAGGGGTGAACTCCAATGACCGGACACATTACCCTTAAAATAACTTCCTGTGCTGAGAGGAGGATGAGCAGAGAACACTATCCTCATTCGCCCCCTCATATGTAACATTTACTGAACGGACTCGCTGTCCTCGTCAACCACACCCGCTTGAATGTCTTGGTTTATTGATTGAACATTGCAGTGTTTAGAGTTGGCTGTTCCGGTCTGAAATAACAACTGATGTGCGTTTTCAAGAATATAGAAATTGTATTGGAAGAAGCAGTGGTTTAAAATTAGCCTTGAAGCTTCAATTTTCCTCACACTCTTTGTTAAAAGTTTTTAATTATGGAATGCATGTGATTTCAGTTGGAGTTAGCCAAAAGTGGGAAGTTTAACTCCCAGATCCACGTGGAGTTCATCTGGGAGATCGATTCGTCTCAGGACCTTTACGACAGCGAGGACGACCTGGATGACAGGGTAAAGACCTGTACCTAATGTCGAACAAACAGCTTTAGCCAACGCTGACTCAATATAAAATGCAAAGATCAGGGCAAAATATTCACTTAGGTCTTCAGGTAGCACAAAACATCAGTATGTTTAGGGCTTCTACATGTTTAGTTTGCCACCCTCAACAAAGTGTCATTATAGGGTTAGCTATGACAAAAGTGTAGTTCTTTTCTTCAGGTCATGGGGAAGTTTTCAACCTGCCAGTGTATCGATGTATGTACGCTTCTTATACTAAGCTGTACCTTAACATCTATAGCCAAACAATCATTGGCGGTACCTTGTTAGCATATGCTCTTGATTCCCGGATCACCATAGGGGCCACAAGACTTAGAAATCCACTTTAGAATTAGTATTTTAGCTTTCCCAATATTACAAATATAACTGATTGATGGAAACGCTCATAACAATAGTTAGGTAGTTAATTAGTTGTCCCAACAGGGAACTTATTTTACACAGTTTCACAGTTTCTTTTTGACATTTCTCATTCATATGAGAGTCATGGGCACATAAATAAACACTTAAACACGGATGTACGTATAGTATACATGGATCGAGGACCACTCCCGTGTGCTAACGTCTTGGTTCCTTGCCCAGGCGAGCCCCAGGTTATCCCGGATCCATCGCTCCTCCGCTCCCACTGGTGGCGCCGCGCCGTCGACGCGCTGGAGCGGCGTGAACGGCGGCAGCAGGCCGTGTCAGACCTACGAGAACGTGGACTACCAGTACAAGACCTCCAGCCCGAGCAGCAGCGCGCTCTCAGAGGTGTCCATGCCCCCGCCGCTGCCCGTCAAATCCATCCAGAGAGGTGAGCTGAAGGCGGGGAGAAGGGGGCCTAATGCTCTGTTTATCATCCATTTTGAATGTGGTATCATAGTATGGCGATGTGTTCCATAGCAGCCATGAGGGCTGTGCGATTAATCAAATTTTGATTGCGATTTCGATTTTCTTTTGCGCCAAACGATCTCCAAATTTAATATAATCGAGGTAAAAAAGATTTTTGTAAGTATATTTATTTTATCCATTAGCTGTTTTATAATGTTGCAGGACAGCTGGATACATATTTGTACATTATTTAAATTTGAGTCCTTTTTTTTGTATTTTTTCTTTTTTCTGACATGTATTTTTGTTCTCAGTTCTCATTCGAGAGAAATGCTGAATAAATGCGTCGTGTTTTCAAACTCAAAAAGAATCGTTTGAATAATCGTGATCTCCATATTATCGACCGACGTATTCGTGATGATGATTTCGTCCGTACTCGAGCAGCCCTGCCTGCCATCCCCCTTCAGCAACCACAGCCCCTCTTCTCTCGGCCCCCCTGCAGGTCGCTCCGACCCCCAGCTCTCCTTCGCCCCCCCGGAGACGAGCCCCGGCCACAGCCCCAGACACTCGGTCTACCAGAACTCCCCGGCCAGAGCCAGCCCCCCCTCACCCGGCCACGACACCCAGGGGGGCCGCCCACCCAGGTCTCCCCAGGGTCAGAGTGTGGTGCTGCGGGGCCACAGGCAGACCATGTCCTGGGAGGGCCAGTCGGTGTCTCAGAACCACATCGGCCCCGTCAGGTGAGGAAACAGTGATACTGTCATTATAAACACACTGTAGGGATTAAACCCGACCCGACATCGCCCTCTGCTGGAGTTTTAGAGTTCGATATTAACAAATTATTACAGAAGACCCATTTGATCCCCCCAGCCGAAAGATTCTGGGTTTGATAACCAATATCTGTTGTTAAAAGTAGTCGTACAAGTTTAACTCACCTTTTCAAGAACGCTTTCAACACATAGCTCCTTCCCTTCTCTCCCCTCCCTCATTTGAACTATTCCTAGTCTTCAGTTTTTTAGCTACCAAATTTTAACCAAATTTTTGTTTTTACTTACATACGTTATTATTAAATAATTGTATTCTGTGTTCACTTTATTAAGCGACTGAGTATTTAGAAAAGCGCTATACAAGTTGAATGTATTATTATTATTATTTTTATTATTATTATTATTTTTATTATTATTATTCTACAAGTGGCTTCAGTTATCCCCTCAGAGCTTCATCATGTGTCTCTAATGTCTGCCCTCCCTCCCCCCCTCTCCCCCCCTCTCCCCCCCTCCCTCCCCAGCTCTGAGAAGACCACCTCGTACCGCCGGACCAGCAGCGGGTCGGGGGGACAGGGGAAGTGTGTCGCCACGCCGACCAGCTGCCCCACCGCCAGTGAGGAGCTGTACTGCAGCCTGTTGGGCAACGGCGCCCCCCCGACCCCGCCCGCCCAGACGCCGAGCGCGGCCCCGCCCACCGCCCAGAACCCCCCCACGCTGGTCACCATACCGCCGCCACGGCAACGCAGGAACGCTATGGTAGGCGACGCAGACCCAGGCAATTAGCGTGTAGCTTTTGACGCTTTTGGACGGTCTTGTAGTGAATTGGTTTTTAGATTTGCTAGTTCGATCCCCGGCTCCTCCTAGCTAGTGTCAAGGTGTCCCTGAGCGAGACGCCTCACCCGGACTGCTCCTGACGAGCTGGCTGTCGCCCTGCGTGGTTGACTCCACCGTCGGTGTGTGCAGGAATGGTTGCAAGTGAAATGTAAATGAGCCGGTAGGGGTTTTAGTGTATTTTCGCTCAAGGATGTACATATAGTGTGGACATTGAACCACGAATCCTTTCGGTCATTGATATGGCTGCCAGACCTAGCCCCTCCTATTTTGGTAAGATTTCAACAGATATTAGGCCTACTTGAAGATATTCCAGCCCATCTTTCCCCATAGTCACGAGCCCAACATGAATCTCGCACTAATCTGTGAATGTTCCCAGTCAATGTGGATGTGTGCCATAATAGTAAAACACGAGAAACAAAATGAATCTCCACCACCAGGTGTCTGGCAGCCGACCCCGGCAGAAGCGCGTCAAAGCCCTGGTGGACTGCCGGGCGGTGGGCTCGGAGCAGCTGGCCTTCTTCAAGGACGAGGTGATCGTGGTCACGGCCACCGAGGACCCCCACTGGTGGGTGAGTGTACTACACTCTCCCTTGTTTCCACATTGCAGTCGGGGGATATTCAGGAGGATTTCTTTACCGAGGATTGATTCTCAGAAGGGATAAGGGGTGTCGATATTTTTAAACCTACCTTTTTAGTCAGGCTTTTAATCAAACAACTTATTTATCCATTTATGAAATTATTTATTTATTTTCACAAAGTTATCGCTTTGGGTATGGATGGGTGGGGGGGGATAGTTTTTACATGTGTGAATATCTTTGGGTGTGTCGTGGCTGTGGGAGGAGGGGGGGGGTTGTATTAAGCACTTTGTGTTGCATTTGCTTGTATGAAAGGTGCTATACAAATAAAGTTTGATTGAATGATAAAGTGGAACTGATTGTGGATTGGTTTGCGTTTGTTGCTCTCCAGGTCGGCCACATCGACGGAGACTCGTCGCGAAGCGGCACCTTCCCCGTCAACTACGTGCACAAACACGGAGACTGAGGGGACCCCCCCCCGGGACCCCAGATATCTGCGCATGAGCAAATAGGAGAAGAACTGAAAGACCCCGGGATGCTTCCTCAAAACGCCTGAAGCAGGAGAGTGTAATTTCCCCCCCCCTCCCCCCCCCGAAAAAAGAGAACTCCAACACGTATGCGACAGGATGCTGGAGTTGGCTGAGGTGCCAATGCGCTTTTTCCACGAGGATGGAGAAACGAAGGCAACCCCAGAAACCGAGCTGGGCTTTGGCCGTAGTGGACAATGATCTACAGTCTTCTGCTGGCGACCCAGAGTAGTGGGTTTGACCCAGGCACCTCTCTACCTTAAGCCATTTTCCTAACGTGTTTCCTGGGCTCACACATTGTACCTTTGTTTTACAGTAGTAAAAATACTAATGGGCACCAGTGACGCGGTATTTCCCCCCCCCGTCACATGGTATTCATCACAGAAATAACCCGGGATTTGGTAGAACGTCATTTGAACCGATGTTGACACAAGCGTGTTTGCGAGCGGTGGAGCAGAAACCAAAAATCTACGACCTGCACATAAAATAAACTGTAAACTCGGGGGGGGGGGGGGGGTGGGGGGGGAAGCCTTGGAGACGCCAACCTCAACGAGAGGCCTTCTGAAGGCCGCGCAGAGGGGCGAAGGCACACCCTTTGCTGGGAAGTGACAGAGCGGCTGTATCACCATGCCCAACGGAAACCAGAGGACACAGCCAGAGCCAGACGACGCGGAGGAGGACTCGGGTTCATTCCCCTGCCCAGTTCCTCCCGTCTCCGCCCCACCACCCTGCCCAGTGCCCAGGGACTGAGGATAAGTGGTGCCTACCAGTCTGCCTGCCGGCAGAACGGCAGACCTCCGGACGAGTCTCCAGGTGAAACCTTAGCCCCCCACCAGGAGTCTAGCTTGAGTCCGGGCACACTGCCAGTGCGCAGTGTGGCGCTGGTCTGATTGGAGGATTGTCTGAAGGATCTGGTTTCTCGAGGCCTCCTCCAGAGAGTATCAGGAGAGAGTTGTGGAAGGATCGACGGCGTCTCTCCACTCTGTAGCACTTACAAAAGGCCGGGCAGCCATAGACCCAGCATGCCACACACATCAATGTGTTCAGTAAACTCTGTTTAGGTGGTACACTTTACAGTATGTTCATAACTAATGCAATCACATTCATCAGACCTATTGGCACAATTATTCTTTGCTCTTAATATACATATGGTACTTATTTACCCTGTCCTTTGATACATTTATTTTTATATATATGTAGATATAAAAAGTGTTACGGTTAACAACAACATGCCTTTTGTACATAGCACTGTTGTATTATATATTCCCTGTCTCTTAAAACATTTATTGTAAACACAATCTTTTGTATGATTGAGGGATGCTGGATACGTCAAAGTACAATGAATTTGAGCTCCTGATGTTTGTGATTTAATTTACTGCTTCAAATATTTTTGCAGCAGGTCTTACCATTTGTTGTTCATGTTTCCATAATGTTTTTATGTTTGTCATGGTATCGTTGTCCTTAATGACAGTTTCAGATGTGCTCTTTGTTTGCCCATGTTTAAGGATATTTAAAGACATCGAAACAATCAAATTGATATTTGCAGGTCTTACTTGGGTGAAGTGCTATAAAATCAATGTTGCATGAATCCATTAGTGTATAATGTACAGAGGAAATTCCTATTGCCCTGGCTGGTGCCCCAATGTGTCGTCCAATAGCTGCAGAGAGCTAATGGTTAGCTAATGCCCTTTAAGTTCAATGTGGGCAGGAGATGTCTAAATAATTAATTTAATTTGAGATAATGTCTTGTACTAAAGACTGCTATACACACTCCAGTAGTAGACAGAAAACGTTCTACTTGCTTGTTCTACAATGCATGTTCTGTGACATTCAAACCAAGTTGCTGCCATTTTTTTGTGCTAAAGCTTGCAGCCATGGTTACAACCGCACCGAATGTTCAAGGTTTAAACGCAGAAAGTGATATCAGATAGCTGGACGCCGTATCATGTAGGAAGTCTGTAGTCTGTACTCTCATTGTCTCAGATGTCACTTCTTCCTTCCTCAATCCACCTGTCCAGCTTCTCGGCCTGCCAGTCTCTGTCCCCTTAGCTCCTCAACCCCCGCCTCTAAACCATCTCTTTCCCTTTGTCCTTCCCCACTAGCCTCGGTCCCTCTCTGTGCCTTCTTCTCCCTGATCCCAGCGTCCTGAATCCAAGGTAACGTCATTCCAGACGGTCACTTACGCAACAGACTGGAGGGCAAATGGATGGAGTGACTTTCTGGGCTCTCTGTGTATTCATTTGCATCAAGACCATTATCCCCTCATCCCTGCGCGTGGAGTTCCACAGTCGCCACTGCTGTAAGAGATACCGTTTCAAACCAGTGGATTTCCACGCATCAGCTTTCATTTTACAGCCCTCTACCGTACTTTACCGACTGTATCAGCCCCAATGCTAAACCCAGAAACCTGGGTTAATAAGAGGATTTGGGGGCCATCCTTGTACATTATGCCGTGTGTGTTATGTGTAAGTGTACACTTAAATAGATATACATGTATGTGTTGCTTCATTGACGGTGTATTACATAGACTCAGCTGTGCAGCGTTTTAAAAGGATTAATGCTTTAGCTCTGGGTTTTTAAGTGAGCAACAGTGAATTCATCAGCCTAATGTAACTTTGCCACAAATCCGTCCCTCAATAATGGATACTTAAGCCAAGTCAAGTGGGATTTATTTGCAATAAACCACATCACCAGTGGAGCTGCTCTGATTATCTCACCCCTTTTAATAAAATGCACAATTAAAAGAGGCTCTTAAAGCAGCACCCGGAAATGCCCATACACAGTACTGTATGGGAATGAAGGGCAGTTTTTGTTCTATATTTCGCAATCTTTAGTTTTGTGAATGTTATAAAGTATCACAAAACATATTCAGATGAATAATTACAAATGATTAACAATGCATCTACTTTGCCTACTTTATCATCTATTATATTCCCAAATCTTAGTTTAGGACGAGGCAGGCCTAAAGGAATATAATATGCTACTTTTGTTTTAATGCAACAAAGTGTATTTGTACACAACTCAATCCACATAAAGATTATTTTTGTATGCTATGTGCTTGGAGTCTGTAGCAACTACTTCCTTGAAGCATCTGTTTTGAGCTGAGCAGGTGCTGCCACAGCCCACAGCTGTTCCTCTAGCCGCTCAGGTGCTGACTGCAAATAAGAGAAGTGCTTTGTTCTAGAGTTCTTCTGAGGACAATGTTTGACCCATTTTCAACATGATACGTAAATCATTGTGAGAAATTGAGGCATAAGTACGCCCAAGTATAGGTTTCACTCCGATCCCTAAACCAGAAAAAAATGAATCATAGTATTTTGAATTAAAAAATATGCGCATTCATGTTGCCATCAAACTGGCTTTTCCCTTCAGCCAACCAATTCATTCACAAGTTGCGCTAGTAGAAGTTTAAATGTATTTATTTGAGTTTTGCCTTACAAGGCGTACATGAAAATGTTGCCCTGAAACATTTACTACTGTCATACATTATATATCTGTGCTCAAGTAAAGGATACACAAAGAGGATTGCACATAAACTTTGGAAAAAAACATAAATTGCTTACTACATGGTAAGCAAGATATGAAAGCAAGAACTTTTAAAAATAAACATTGCAATCTAATTTGGAGTTGAGGTAAATTATACACATTCATCACATTAGCTTGTCATTTATCATGCTTACGGCATTAATATATATATTAGATTTTACCGTAATTAATATATATATATATATATTAGTACAGACACTAATATTGTTTCTCTTTCTATTGACAAATGTACTTATTGTAAGTTGCTTTGGATAAAAGTGTCTGCTAAATGTAAATGTAATATGTTCTCAAATCCAATTTTAAAAAGGCTGAGGTTTTTAAATTTTTACCATTGAATCACAATTTGTATTGACATATATGATGAATGTGTACCTACTTCAACCCTGTGTACTTAATGTATATTATGTAAAACCCTTGATTTTAACTTTGTATCGATCTTGGTTATATAATAATACAAACTTTCATTAACAAAATAGTTTGAAGTAAATATTTCAGCAATAATTATTTTAAACGGTTGAAAAATGTGCTTAGTTCAATAGTTTCTTCTGCCATAGCACACAAACAATTACAAATACATAAATACATTCAATTGATAAATAGGCTTCATAAAGTGTGTTTTATACCTATGGCGAGCTAGTATGTGCATCCATAAAGGAGCTTTCTCTTCCCCATTTCATTAGTTGGTATGTATATAAGGGTGTAATATTTTGGTTGAAATACCATGTTATCCAAAACATTTGTAACATTTACATTTTTTCACAATATTATTTAACCATGGAAAAAAGTTGAATGGGTTTAGCAGAGGAAGTCGGTGTATTTTGAACCTACATTTTTCCCAAAGGTTAAATAAGTCTTCCATACGGTAACAAGTGCCAGAACAGAAACATTACATTCATTCTGCAAGTGGACCCAGAGATATCTCGTTTCTATAGGAAATGTGTCAGTGCATGAGGCTTTTCTTTGAACCAGACGATTGATCAACTTGCTCTGAGACTTCTGAGAGTCTTGAGTTCACCATCGTTGTCAACCTCACCAATGAACAGAAACCACATAAGGCATTGTGGAAAAATATACAACAATTGATTCAGTTTTAGCACACACTCCATACGATCATCATGTGTAAGGTCTCTATCCTTTAGTTTTACTTTTGTACAAATGTCATGCTGTCAACTCTCTCGGCCAACTATGATTTGGTATTTGCACAAAGACGTCAAACGGAGTATTCCCTGGTTGTGATGAATGTCACCTTAAATAACGAATCAACAATCAATAGTGAAGAGGTCAATTACACTAGAAGCCTATTGAATTTGTGATAAATCACTGTCAATAAATGTGAAGCAGCATAAGCTAGTATCTTACATTCAACTGAAAGCTCTGCTTGCATCATTCAAATGGTAAATAATGTTAAATGAACACTGAAATAAAAGGTGTATCTTAATAAGCACGAAATGCAGTGAGGCGCTTTTGCAATGAAGCTCCTTTCAAGCCAACGAGTGGCAGATCACCCCCAAGACTACGCCCGCCTCCCTGGTCGTTTGAACACAGACGTTTTTAAAGGAAGGATACTGATGACACAGCAGAGCACCGTGTGCACAAGCACACTTCCTGTTGATACTGAGTGCCTCTCGATGGTTGTGTGGCCAATGATTTCCAAAAATAGATCCCCATGGTGCATTGGTTTGGCTTTCTACACACGCACACACACACAAAGTCACAGGAGAGGCAGGTCGACACAGATGAACAGGAGAGACAATTATTTTCAACGTTGACAGAAATGGGTGAATGGAGCAGGGATATTAATACTAATCCCATGAGTAGAATCTATAAGTGGTAACCAGGTCACCTACATCAGTACCATGTTACCAATCACTGCGCATCAGCCAGAAGTTATTGATCAGTGTACACCGCCTATTGAAGCTTTATGTTATCATACAAAGAAGTGGCAGTAATACACTGATCTAAACACAAGGCAGCTGGTATAACTTTGAAATATCAACTTTTTGCTTTGCATCAAATACATATTTGAAGTGTCAATATAAGAAAACTATTCCATGCAGACAAACATATTCACAGTCCATTATGTTGCAAAATAAACCTTTTGAATGGGAACAGCTTGGTATGTCTTGTATGATGTATGATTGGAGAACCTAAACCCTATCCCAGTTTAATCCCTGAACAATTTGACCACCCAAAGGATGTGACTAATGGACTAGAGATAGACCGATATGTTTTTTTCAGGGCCGATACCGATACCGATTATTAGTAGTCAAGGGGGCCGACAACCGATATTTGTAGCCGATAATCGGCCCAGCCGATAATCGGTCGATCCCTATAATGGACACAAGCAAAGGATTCTCAATTGGTCCCCAAGCAACAACACATCGCCCAGCCACCTCCAACCTCAACCTGAGCTTCATCATCTTACCTTACCTTAACTTACCTACTTATCCAAACTCCTAAGATCTTAACACAAATGCAGCATTATTCCTTTGCAGATTTTTTCCCCAACAACAAATTGGAGACCTTTATATTCATCTAGTAATGTTTGCTTGCCCATTCTAAACGGCCTTCAAAGAGAGTTGCTTGCGAGATACGTAGCGAACCAAATGAGAGACTAAGAGGCCTCCGGTGGAGCTGTGTGCACTCTCTCTTTTCTCTCACTCCCGCGGGACTGTAGTGGTCTCCAGCAAGGGCTCTAAAATAAACGAGGGAAATCTGAGCCTAGGCACTTTTTTACATTTAAAAGTCAGGACATCTTGTTCCTGCTGCATCCCTCCTACACAATCCCACTCTGTTGTTTCCTCGTTCATCAAGCCTTGCCCTCTGTCCTCCTGGGTTTATGTAACAATGCAGCATGTAACTTCATTGTGCCGGCCCTGTGTTCCTTTTCTTTTAACCTAAACCATTGTGCATCAGAGGAGGGGCGTCCATTCAATACAGAGCCTCTCTTTCTTAAAACCAATTCAGAATCCCTCCGTCATGTCATCCTTAACGAAATCCTACTTTTTTGGGTCACCTATTCATCGGTGAATATCAATGATACCAACATAACGCAAAATAAACATCGAAAACACGTTGCAATCACTTGCAGTCACACATTCAAGGAGCTAAATAGCAGTGTATGCAAGGAAAACAAAAAACAAACAAAAACCCAGTGAGGACATTGAAGACATTGACGTTTGGTCACTTTGTCAGATGGCACGTCAGGTCAGTGCATTTTCAATGAGATGCACCATGACGCCCGTGTGCTGATAAGGCAGCTGCTCACTAGCAAGCAACAGCAGTAGTTGTAGGAGGCACTACAAGAGACGCCCAGGGGCCAGCCCCAGCCTAGGAGAGCAAGGAGGGTGGAAGAGAAAAAAGCAGCAGCCATGTCCATGAGCGTGGAGCCAAGCAAGTAATGGTGGGACGCATTCATTTGATCTGTAAAGCCCCTCAGAGGTGGGGCGCGAGCACTGTAGGGCACAGTGAGAGACACCATCTCCCGCCTCTCCCGCTTTATTTGAGTTTGGCGGGCCACGGAAGGCACGTGCGCAGCCCCAGCATGGAGGAGAAGATGATGGTGGGCCGGTGCTTCTTGAACCTCAGGCCCTTCTTCACCCGCTGGGTGTTCTCCGTCACACACAGCTCCCCCTGCTGGGCGGCGCCGGAGATGCGGGACACCACCTCCCCGTGCACCACCACCTCCTGCTCGGACCGCACAAACACCTGCCTCAGCTCCTCCAGCCGGCGCTCCATCTCGTGGATGACCCGCTGGCGCTCCTCCACCTCCAGCAGCCGCCGCCGCGCCGCCTGGAACTCCATGCTGGAGCTGGGGGTGACCAGCTTGGAGGAGGGCGCCGTGGCCGAGGCGGAGGGGGGCTCCGACCGGGACAGCAGCGCCGCCGACACCCGCCGGAAGTCGCCCATGGAGATGGAGCGCCGGGTGGCCGGGGACACCATGCCCAGCAGGGCGGTGGCCGAGACGGACGGCGGCAGGGTGAGGAGAGCGTCCTCCACCTGGTGCGAGGTGGAGGCGGAGGACATCGAAGAGGCACAAGGGGCCTCCGGCGGGGTGATGTGTGGGTGGGGGTCCACGATGCACACGGGGGCGCCCTCGTCCTCCATCGTTTCTTCGTCGGAATCAGTGTCGGCGTGCCTCGTTGGTTCCCTGACAACGTCCATCCTGGTGTCGTCCTCTTCCTCACTCATTGCTTTGTTGTTAGCCGAGCCTGAGCTTGCCTCCTGCCGTCCTTACCGCTGCTGCTGCTGCTGCTGCTGCTGCTGCTGCTGCTGCTGCTCTTGTGGATGGTTTTCAGCTGTCCTGAATCATTGCGGAGAGCGACTAAAGCCGTGTGAGCAAGAGGCAGCGGAGTGTGCAGTGTGGAATACACTCCATTCATTAATAAGAGATCGGAGACTGCCTTCTGCTCCCTCCGCGTCCTTTGCCGCCGTGGTGGGGAGCAGCATGCCGCCAGCTCATTGGCTGCCTGACTCATGAGTGTGTGAGCAAGGGGATTGGCCCGGGCTGCCTCCCTGCGATGATGCTGATAGCTGCTGATAGCAGGCAGTCATGTCGTGTCCTCCTCCTCCTGGTAATCCGCATGAAACCGAAGCACTGCTGTCTCGCAAAGAGAGCGCTTCACTCTTCGAGTGAGGCATCACAATGTAGAAGCGCAGAACCTTTTGTTCTCTCTCTGTCCATCTTGTTCATGTGCACTCTGATCTCCTCTCACCAGCGAGTGCTCGTCACTGGCCCGGTTGCCCTTGGAAACGCAGGCATGACATCAGATGGCTGAAGCAAGAGGGGAGGGGGGGGGGGGGGCAATGCTTCAGTTGATCGTTTTCTCTCCTTCGAGCAGCACTCTTTATCACTCCTTTCCATGCACTTACATCACCGTTCCATTCATTCATTACCGACTCTGTTTCTCGTGAGGGGGCTGAAAGAACAAACGGAGAAATAATCTTAAATTATCAATGTCTGTCTGATTGAACTGGCTGTGTGCATCAAATTACATGGTACGTTTATTCTGGCAAACAATACAACTATAGATTGTCAATATATATCAATATGCAGCCATGTATGTTTAATCATTGTTTCACATAGATATTGCTTTTATATACAATTGTGACACATTATGTGTGTCACAATATGTCGACTGCATATGCTTAAAAGCTATCTGCAAGCCACTGACTGCTTTTATTTTACACCATCGTACGATGCAGGTATCGTAAAAGCATGAAGTAATAAAACATTATAATAGATCTCACAAATGAAGCACTCATATGTTTGTAAATAGGCCAAATATGGAGAGCTTCTCACGACACCTTGTGGACCCTGTGATCTCAGGGGGCCTAATTATTCACATCGTTCAAACCAAGCTCTCATTGGAGGAGATGAATCCTGCCCCCTGAAAGACGCGACAAATTAAATATGCTGTTGTGCCGCGCGACTGATGCACTGAAAGAAAAATGCTAAACGTCACAGAAATACGACAGCTACACATCTAAAAGACAACATACTACACATTAACATAGCCGTCTTTTGCTGCGGTTTTTCACAGAATATGATCACTAATGGGTAAAGTGATTTGTTTGAAAGAGCCCAAGAGAAAATATGATAAGTCATAATATTGTTAATCATTTAAATACCAAAAAAAGAGAGGTTGGTTGGATTAGGCTCATGCATCAACATTACAGTTTTGATTACAAGCGTATTCTAATTGTTTTACATGTGGGTTGTAGGCCTACATATATATTGTTTCACTGTCCCAAACATTGGAGCTACATCCTTGGAAGCCATTGGTCGAAGAGCACAAACATTACAAAATGAATCTGCACTCAACTTGCAAACTTGGACTGTTTCCAGAATAATGGCACCCTTGCTGTCTGCCTAAATGTATTAAGAATGGAACAACAATAGTTTTCCAACAGATGCACCTCATGTTTTTGACACTTTAGTGTATGCACTCAGAGGTTAGTTCTGAATGTGGGTTATAAAAAAATACTAACTTGATAACACAAGAGAGTGGGGGCAGACAAGAATCAAGAGACGTTTACCTGTAGGAATATAGGTTGAACCTTCCATCTGTAATCCTCTGTTCCCATTGGACAAAGCCTCCGTGCCGGTGCCGGTATGTAGATCAGAATAACAAGGGTGATCAAACGGTCTGCGGTTGAATGCAGTTACGATGGGGACCGAATATGTGAAACTACATTCACTCTAGTTGCCTTGCAAGCATAAATGGTTAACCTGCAACCCCGCTATCACGCGATTGCGTGCTAGTGTTGAGACGAAAGATGATATCAAGACATTTATAGAATATTCCCATTCACATGATTCGTCGCATGACCTGCAGGTTGGAGAGACTGAAATAACCCCCAAAATGAGTAGTGTAAAAGTCCCACACTTTGTTTAAACTATTTATTTCATTCCATCGTTTCGTTGATATGCATTATAAAAAAGTTTCAAGCATATGGATTTAATGCAATATCCACAAACTGTTCAAAATGGTACCATGAAATGTCTTGTTTATTGTATTAACCAGTTCATTTCTATTTTGTGCAAGTCACCAAAAGTCAAAAAAAGTTAAACGCAAGGTCACAGGCTAACAGTGGAGCTGTGTTGGGAACCAGCAGTCAAGAGCTTCCATGGAAACTTTCTACCCATGTTAAATAGATTTAGTTGGCAGTTCCTTTTCTGCCCACTCTTTTTTAAACTTGTGGAAGCACTTTGCAGTACTGGGAGACACCATTTCTAACGGCCATGGAGCTAGATTCTAAAAATATCAAAAGATGCCCAAAGCAAATACATTTAACCCATAGTTGTGTTTTAACAAATTAAAAAATTTCAGAGTTTCATTGAGCAGAAATATTTTGCATTTTTTTTTATTAGTGAAGCCACAAGTTTTGCACATCATCCAAACAGAATACCTGAAATGTTGATATTTCAGCCCTTTCGGGTTAAAACAAGAGAAAAGGACAACCTAACAAGAGTGAAAAGTTTGGGTTAGGTGACCTATAGTTCAAAGATGTCCCTGGTCAGGTAGACTAAATAAAAGTGTATTCCCAATTGCTCCAGGACATTGGTGTAATTTACTTGTGAGCTCTCCCTCATGCCTAGAGAGACATCAGTGTTGAACCACCAACTGAAAGAGGGTATTTGCCATTAGTATGAGTGACAACATTTCATGGCTATTAATTTAGTTCATTATATTTAGCCGATTTGAATAGACTTTTCTAGCAGGTGAGGCTGTCAAAGAACTAGATATGGAGCAACTACAAAAAGTAAATTTGCAGCATGACCAAATTATACAAAAAGTATAGGAACTGTTCTAGCAGATATGTTTTAGAAGTCTCTTTTGATAGGCAGGGAATAATTGTCTTTGTCACCCTGTAGTCATGCCATCAAATCTGTTGGGCAAAGTACCGCTACTGATTAATCCAGTAGACTCACCAGTCAAGTCCCCCTAGTTAGAAAATGGAAGAAACCCAGTTAGTCATGTTAATTATTCTGTTGTTACAAATGAAGACTAATACTTTCCACATATTGCGATCCAAGTTACTGGCTGCAGTCTTGGATTTTATAGTCCTATATGAATAGATTAAATTTACTAAACTATTAATCATGCTTCAGAAGAATTAACCTTTCTTGGATGGCAGATCTACCACAAGCCTCCATTGCCACAACCTCCAGATGACTTACGACCTACGGCAACTCCTCGAGTACTGCAAGCCAACAAATTGGCTCTTGCACACCAGACACGCATTTTGCTTTATTTTAGGTTTTCAAGCATGTTAAAATACCCAAATCATCGCTCCAATACACAAGTCAGCTAATGGCCTACAAGGAAATGCTGAAGCTAGTGTTAGTGATGGTGATAGAAATGGACAAGCTTGCGTGTACAAATATGCAACTAGAATTGCAAGGTTCACAGCCCAGTTGCAAAAGTGGTCACAACCGTTGGATTCTAAGCAAGGGTAAAAAATAAAATAAAAACTTCCCACAAACTAGTCAACATGGTCATTTGAAAGTGTACAAAACGACTCTGGAATAGTCAAATGCAGCTTTACTGCGGATGAATTAAGCCAAATTGCATAAACATCCAATGGTAAACAGTATACAAATGCAATCAAGGTTGCACTCACACTAGGCCATCTGGCCGTCGCAACTGTGGCCTGGCCACGGTAGGCTCTTGTACATACGCCATCACGTCGCTAGCATCCAAACAATTCTAACAAACCTTAACCAACTAGTGAAAAATGGAACAAAACTTTAGCACACACCCAGTGACTAATCACCTTGTCCAGGGGTGTTCCAACGTGGTTTACCAGAGGGCCTTGTGGACTTAAAGTAAGCCACACATTTGACAGAGACAGCACGGAATGACGTTAAACTAAGCTAATCTACAGGTTACTAGTGCTAGTGCAATTACATGAGCATTTTGCACAATATTTGTACTCCAATGCTACGTAAAGCAGGCCTCTTCAGAAACCCGTAGCCTGCTACATAGAAGGGCAACTGTAACAAATCCTGACCAAGACCGAAAGATGGCTCTGGAAGCCACTACGGCCCACGCAGCAGATTACTGCGTGGACCGTGGTGGCTTCCAGATCAACCCTTTGGTGGACCATTCATACACATGTATTCCGAGGATGTTTTGAAGACACTGGAGTCCCATGGCACTAGATTGAAGACTAAGTTGGTATGGGGGGGCCCAAAGGGGGCCCCCCCATAGATCTTGCCAGTCAACTAACCTGTTAAGAAAAACACACACACACACATCACAAGATACAAATCAGCAAAGCTAGGTTAACAAACAGCAGCAACATGCATGTCAAGGTGCAAAGAGCAGGGATACTGATGGCTTGTGTCTGAGGAGACAGCCCAAAAACGTCAACAATTAATAAAGGAAAATAACTTTTACTCACTGCGGTGGTCTGTTTCGAAGTGCCATGTTTGTAGCAATATTTGACTGGGCTGTTCAGTCAAATGCCCACAAAAACAAACACGCAACAACGCATACTTACAGTTTGTATAAAGTGCCAATAGTGATCTGCAATCTAGATCGAAAACTTTCAACCCTCACTAAACTCAACCTCGATCGACAGAGGCCGATGCGAAAAGTAAATCAAACCCAGTGTGTTCACCTTTTATAGAGGGGTGCGTGACAGGTGATCTCAATTAAGAGCTAATCAGAAAGAACACACTGATCTGCCATGAGTGAGACGTTCAAAACGACGAGGAGGATTTAGCGGCATTGTTACCATTCAAATTCAAATATCTTTATTATTGGATAGGGTATGATATCAATGATTTGGGCTTTGAGTAGGCCTATATTTCTTAAATATATTTCTTACATTTTTTCACCCCTTCGCCTTTTGAATATGAAATCTATAATCTCAGCCTCTCTATAATTTGCCCAACACATATTTTATTGTTCAAATAAAATCCCATCCTTATTTTGCCATTCATATTGAATCTTTACTGTCTTTCATTGTACAACACAATCATCTAATAATTATTCATAACGCTCTTCCATCTCCTTGGCTGCATTAAGACGAGGCTCGGGTCAGAGCAAAGATCGGGATCCACACATGATAAGGGATAAAGTTATTTATTAGAATAAAGTAAGTATCATGAAATCTGTAAAGGGATTAGTGTAGCGTATGGAAGATTAGAAAATGTGCGATTATATGGTTTGGACAGAAAACCAGTACCAAAATCACAAGGACCGACCGAGCCAGAACGGAGGAAACTTACCCAGACAGACAAAACAAATACTGGGAACAACAAACCATCTTTACCATGTTGGAAATACCCAAACAAAATGCAACAAACCAAACCTGAACAGCAAACCAACATATGTGACCAACCAACTGAACTACTGACCAAACACACAATTCTTTCGACTAGCCTATGTATATGGGCTGTGGAAAGTGTGCTGTGGGGATGTTGAATAGTGTTAACATAAAACAAAACATGGAACCAATCCAAAGGTCCAAACCCTTAAGGAACCACCCTAAACAGAACCCAAGCCCACCTGCCTCTGTGGAAAGAGAGAGAGACTGGCTAAAGCCTGCGTGGCAGACCTGCACAGGTGCACCTCATCAGCTGACAAGCCTCTCAGCCCCGCCCACTGGCTACCTGTAGCAGGTAGGCAAACACAGAGGACCCAGCAGACGAAGGAGAGAGAGAGCAGTCACAGCTGTCACATCTGTTGCCTGAAGATTCTTTGTTTGTCTCCAACAAAACCTTCCAAACAGATGAATCATTGGCTCATCCCAGAAGTGTCAAATTACTTTTGTGTGTCAAAACGGGCAGGGTGGTCGTGGACTCCTGAAAAATACATTTAAAAAAAAAAGGGAAGACTTTCACAATGCAGGATTCTGGGAATGCAGTGATGGAATCCCGATAACACCTGTTCCCTAATAAATGGGCTCAAGATTCTGAGTCTGCCTGCAAGAGGTTGTGTGTGTGTGTGTGTGTGTGTGTGTGTGTGTGTGTGTGGTTGTAACCTGATAGTTGTTACTTGGTTTTGTGGCCTGCAAGTTAATTTACATTTTTTTTGCAGGGTTATGATCAGATTTTAGGCTTCTAAAAGAAAGTGAATGGGTGGGTAAAATCTGGAGGAATCTGTTCGTTATGCAACAGTTGTGTTTCCAAACCCTTTGAAATAACTTTGATATAATAGTTTTTGAGTAATTTTGTAGCATAAACTGCCCCCATTCCCCCAACCCGAACAGATTTAGCCTTTATCCAAGTGAAATTTAATATGATTCTATTAAATGACCAAATGTAAGCAAAAACTTAGGCCTACACTGTTGGAATGTGCACATTACATAATGCTATAATGCAAAAATACATCACGGCTTACAGTTATTGTTCCCGTTCATCCCACATCCCTCGTCTCTCATCCACCCCTAGTGGCCCCTCTCTGCTCCGGATTACTTTAATCCGTGTTTCTGTGCACAACAGAGACTGAGTATCTGCTCTCAATGTTAGTGCGTTCTGAGACGCACGATGCCCTTTGCTGGCGGTGGCGGGCAATGACGTCAGAGCCAGTCTGGCGCAGCTCCACTCTTGAAAACAAAAGATCCGACGGTCAGGTGAACCCAATGGCGCAGTGATATTGTTAGATTGCGAACACGCACAGGGACAGGAGGGGTCACTGCTGCTGCTAACGTCAGCGTGGAGCCTTGTCATGAAGATTGGTGGTGAAACATGACGCTGCAGTGCGAGCAGAAGGAATGAGGTGCTGCAGTCAGGGAAGATGCGCAGTTTTTTTTTTCTTTTTACATATGGGGGGGGGGGGGGGGGGGGGGGGGTGTATTTAAGTATATTGGATTTTTAAAGAGGTAGGCCTAATGACAATTATAAATCAAAAATATTCATAGTTGATTATCGGCAGAAATGTACACAGATTACGAATATTCTGGTATAGGCCAATATCGGTCAATTACAAGGGCCAACCGATATATCAGCCAGGCTCTGATCAGGACTGACCATACACTTACCCACAATCAAGTGTTTTTACTGTATCATTTGAGACAATCTCAAGGTTAAAGTCCAACATTATTACATTAGAATTAGGCCTATTTTTGACACTTTAAAAAGAAAACGTGACTAAACTGTAAATTTCAAGACAGATTAGGCCTACGTCCCAAAAAAAAAAAAAAGGGTCTGCCTAATAAAGTAATTGTTCAATAGTAATTGGCAGTGGAAAATAAACAAAACATTTTGTCATAGCAACAGTATTTTTATTTCAATATTTTTAAGATATAAAAATCTTTACGATGCAATATTTTCTTTATCATTGATATGCACTTACTGCCATAAAATTGGGGAACGATTTGCGACCGTCGAGAATGACATAATTCCGATGCTTGGTGGACAGAGGCAACTAGTAAATCATGTAGGACTGCTCTTTCATCGAGCAGATGGGTTATCCTGGGCCAGCGGCCATAATGTGTTTCTCATGTAAAGACATTCTGCTTCACCTGCGGGTCTAGGCACAGAACTTTCAGCAAGAACCCATCCCATGAAGCTACTAATGAGACACATCAAGCATTTCATGAAACAATAATTTTTTCCTCAAATGTTTCATATAATGGTTAAATACCAGCAATATAATAACCGGTAACCTAAAAGAAAACAGAATGAAAAGAATCACAGATCATGAGATCAGTAGATTTGCCAATAGAGTGGAAGCCATTGAAGAAGTGTTTCCATGGTGAATAGTGGATTGAGGAACAAAATGCAACTGTCAAGTGACCCAGGAGGGAGATGGGGGGGTGGTGGAGAACAGTATAGAACAGTCAGTTTTTCGACATATACAGAGCTTGGTGTTCACCTTCCTGCAATGTGCTGAACATCTTTCACCATTTAATTCACAACTTTCTTTTTGACCAAGAAGAAAAACAAAAAAATAAACTACAAAAGCGGCAAAACACAGGAAAACGGCAGTCTATACGGATAACCCAAGCAACACGGACAAAAGTGTCAAAAATAACTCCACGGAACAAGAAAACAGATTAACATGCCACAATGTCCAAAGACAAGTTTCTTTCACAGAAACCGCCCTAGATTCCTTTTTTTGTATCCTTAAGTAATAATTATAAAAAAATATATAACAAGACACGTAATCTCAAAAAACAGATTTTTGCAGCAGGTAGACCAATCAGATCAAAGGATTTTGGAGGGAGAGGAAGCCACATTACATCACTGCACGGGACCATGCACACAACCCTGCAGCGGACCCACAAGACGACGCACACACACACACACACCTCCAAGTCGTGCAACGGACACACTCGTGAGCTCACACACGCACACATTCGGTGTCAAACAAAGTACTTAGCGTTGATTAACGTGGGCCGAAACATTTACATTCCACTGTTGTTGTTCCCTAAACACCATATTCCAGCCGTCCCAAAAACCTAAAAAGACATTCATGGTAGAATTGTTATTTTTCTACAATAACCACTGATTCTTTTATTTTTGGGGCAGTTGGACAGTACGGCGTTGGTTTCCGCGCCGTCGTCACAAGTGGATGTGGGTTCACTTGTGAAGCGCATCCACTGGCATGTTGTGTATATAAAGCTTGTCGTGATCAGAAGAGAGAGAGAGAGAGAGAGAGAGAGAGCCGGGAGCGGGACGACAGGCCAGGCGTGCAACAGGCTGGACCAACAATCAAGAAGAGCGAGGCCAAGAGCGGGGGGGGAAAACACTTCCAGTGTCAATAGTGAAAACAATAATAGTAATAAGAAGAGGAGGACGACGAATCTGTGCTGCTGTACTGCGGCGGGGGTCACGAAGACAGTCAAGCACGCACGTTCACACACGTTCACACACACACACACACACACTTTTGCCCATTGAAAGTTAACAGCAAGGAGGGCACAAGAGACAAGTAGGGGGGCGTTGCACAGAACCACAGTGTCACTGTTTCTTGGCTGGTTAGACGACGGTGGAGTGCTCGAAAGACGCTGACTTGTTTGGTTAAAGCCAGTGAGGGGGAGGAGCTTGGGTAGTGGAGGGGGAGGCGGAGGCGGAGCTTGGGGATTTGGTTTGGTCACCGGTTCAGCCAATGAATGCTTGAGAGTCTCTACAGTGAGGTGGAGGGCAGCTTCTTAACGCGTCGCTGGGCCAGGAAGGAGCTCTCGATGGGCTTCAACTCCGGCGTGGGCTGGGAGTTCTTGAGGGCCGAATAGGTGGCGGCCATCGCACCCTGTAGGGAGAAAGAGTCGTCAAGCAACGTTTTGTGATCGGGATTGACGCATACATATAAAGAGTTTGTGTGTGGATGACGGATGGATTAAGCAGGCTCACACCAGCCCCCGAATGTAAGCAGTCTGACTCGGGCAAAGGCGAGGCTGCTTAAACCAGCCATCATCCACACACTCCACAACATCTTGAGAATAAATAGACTTATCCAAGTACCCCAAAAAAATGTGGGTCAAATTATCTTGTGTACATGAGACACCACGTGATCGTTCCATCAGTGACACATATGACCATGGCGACCGTCTAGAGAGGGTCTACGGAGAGTAGGGATCGACCGATATATCGGTCGGCCGATACTATCGGCCGATATTCGCGTTTTTTACGTGTATCGGTATCGGCCGATACGCGGCTGATTTTCGCCGATATCTTTTCGCTTTTTTTTTTATTTATTTTTTTATTTTTTTACTTGTTCTACCTCACCTGTTTTTAATATTTGTTAAATATTGCTCATCTAATTTTTCTTACTTGTTTTACCTCACCTGTTTTTACTATTTGTTAAATATTGTTTTTTATATTGAAGTTCAATAAATGTTCCTTTTTTTAAATTGAGACTTGTAACATTTGTTATCAGTGTAATTTTTTATGATTGAGGGAGCAAAAGCAGTATCGGCTCTAAATATCGGCTCTAAATATCGGTATCGGCGTATCGGAGTATCGGCTAAGGCTGTTAAAAAAATATCGGTATCGTATCGGCCCTAAAAAATCGGTATCGGTCGATCCCTAACGGAGAGACGGTACCTTGACCAGCTTGAGGTCCTGGTGCGGGAGCTGGCTGTTGGGCAGGCTGTCCCTCTGGAGGATCCACGGGTGCTTCAGCACCTGCTTGGCGGTGAGCCTCTGGTGGGGGTCCACGTGCAGCATCTTGGACACCAGGTCCTACAAAAATAAATGATAGAATAGATAAAGGAATAGGAAGCAAAACCGTTTCCACGTAAAAACTGAAGTAGAACTGAGCTATAAAATGTGAAAATCACAACGAGCTGTTGGGATTTTTTTCTGAAGGAAACCTGTGCATTGGCTCAATCCGAGCCCGACATCATTGGACCAATTTTCAAACACCATTATTCTCAGTGATATGGGGGGGGGGGGGATTTACCAGAATAAAACAATTTAAAGAGAACAATCCCCCCAATGGATTGACTCATGGATGTGAGATAGACAGGAAGGTATGGTAGGGGAGGTAATAGGGGTGGGAATCTCTTGGCACCTCACGATTCGACTCTAAAACGATTATCGATGCAACAAAAAAATGTATGTACATCACCATACGTGATTTTCAAATATATATATATACATCTTTCAGTTTGCTACTCAAAGTTTGCTAATCACTTCCTACTTTTGTGATGATCATTAAAGACATAAACAGATGAATTAACTTATCTAATATTTTATTAGAGAAAAAGCTTTGGTCACAAATATGACTTTCTATGAATAATGCAATAATCAATGCAGCTTGCATTACAAAACAATATGGAAGTATGTAAAAAAAATAGGGTTCCGTTTTCTTTTCTTTCTAATCTTTATTTTCTATGTCATTAAAGAAAAACTGCTCTTAGTCAATTCTAAGAATAAGAACTTGTTTGTCGTCCTTGTGTCGGCTGTGAGTTTGCGTGCATGCTATGCATAGGCTGAATCGCAATCGTGTCAGGACAAATCAGATTGGCCAATACACACTGAAGATAAATTAAATAATTTTAAAATCACTAAAATTATCCCTCTCTAGCGAACAGAATAAAAAACAGAAAGGCGAACAGATGAAAAGAAAATAAACTTTTTTTTTTACTTAAAATTCTGATTATTAATTTATCTGCATCGAGACGGAATCGTTCTAGAGAGAATCGCGATACATTGAAGAATCGATAATTTTTTCCCACCCCTAGAAGATAAGAGGGGAGGACAAGCAGCAAAGGACCACGGACAGAACCCAGCCTATACGTTACGCCCTGTACCCGGGGAGCTCCCGGGGAGCCCTGAACGGAGATATATTTAATGTCGTAAATAGCTGCAGTAGAAAAGGTTGCGGCAGGTTTGATACGTCGATTATCTGTGTGACTCACGGAGGAGGGTTGCGAGTAGCCTACCTTGGCCGCGCTGGACACGTCGTCCCAGTTCCCTCCGCTCAGACTGAAGTGGCCGCTTCCTATCCTGCTCAGGATCTCATCGGGCGTGTCCTCTGGGCCATTGGCGAATGGAGTGAAACTATGGGTGGGAGCAGCAGAGAGGAAGACGCCGTGTGAATGAGTTGTGAAAACACTCAGTGCTGTGTTACGTAGAGTTTGTGGGTCTGTTATGAATGAGAACTCCTGCGTCAGCGAAAGATTGCGAATGTGTGGTGGGTTTAGGAGACTGAATGAAAAAAAAAAAAAAAAAGAAGGACAAGGCTGGCTGATTAACCGAAGAATGAGATTAAAAGGAAGAATGCCGGTGCTTGAGTGTGTGTGTGTGTGTGTGTGCGTCTGCCTGGGGGACTCACCCAGCGAGCATAGTGTACAGTAAGATCCCTAGACTCCAGATGTCGCAGCCTTCATCGTAGCCCTGTCGCTTCAACACCTGCAGAACAGGGAGGAAATACACTCATTATAGTTTTCCAGATAATCTGAAACACCAAGACAGCCTTTAGTTAAGACTGGGTAGCCCCGCCCGTTCTACCGGCGATTCGAGTTCGCCCTGCAGAAGGGTCTGGAGAAGAGCAATACATTTCTTTCTAGTTTCGATGTGTTTTTTGCATGAGCCAATCACCATGCTGGCTTTACCCCCTGGAGCGCTATTGGCTGGTTTAACACAATGACGACAGGGAAGCGACGGCAAGCAGCCAATTGCGTACAGAGTCATTTGAACTAGGCCCATTGATCACGCCTCTTGTGCTGAAGAAAATGACAGCAGCTTCCCCAGACCAACGTGCAATCTACGATGGTGCTTGGTCTGGCAATAGCCAGGCTAGCCTTTAATAGTATGGCAAACTTTACCGTCATCAAACATGATTATAGCTTAAATATTTACATGTTAATATTAATCAAGCTGTATTACTGTGCTGGTCTATGGTTGTTCTTCCTGTGTTTGCAAGGAAATTGCTGTGCACATAAATAATGTTACACCCTGATGACCTGCTTCCTAAATAATAACGATTCAAACTGAACAAGAGGATCCTTATGGCAAGACCAGCCAATGGCTGCTCACCTCCGGCGCTACAAAGTTAGCGGTGTAGCACGGTGTCATCAGCAAGCCGTTGTTAGCGCGTAGCTGCTTAGCGAAGCCAAAGTCACAGATCCTGATGGACTCTGGGTTTCCCGACTCGTCAACGTACAGAATGTTACTGGGCTTTAGGTCTCTGTGCACCACCTGGAAAGAGACACAGAGAAAGAGAGACAAGTGTGGGAAGAGAGAGAAACAATTAGAGAAATATAGTAAGTGTGGTTGCAAGACATACGGTACTATTTTTAACATGAGTCTTATTAGTGTGGTTGCAAAGCAAGCTTCATGGGTTTTATTCACATTTTTTTTATCCTTCTTCATCCTAATTCTGAGATATTATCTAACAATGCAGGCCATATATGAATGCAGTACGTATCAACTTTAATAGAGCAAAGCGGAATTTTTGTATTCAACTTAATAGTACTGTTATTGAAAGTGAATGAGAGGATGAGTGAATCAAAAATACTAAAATCAACCACTCCAAAACGTGAACACCTGAGAGTTGTTAAATTAAAAAAAGCATAGAAGATTAAAAAAAAGTGTAAAAAAAATAAATAAAAATAAATAAAAGCCTATCATGCCAAAAAACTACAACTCCCAAATAATTCCAACTGACCAGAACTCCACCTCCCGTAGAGCTACACCTGCCCCAGGACTACAACTCCCCCAGGACTACTCCCAGGCATCCTGCTCACCCCCTGTGCGTGGAGGTACTCCACGGTCTTGGTGATGGTGTGCAGCACTGCGCTGGCCTCCCTCTCGGAGAAGGACTTCTGCTTGAGGATCCGGTCCAACAGCTCGCCCCCACGCATCAGCTCTGTCACCAGGTACACCTGCTTCCCGGTGTCGTACACCTGGAACCCACACATGGCTACATGAACACAGGCAGAGCTACCATGGAGCGATATCCCCATAGTGAGTGAGTGAGTGAGTGAGTGAGTGAGTGAGTGAGTGAGTGAGTGAGTGAGTGAGTGAGTGAGTGAGTGAGTGAGTGAGTGAGTGAGTGAGTGAGTGAGTGAGAAAGAGAGTGATAGAGTGCGAGGGATTGAGAGAGAGAGAGAGAGAGAGAGTGAGAGAGAGAATAAGTGAGTGAGAGAGTGTGAGTGAGAGAGACAGAGAGTGTGTGTATGTATGCATGTACTCACATCCTTCAGAGTGATGATGTTGGGATGCTGGCCGTACCGGAGCAGAATCTCAATCTCCTCAGAGGCGTCTGTGTTGGTCTTGTCAATCATCTTTCAATCACAGAACAACCAATCAGAAACTACAGGCAAGGAGTTCAGGAGTTTTTGGGGCCGTACACAATGGGACTACCAACAGATATTTTTCATATGTTGTACACTATCTCAAGAGATAAAATTGGAAAATGAACCCTCTATTGAAAGGTCAGGTAGAAAACAATTGCGCAATTTCACATTATGGCCACTAGATGGCAATTCAGTTCTGATTGAATCCCATTTACCTGAAAACCTCTCTTGGCTACTATACATTGATTTGTAAACAATGTTTTGTTGAAAAATGGTACCTGCACACTACAAAACCTGTTAATGGTCGTTTCATCGAATCAAACACAACTTTGACGACCAAAACAACAAAGGTAAGACATAATCTTTAGTTGTAACTAGAAAAAGGTTATTCTTTCCTCTAGTTCTGTGCCTTTAAGTCACAGTGATATGGTTTTGACTGTTGGAATCAGTGGCGTCTCAGTGCTATTGATGGAAAAAGATCTGGCTATTGATGTGAACACGTACGGCGATATAGGCTGATGTCTCACAGACATCAGGGTTATTAACGTCGTGTGCGTGCGACAGTCACCTTGACAGCGTACTCTGTGTTGGTGGCCTTGTGGATGCAGCGCTTGCACACAGAGAAGGAGCCCATGCCGATGTCCTCCTTCAACACGTAGCCGTCGCTGAACAACAGGTTCTTCCCGTGCAGCTGCTGCAGGCCGGGAGGAGATGCATACACGTATGAGACAGAGAAGAGAGAGAGAGGAAAAGGTACAGTGGTGCTTCCCCCCACAGGATGTTGTGAGACTACGGTGGTGCGTGGGCCTCGGATACTCTGGCGGGTAAGGGGGGGGGGGGGGGGGGGGGGGGGGCTCCAGGTGCATGCTCCCGCAGAAGAAGATGTTTAGAAAAAATAAATGCATCATCTGGTGCAACATTAAGAGGTTAGATCTATGAAGAACTGAGTACTCAAGTTAACTTTTCAATAAATCAAAAACACATTGAATGTCATAGCAGATACATATACCACGTGTAGAGTGGTTTGCATTAGAAAGCTTTCCCTCCGATCTTAGCTCTTAGATCTTAGCTTCTTTAATTAGCTCTAAAAATGCTGCAGATTTACTTCAAAAAGTACAACATTTCCTTCCGGAGGAGCACGCCCCCGGAGCCCCCTAGAGGGTGCCAACATAGTCTCAACAACTCCTGTGGGGAAACACTATCGAAAAAATCATCATTAGTTATTTAGTTGCTTTTTTTTTCTTCTTTTTTTATTAAATTGAGACGCTATCATCTTTTATTTTTGTAACATTTGAACCATGTTGTTTTGACCATGAATCCAACTCCACCATGTACAGGTAGCTCCTTATCGTTCACACAGCAGAGAGGCTCTCTCCCTATTGGGTGTTGGTTGTGACCGCTGACCTGGACCACCGGGTGGGGTTTGGGCTGGCTGGCCTCCTCAGACCCCTCCTCCTCCAGCATGGCGGCGGCTACGAAGCTGAAGCCCCTGAAGAGCTGGTGGGCTCCAGCGCTGGGGGGCACACCTGGGGAGTCTGTCACGACGAGTGAACGACAGCGCCGTCAACAACCATAACAGTCCACTGACCTTAATGGACTTAAGGACTAAACCCCACACCTAAGGATTGACTATTGTTAACCTTGTTATTTTTTTATTTTTTTTTTCATCATATTTATTTATTTACTTAACACACAGGTCACCTACAAACGGACAGTTACATGTATATAGTATGTTTATTTTATCTTATTCAAATAGTTTTGTACTATAATTTTATTTTTAATTAGTAAATTGATTGTATATATACTGTTTTTCGCACTTCTTTTCCCACTGTACAGCTGGTCACCAGTGAATTTCTTCCAAGGGGGATTAATAAAGGACTATCTTATCTTATCTTAATCATACATGACATTATGTATATGTGTATGTAGCAGTAGTCATCCTATAGATCTGCCCCACGTTGTAAAGTAGGTTTTGAATGGATAATTAACTTAAAATATATAAATGAACAGCTTTGAAATAGACATTAAAAAAAAGATGAGTATTGTAGCTATGCATAGGCTACAGTCCTTAAACAGATAGCTTATATTTACTATCAGCCTGACAGCGATGTATCGGATCGGTGCATCCCTAGTATCCTAACATACGTCGAGTCATGGATTGACACGATGGTTTGCTTGTCACATGTCTGACCTTTGGGGGTGCGTGAGGTGAACTCGGTGTCAAAGTAGAAGGTGTCGTCGGGGCGAGCCACGGCAGGTTTGAACGGGGGGTTTATCTCTCTCCGGAAGAGTTTCTGAAACACAGGTAGTGACACGGATCTTGCCAAGAGAGCAGTTTGAATTAACTTTAAACTCTGAGGCCATTCATCTCTGGAGTTCAAGTTTGTATGTTCAATCCTGCTCAGGATCTTATTTGGAATGGCTTCAGGACAACAATATAATTTCAAATGGGAAAGAAAATAAGACAAACACGCACACATTGATACCCAATAAGACTATTGGACATACAGTATTTGGATACCCTTGTACAGACTTTTATAGACTATTTTAGGCTGAGTCAGCGGAATGTTCTCATTCCTCCATCAGACACTCACATTCCAGTCTATGGTGGAGAAGAATGTATGCCTCTTGATCTCTTCTGCACCATCGGCCCCAGATCCTGGAGACCACAATAACGTGAAATTAGAAATAGAAATAAACAACAACGCAACATGCTTGTGTCCGAGACTGGGAAATCAGACCACGTGTTGAGCTGTTGATACAGACCTAGTCGGTTGGCTGGGTTCCTCTTGAACAGAGCCCTGAGGAGTGACTGGGCTTCTGTGCTCAGGAACTGAGGCATTCCCAGGCGCGCCCTGCAGGGGGAGACACAGCACAGTAAGAACATACTCTGTAGTAGGACGAGATGTACAACCAGTAACATGGAAACTGGTTCATGTTAACAATACTGCTACCAAACACCAATGTGTTCCAGAGGATTCCTACTTCAGAATCAGGTTCATGGTTTCTTTGCGGTCCTTGCCCTGAAACGGCAGCGCTCCCGTCAACATCTCGAACTGGAGGAGGAAGAGACAAAAACAAAAAATCCAAAGTAAGCCAATAAACCCTGGTTTAGTGCTACTAAAGATGCAAAATGCTACTTTTTGTATCATTGTACTGTGTACATCAAATGAATAGTACAGGAACTTCTACCGGCTAATACTATTAACACTTAGGCCCAATCCCATTTCTACCCCTTACCCTTACCCCTCCCCCTTGTTTTAAAGGGGTAAGGGGAAGGGATAAGGGGAAGGGGTAAGGGGAAGGCGTAAGGGGTAGAAATGGGCCCAAACCCATTTCTACCCCTTACCCCTTCCCCTTACCCCTCCCCCTTGTTTTGAAGGGGTAAGGGGTAGAAATGGAATTGGGCCTAAGACTACTCGTATGAACGCTCATCACCATGAGGACTCCGAAGGACCACCAGTCAGCACTCTGGATGTGTCCCTGTCTGTTGACCACCTCGGGGGCCATGTACTCCACCGTGCCGCAGAAGGAGTAGGCCTTCTCATGGTCAATGGCCTCTTTACACAGGCCGAAATCTGGAACACACACACACAAACACACCGCTTATAGATGGACGTGTCTATTGCAGACTAGTATACCATTGGTCCATACATTATCAGCATTTCGTTATTTGAACACCACTTTTAAAAAGGCCAAAATCTGGAACACACAATAAACACACCATGTATAGATAGAACCATTGGCCTGTACATTATTAGCATTTCGTTTTTTCCACACCACTGTATATTCACAGCACTATTTAACTGTAGTCATGATAACTGATGTTGAGGCACCGTCGCAGTAGATTCTATGTGTTTTAGGTCACCTTTGATTCAGGCTCCTACGTTGGCGGTAGACAAATGGCAGTGATTATGAAGGAATGATAGAGTAAGGCTGTAATAATTAACACAAACAAGCACCCGCATGCAGATATCTGAAGCACACAAGATAAAACCACTTTATTCCCTCCACAATGAAGGTCAACATGGTACAAATGGTAGCAGAAGATAACACACACACACACACACACACACACACACACGAGAGTGAGAGAATGAGTCACCTGTGAGTTTAATGTGTCCCTCTTCATCCAGTAGAATGCTGAAAGTGGTAAGAATCATATCATTAAAAACACATACCGTGAACAAGACCGCATCAAACATAAGCCGCACTTTCAAACAACCCGTGCTTGAAAATAAGAAACCTGTAGAAAGGCCACACTGAGGTTAAGCCTGCCGTAACCAATGCCCAATTAAAAGTACATCAGAACATATCCGAAGGCACCCAAGTGTTGCTGAAAATTGCAGATGTTGACTGTGCTGCGCTACATTTGGAAACATGACCCACTTAATGTTCCAATGAAGCACTGCCTTTGATCATAAAACTAAAAAGTTGGTTGGTATATTGTGCAAAGTTTCAACGAAATTACACCTCAGCACTAGCACTATTCAGAAGAGTGCGAATAAATGCACTATTCTTGGAATTGGGGTATATTATCGAATAAGTTGGCTGTTATTATAGTAAGTAACTTGTTCAACTTGTTTGTGCCAGTGGGGGATTACCATTAAGCGAATATTGACTGCTTCACAAACTTTTTGAAAGAAGGTATGTGTATAGAACACCGGGAATAATCCCCAGAGAGTGAAATCGCTGTGCAGCAAAATCGTCAGCGACACATTTTGATCACAGAGGCAGAATATAGTCTTTGTATATAGGCTGCACTCGTATATAGGCTGCACAACAGACATTTCTCCGAAAAATGTGTGTATAGGCTTTATTTGCGTCACAGTAATATGGAAGTTCACCATTTTACAAGCCAAAGGATTTTCAGTAAATTAGTCAATAAATGATCGTACAGAACATATCAAGACACGTAAGGACCTAAATACGATGAGTCAGAGTTTGTCATTTTTTTACACATTGGTGTGTCAATTGTTGCAAGTGTATGTGTGTGTGTGTCAATGTGTGAAAGTATGCAAGCGTGCAAGTGTACAAGTGTGTGTGTCAATGTGTGCAAGTGTGTTAGTGTGTGAGTGTGCAAGAGTGCGTGTGTATGGATGTGTATGTGTGTGTGTGTGTGTGTTTGTGTTCGCCTAGAATGTGTTTTCCGTGTGTGCGTTGGCGTTTTCACACACGCACGCTCTTACTTTTCCGGCTTGAGGTCTCTGTAGATGATGCCCAGGCCGTGCAGGTGGTCTAGACCCAGGGCCAGCTCTGCCAGGTAGAACTTCACGTCCTCCTCTGTGAACATCACCTGGGGGAGGAGAGAGGGATGGGCGAGGGACAGACCGAGACAAGCAGCGAAAGAAGCAGAGTCAGCCTGTGTGTTTGTTTGTTTACAACGACGGCCTTGAGATGCGGCAGCGTGTAACCACGGAAACGTCGCACCTCCTTTGACAACCGAGTGAAGAGATCCCCTCCTCTGAGGAAGTCCAGGATGAGGTACAACTTCCCCTCCGTCTGAAACGCTGTCACATACGCACAACATTGACACCCAGCAGCGGTAGTAGGCATAGGTATATCATCATGTTTAACGTGTTTATCGTTAACCAATGGGGAAGGTCGTTTACCATAGTGGAGCTTGACTACAAACGGGTGGTTCACGTCCGCGAGGATGTTCCTCTCCATCTTTGTCCTCACACGATCCCTGACTGTGGGAGAGGAGAATACACCATGTAAGAGTGTGCGTGTGCGTGTGCAGGGCCAGCGCTCGGCATAGGCGACCTAGGCGATCGCCTAGGCCCGCTCGGAAGCCCTGTCCACAGGGCGCAATTTAATGTCGAGACGCCTAGGGCACCGAAACGGCCAGCGCCGGCCGTTTGTGTGTGTGTGTGTTCGATCCTGGCATTCATGTTATACACGTCGGGTAGAGCACGGACGGGGAGTCACATTTTGTGAAACTTAATCTGCCGACAAACCATCTGCTCGTGTGCTACGACGAAACACTGAGATTGGGTTGCAATAGTGAAAACAAAGAGCGTGATACTGCCACCCAAGGGTTAAGACCAAAGCACCTGCGTTGTGCGTGTGAACCCCCCTTCACCACTGAGGGTGGGGCTCCCATCTGTCCTCACCGATCCCCTCTCGGTGAAAGCAAAGCGCTAGACCTTGTGAAACTGGATGTGGGGTGGAGGGCGTTTGCGTACCTTTGAGCGTGGCCTTCTTAAGAACCTTCATGGCGTACAGCTGGTTGTCGTCTGGGGGGGTCACCTTCCGCACCAGGAAGACCTGAGGAGGTACAAAGTGACGCCTTAGTGCCGACCTCATTGGGGCAAGGTACGTGTGTGTGTGTGTGTGTGTGTATACGCGCGTTTGTATTTACACGCGTGTGTGTGTACATGCGTACTTGTGTGAGAGGGGAGCTTTTGTAGTAGTATTTAATGGGAGAGGGAGAAAGGGAAAAAAATCGACATACTATTCATGACTGAAAGCGTGCATGGTTTATGCATGCCTGAGTGAGTGTGTGTGTATTTATGCAAGCATGAGTGAGTGAGTGTCAGCACGCCAGTGTACTCATGCATGTGTGAGTGAGTGGAAGGCTACCTTGCCAAAGGATCCTTGTCCGAGGACTTTGAGCAGCTCAAACTGGGAGGCATCTGCCTTTTCCGAGCCTTCCTTGACCACATGGGTGATGTTGATCTCCTTGATCTCCGTTTCCTCCTAGGAGAGAGGGAGGGGGAGAGAGTAATGGGTTTTTCTATCCAACAACTAATGAGGAGACGGCTAAATTTAGTCTGCGAGCATATTGAGGATGTTTTGTGCGTTTTTGCTGTTAGAGGACACAGGGGTTAATTCGGAGCTTGATTAGTGCAAGTGACAGACATTGGGTGGGACTTTCCAACACAGCATCTCGCAATAGTTTGGCCCACACACGTCAGAGTACGACAGAAAGGCTGTGTCATAATACCGCTTAAAGAGGAACATGGAAAAAAAGGTTTGTAAACTGAGGGTGGGTGGCAAGATTTCTTGAGGTAAGCAGAATCCTTCCTATGAATACATCTTGACCACCCTCGTAATCCTTTTAAACTTTCTGCGGGCAACTATTTTAGTATACATAGTATGGGGAGAGTCACAACAGTAACAAATAATGCCACTTCACAATTTTCAGGAAAAACATATTCCTATTATTCTTGAAGAACAAGTGGGAATTACTGATTCCAACCACCACATTCTGAACTCGGAATAATAAGCAATATGCAGCAAAAGAAGCCTTGACAAAAGCCTCAAATATACATTTAAAGCCTGCGAGTCGTATTTTCGGCATTGCTCATTTCCTGTCCCATATCTAGGAGACAACAGTATTATCCACCTTATTATACCCGTTATCTTTACATTTTAGAATTTGTCTGTTTTAATGTTCTGCTGTTCTGCAGACATTCAACAGGTGTCTTGTCTCGGTCGATGAGGTAAACTCAATGAGTCTAAATCTGGTAAAAGTAAAATAAGAAGAAACCAAAAATGATTGTGGTCGGTCCAGGTTCCAATAACACAAGACCTACTGTTCTGTGGGTCTGGTCCCAACTCAACTTTAGCCATCTCCTGATTCAAGGAAACGCCAACATAAGCTTTAAAAAAAACAACAACAACACAACAGCCTTGTTGCAGTCATCAAGTCACCAAGAAACAAACAATGGGAGACTTTACCCTGCGGCCGTTCCTTCCTGCAGGTGAACCGGTGCTCGCCATAGCGACAAGGCTGGCCTTGTGCTGCTGCTTTCTGGGGCTGTACAGAGCCAACAGACGGCCCAGCTTGAACCGCCGCTTGTCCTTTTCCATGGTCACGATCGCCCAACCCATGACCTCATGGCCTCAACCCCACGGTCCACACGCCATGGTTAGAGTACGGTACACACACCTATGGTTAACTGCCGCCCTAGACACTGCACACACCCCCTGCCGCTGACGTCGCCCTCAGTGCATCACTGAGACATCAGTGGCTGTAGACGAGTAGAGCGAGGATGCAAATCAACACATTGGTTTAGGATGGTCACAGTCCTGTCAACTGCAGGCAAGAACCGATGAAAAACAAAGCTACACTCGGTCTTAGTCTCGCTTAACAAAGCCCTGCCTTCTTTTCTTCTGGTGGGCTGTCTCTACTTTCTCGCTCTCCCTCTGTGCGTCAGGCGGAGTGCATCCTCCTCAGTGAGCTCTGACTGCAGCAGATGATCTGGACCGACAGGAAGGAAGGGCCCGCTCTCCCTTTTTTTGTCAACCTGCGCCACACAGGATCCTTGCACACGCACACAGCCACACGTGCATGCATGAATGAACACGCACATGCATGCGCGAACGCACACATACAAAAGACAAAACATACAAACAAACGAAAGCACACAGAAACAAACGCAGGCATACAAAGGGACCACACACACGCACACAAACACACGTTGAGCAGGGAAGGGAGTTGGGGATAACACTGACAGGAGAGCGCTTCGAGTCATCTTAACCACTAAGGAGGGTTACCTTGAATCCGTACGACGGAAGTGACACATTCACTGCCTTACGGACAACGCTCTGCTCTGCGGCAATTTCACGGCCGACAGACCCTGACTCAACTTCCCTCATGACGACACACATCACTCTCAGGCTGTCCAGCAGACATGCAGCCAAGCATAGAGCAGGAGTCCATATAGGCTGCCAGAGTCTCCTCCAAGCTGTGACAGCACAGTGTCTGGCAATAATAGCATGGATGGCAGTTGGTCGACCTTTTCCTCCAAAACCTGTGAGTGTAAGCATTTCTTGGACGCATGTGTTGGAACCATTGTAGATCAAATCCCCCCAAAACCCTGGCAGCGTTGATGTAATGCTCAGTCAACTGAGCTACAGACAGAAAATAAACGTGGACGTTCACAAGCATCACCGCTGATACTGGCAGTGTAAACGGCCGCGGATAAAGATGAACGTGGGTGTATTATTGGGTGTGGACTAGCGGCTGTTGCCAGAGGCTAAGAACTCACCTGGGCTTTAATTTTGGCAAAGTCCTTCTCTATCCAGTTGATATGGGACTTACGCTGATTGGATAAGGAAGAACATGAATAGAATGAATATATCGAGATAGTCACAATTGGGACACACACACACACACACACACACACACATACACGCACACACAGGGACGATGGTAAGGGTTTTTGTGGTGACAGGAAACAGACCTACTACTCCCCTCCTAAACTTCTTTTTTTTCTTCTTCACTTCCTGTTCTCTGCAGTAGATGTAATTTCCTGCTTGCCAACTTCAGTATGCTCAGTTGGAGGCAATTGCAAGCATGATTACCATTCAGCAGAAGACCGTGAATGATCAGCAAACACGCGTTATGTTACAGAGTTAGAGCATCATATACACGATTTCTCTTTTGCTAGCGTTGGAAAAAAAGTTGCCTTTACTTTTAATCACTTAGCAAAGCAAATAAGGGCGTGCTACTCTACGTTTAGTCATGAGTGCCAAACAGGATGCCAAGCCAAGGTTGCTTCTCAGAGTCATACGGTAACATTGTAGCTAGGATACGTGGTTTAAGAGCTCAGGAGTGTTGTGAGGTCTGGGGAGAAGGGTATTCAAAATAAGGACCCCCATGCGTTTCCTATATGCATTTCCTCTCCACTCCAACAATCTGAGCCACCCCCCAACTTCCGTCACCTAGGAAAAACCCTTCCTCCACTCACTCACACAAACAGACAACCACACATGCAAACGGGTACGCAGATATACGCACGTACAATCAATCAATAAACGGCAACACAAATTCCACTACACAGGCTAATTTAGCATTCGAGTCAACATACGGACACTGGTAGAAACACAAGCAAACAAAAAGGATAAACTTGCCACGGTTGAACGGATTTTGGTATGAAACCAAGGTCTCCACATGTTTGTAGCTCAGAAAAGAGCTGGGCATGCCATCAAAAACGTCTCCCTCCACAACTGTCCGCCCTACACATCTCCAACTAACTAGTCTTACTACACACTCACACCAGACAGGCTTGATAGGCAACGCTGTGAATAAGCACTAGCCTGCTTCCACACTGATGCTTGATATATGTTGCAGTGGTAACCCTACATGAAATAGGAAGTGTGAAAGGAGTTTCAGACCAAAAAAAAAACAGAAGCGCAATGATACAATTCTCTAACTTTGTACTCGTGCTAATTTTCTGTATTTCTGTGTCGAGTACCCTGAAATTGAAGGTTTCCTTTTATTTATGTTTTATATAATTATGACTATTGATCCAATGTGTTTATGCTGTGTGTAAATGTGCTTTATAGATAAAATGTAGTTGCTTACAGGAGTAAAAAATACTTTTCAGGCAAGATGCATTTCCGAGAGAGAGTGAGTGAGCATTGTTTTCAAAGCATTTACATTTGGAAAAAGCTAGGGCATTTTTCTTGCATGACTACTGATACCTTTGAAAAGACTGCATGCTCAGAAATCAATTTGTGAGGAGAATGCCCTTGATTCCCACCCAGAGAAATGGAAAGCAGGCTTATTTGAAGAGGCTTATTTCCTTCAGGATGCCGTCGGACTGGCTGAGCTCCATTAAGAGCTGGCACAACAACAAATACGAGGGCAGAGACGACAATAAAAACTCAATCTTGAATGCATATCCTTTCATTATGCAGTTCCAAGAATCAGACAAGTAAAAAAAAAAAGCTTAATAAAGAATACATGTGCTACTTCTTCAAGTGGTGTTATACAATGTTTAAGTCGTCTCCTCCAATCGCAACCTTCTTGCAAGAGCTTGACTCAGGAGACAGCGGATATAAAAAATACACTAGATGTCAGTGTGACTCTTCAGTGTGCTGTTTAGTGTTGACTAGTTTGATGACCTAGCTGGATTTTCATTTATGTATTTAAAGGACACATTCATCTACATTTCTGTGTTTGTAAGCAGCCACATTTAAACTGTAGTCCTTTGGCAAGATGTTTAGCTAGGCACAGGATGGCTGAAAAGTTAAACATATTCAATACACACAGCAATAGATAACAGTATAACATGATGCCAGGATGGTTATGAAGAAAATCCAATAAAAGACTCCACTAAAAGATAAGAATCTCTCTTTTGACTAAACAGGCAATCCAGCAATAGACAAAAAGAATTATAGTTGAGGAGAAACAGGCTGTGACAAGAACAAATTGGCTAACAGCACATGCTCAACTGTAGTGAAAAAGGAAGGTTTAAACCCAGACATTTTTTAAGTTCCGATGTTAAATTAACTGTGGATACTCTTATTAGGGCTATAAAGTTAAGCCATAGTGTGTAAGAAATATATGTATTCACATTTGTATCAGAACATTTTTAACAAAATTCAATTTTACCACCAGGTGGAGGGATTGAGAGAGCTTTACATTGAGTTGAGGGAAGGAAAAAGGAAGCAAGGGTTAGAGAGCAAAAGTGCACCAAGTTTCAAGTTCAAAGTGGAACTTTGAAGTTACAGTCCAATGAGGATTTGAGTGAGGACTGAAGTGCCGAAGGCAGGCTCGTGCACACACTGACATCCTTGAGAGAGAATAACAGATGTGCGGGGAAAGGGCGAGGGAATCTACAGAAAGAGGGCAGGGAGAAGGAGTCTTTCCTAGAAGGACACCCATCCAGCTGTGGTCGCAAGAAGCACCATTGTGAAAACAAAAGGTCCTCCAAGACATTAATCCATGCTCAACACACACCTTTGTAAGACTGCTTGTGTGAATCAAGTAAAGTCTCCTGACTCCCATGATACCTTTATAAACAGGAACCTGGTTGTTCTCAAAGCACGACATAATTTGAGATCATTCTGATGATCGTCATTTCGAAAGTTCCTGTCCTTTTTAGCGATAGAGGTAACAGGGTGTATCCAACTCCCACAATTATCAAACCTTTTTGCAGACAATTATCTCGTCCTGAAAATGCATTTGGCTATGCTGAATGCAAGATCCCTCGAAGGCAAATCGTTGAGTAATATTGTACAACAGATCATAAACTCGATGAGCCATGAATGAAACAGGTTGGCGGCACTTATCGTATAAGCTAACTTTAATATCCTGGATTTAGTTAGGGCAGGAAGAAGAGGAGGTGGAGAAGCAATTATATTCAAAGATGTGTTCTTCTGCAAACAAGTATTATTTGGTACAACTACCGTCATTGACCGGCTAATTATTACTTGTGATATTAATATTCATGTTGATCTTTTGAATGCTCAATGAAGTTAGTCGGAGTCCCTTAAAGTAAACAAAAAGGCAAACTGTTTATTTTGCTGATTATTAACGTTTGCTGATTATTGTAATTAGTTTTTATTAGTTTTGCCTGTGTACTCTGAAGCACGTTGGGTTCCTTTTTGGTAGGATATGAGCTATATAAATGAATGTGCCTTGCCTAGAGAGCATTAGAATTACAGCAACCAGGAGAGACTGCAGATGCGTCTTTGTGGCCCTTAAGGTAAGAGCTCAAAGCAGACCAGATTGTTCTTCAATTTAAAAGAAAGACAATGTGCATCCTAGCCATTATTCACTAATATGGTTGCGATAAAAAAACAATTCAAAAATCATTTCACCTGAGAATCAGCACACCAAATTTAGAAAGTAATACAGTGGCCTCATTGTGGGGGTGTGTTGGGGCTGATGGCTGGTTTAAGCAGCCTCATCGAGCCTGGGTAAGGCTTCACACCTGTTGGGCATTGAATAATCACACAGGTTAAGTCAGCCATCACCTCACACACACTCAGGGAGAGATCTCCTGCTTGGCAACATGGATCAGTAGTATCGAAAAACTTCTATAATAAACCGGATTTCATCACCACCACAACCTCCAAGAAACATGATTGCAGCAATGTCTACCACCCTAAAGGTGGTAGTAACAGACATTGCAACTATCATGTTTCTTGGAGTTTGGATTACAGGCCTGCCTGTAGTCTTGCAAAAAGCTATGGTACGACATAACAGCAAAGGGGTGTGTGTGTGTGTGTGTGTGTGTGTGTGTGTGTGTGTGTGTGTGTGTGTGTGTGTGTCATTCCAACAGAGAAGAGGTCACTCTATCTCTCCACTCTTCCCATTCCAACGCATCCCTGCCCAACCGTCCCTCTTCACTTTGACTTTCCTCCACCAAAGCCTCATCTCCTCAGTCTCTTTAACTCCCTCAACATAATAATGGAGGAAGGACAATCTAGTGGTCAGGGTTTTTGACTACCAGCTAAAGGGTTTTGGGTTCGAAACCTTAATGTCCGCCAATCTACCTCCTTCAGCCAGATACCCGACTCCTAGCTGCACCTTTATGACATATACCCCAAATAACATTTGCCCTGGATGAAAAGATTTGTCTCGCATACTAAATGGTAAATAATACTCTATACAAAATCTATATCGTATCACATACAATGAGTGGGATGGTAGGTTTTTGGAAGTGGACCTTCAGATTCAGCAGAGTGAGGGCTCAGGTTCCCCACACTCATCTAAAATGGCACCGGCTAGGGAGTAGAACTGGGCGTGCCGTTATCTACCTCCGTGTACCCGACCGTGTAACTCGGTGCTTGACGTGGACATCTGGAAGGTCTGGGAGTAAATAATGTAACTTGCCAAATGATAACATAAAGGGTGAGCCAATATGTAGGATAGGGAATACTTTGTAGCTGAGCAACTGAAAAGCCTAGAGAGTGGTAGTTCAAACATAGGAACAAACAGCAGTCGACTGCAGGCTCAAACTAAACTACACTGAAGAGAACTAGGGTGGACTTCCACAGGATTCAGGAGTAAAAACAGAAGCCGTAAGGGGCCTGTGCTTTGCTATAAAGGGTTGGACACCCTGTTTAAATCCCATAATCCTTCTCTCCTTTCCTAAATATCCTTGTCTTACCAAGAACTCTCTTCGCCTTCCAACATTAACAAGGCATGGCACTTGAACACAAGACAAGACGTAGCAAACAGTAACCGTACAGACGTGTTGGTTGGTGTTACTATGGCTAAGCTAAATACCAAGTAGGCTTACTCCTTTGCATTACTTTATCAGCATTTTTCCCAGCGGTAAAATATTCGCAAGCTAAACCACAGAAAATATATAATCTGCTATTTTTTTATTGTTAGACAAATAGCTAAACACTAATAACTGAACAAACTAGCTGTAACAGCATGGTAGGTCTCCTTCAGCTTACACTTGTCGGCCTGGAAGCGGCTTGACCATCCATAAAGACACTGGAAGCAATAGTGGGAAATTGCCTCAGACATAGCGAGGGGAAGGCAGGGCGAGGTAGTGAGAGTAGCAGAGAAACAAAGGATGACTCAGAGAAATTGATTGTAAAAAGATAGCGAGAGACAATAGACGAGATAAGGAGAAAGTAGACGGTGACATCAACAAAGCCATTGGCCTTAATGTTTGAACAGATCATAAATTCCTTGAACTAAAAAAAGGTGCACACACACATTGACGCATTGTAGAGGTTTCCTTCAGACCGTCTGAGTGGTCTGACGGAAGAGCGAAGTCCACCAACAGAATCAACAACCAACGGAAAAACAAAAGCAAACCCATTCGTCTTCCAACTCCTATTCTGAGCCCTGTACTCCTTTGTGTTAATAGGTGACATATTATACCACCATGTGTGAGTGTGATTAGCCGTTACAAGCAGTTTTGAAAATCGGCCTCTTCTGACATCACAAGTGGGCGTGTCTAGATGTGTGCTGGATAAATCAGTCTACCAGCCTACCCAGTGGAATGTAGCAAACGTTGCTCAGCTATCCGTCACACATCTAGGTGGACACGCCCACTTGTGATGTCAGAAGTGGGACATTTTCAAAACTGCAAAACTGGGGACATTAACATACCAGCTTCATGTGTGAGGAATAATGTTCCCCCACAGACAACATGGGGGTTGTTGATCTGATCTGGTCTGTGGGGGAACATTATTCTTCACACATGGAGCTGGCATGTTAAAGACTTATTAAACCACCAGGTGTGCGTGTGATAAGCCGTTGCAAGCCGTTCTTATCGGGTCAGCGAGAGACTAGTCATGTCAACCAAACAAAAATGTCAACCAAAAACAAAACATTCCAAATGAGCCGTCCACTTCCAATGCGTGGCGCCGAAATCCTTCTGTAGCGTCCGTTAGCGGGGAGCAACAGAAAACGGGGTGTTTTAATAGACTGATAGAAAGGGACGTTGGTCCAGTGCTACTCTCCATTCACTGCCCCGCGAGCGGCTACGCTTTTGCTGGTGCGCGGGGTCAGAGGTCATGCGTCGCTGCAGGGAACGATTTATTCCAGAGCGAGACAAGGAGGGAGGGAAGGGTGGGAGTGAGAGAGAGAGATGGAGAAATGGAGATTAGAGAAATGCAGCGATAGAAAGACCCCGGCACACACAAATCTCAAGTGGTGAGTAAACGTTCACACAAATTGCCGCATTTAATGGATAGCATTCATTAAAATACAAAAGAGCGAACACGAAAAACAAACATCACTCGCAAAGAAAGATGAGAGCCACTTGTTGGGGAAAGGTTTCATGGTCGATCAACCGAGGAGAGACTCCGAGAGAAGTGTGCAACTATAGCAACCGTGCCTTCTTTCCCTTTTCCGCCTCCCAGAATACTCCACGTTGCAGAAGGGATGGTGGCAGGGAAAACAGGGGCCGAAGTGCTGAGACCCAGCCGTACAATGGAAAGAAAAATTAACTGTTGGTGTGCATTCGACATGAATGAGCGGCCGCATGGACAGCAAGATAAATGGGAACACGGCCAGCGCATGCACCATCACTCGTTGAGGACCGAGGGACGCTGCGGATGCAGTAACCATGACAACAAGGCCCAGCAACGCGATGGATGGATGGTGGTAAGAGGAGAAGGAGGGGGATGCACAGATGAATTAAGTATCTCGCTTAACAAGTCTGCCATACTATAGCGGGCTTCTCATGAGGGCGTTATTGAAGATGTTTTAATGGGTTCGCCAACCAACCCAGCCACTGAATGCAGGTTATACACCAATAACTTGGTGTACTTTGAGCTTTGATGAGTTTCAATAGCCAGGTGGCTCTGCAAACACGTGAGAATCGACAACAATATACTGTGGTGGTGGTACATAATGCAGCGAGAGAGCAGTTCCTGGTTGTAATAAGTATCGCAGGACCGCTCCCTTCCACCGGAGAGGGCCAATGTACACAGCTCTTGCAGAGCCTTTGTGGTCTCGGCATACAAGCCTGTTCAGACAGACTTACAATAAAATGATGTCTGTGTGTGAGTGAGTGAGTGTTATATTGCACAATAGGAGCAAGAGATTTAAAGCCCTGTCCCACCTCAGTGGCAGGCTGGGTAATTACTAGGCTGTAAACCATCCACTTGTACGTGTGTATGTCCATGTGATAAAAAGACATCTCAAGACCACTCATGTAGTGGCATTGCAAATCAGGTTTGGGTGATGACATACACTCACTGTTAATGGGTTATTGACACACACCCTCCTAATATATACATATTCATGCTGCATCTTTTCCCCATCAAGCATTTTATCAAGGTGTAATAAAACCACACTCAACCTCACACTCTGCCATTATCCCATTTGAATATCATTCTTCATTCGTTTTATATTAAATTCAAATTTTGTCAAATTCTGTCTACTATTTTTACTACTAATATTCGACTCCAGAAATTCGTTCCTAAAGCCCTTCCACACAGACAGTGGGCAGCATTGAACAAGAGCAGGGAAGATTGTGGGCTTATTTTCCATCGGGTTAAGGTTCACCTGGTTAGCTGTTGTAAGTAAGTGTATTTTCCATGACACCACTAGTTAAACTGCCAATTGGAAGTAACACAGGCAGGAGAACCTCATGACTTCTCGTGGAACAGATAGACCAACCAGTCGTGTGTCATTAAATTCCACTGAAACATAAAACATCCCAAGAAAAAAAATGCTGAACTTTTGAAAAGACAACACACGCCAGTTGCCCTGACAAGGATCTTAGAAAGTGGCCCTCTCAAAAACCGGACGGAGCGAGAAAGAACAAAAGGAAACAAATGGTGTGCTCGAGATGCCTCGTACACCACCCGCACTAGTTGCAAAGTGGGAAATCTCCCAGCTTTCTTGTGACATTTCACCGAGGCACGCCCCCTTTGGCCGTCATATCTCGAGACTCTGAGGCTCCACCGAGTTCAGTGAAGTTGACCGTACGACTCGACAAACAAAGATTGCTATACCCATAGTGAGATGTAGTTTCTTTGCATTTGTGCCACGTTGGTCGTTTTAATGCCCTAAAAGCTCTTACACACTTGATTACATTGCTGCTTTAATCCAGTCACCAATTTATGCATTGCATGCATTGCATGCATTGTCTTGCTGTGCATGCAATACAATCTAAAATTGTGTTTGTTTTCTAACGGGTTTGCTAAAGAGGCTAATGTAGCTAACAAAAACAATGACTAGCCAATGACTCACAGAGACAAACGTGACTGTGTATGAGGCATCTCACAGACACCAAAATAATGTGGTTCAAGGACGGCCTGCTTAGCAAATGGTTAAACAGCTTGGCTTTATCAGGACTACAGGACAGGATGACGGATTAGACCTCGGGAGAACACGATGGAGAGAATGCAGAAGGAGAAGAGAACAGGGCCGCGGCGAGAACGGAAGAGAGATAGATAGGAACTTTATTAATCCCTCAGGAAATTGCGCTTTCAGCCGAAGCTAACACCATGTTACAACTACAATAAGAGTTACAAACAAGAGAATGTCTAGGACGTGATTCATAAAAAGGGAGCCAAGGAGGACCTTCCCACCTCTCTGCCTTTCCTCCTTTATACCTTCCGTGTGCATGCATGCGTGCGTGCATGCGTTGATGCATGCAAGTGGGTGTGGCTATGCTTCCATGTGCATTTGCAGAGATGAATGACGATGGCCAATTAGGTACAATGTAAGGGCTAAAGTCTGTCAGAACGCAGTGAATACGGTTAGTCACAATGTGTTTAAGTTTGTGTGCACTGTGCCAGAAATTCAGTTATGTTTCCAATTTAAAAAAGGTATTCAATAGCTGTACGAATCATTAATAATCGAGCAGGGCAATTGATGCAGTGATCGGAACTGTGTGTGAAGAAGAACAGCACTATATTTTATAATCATATTAAGAAAAGTAAGCCAAAACTCTTGGCGTTTAAATACTATCGTCTGTACTGAAATGTTTGAAAGTCTGAAAGGAACAAGTCCAGTTTCTTTCGGTCAACACAGTCAAGGTTTTACAAAGAAAATTCCTTCAAATTATTTTCTTTTATAATGAATTGAATACACATTATCTAACAGAATAAAAGCAAAAGCGGTTGCGGTGTAAAGGTTATTAAAATCCATTTGAAAAATGTGATTGAAACACCTTTCACACATGAACTTCCGGATCTTCTCCGGAAAATAAAAAGTGTCCGGAGATGACCCAGAGTTTCCCTTTCAAACACGCAACACACAGCAGGAGACAAGACGCATCAGACATGTTCACACATAATGGAGATACGCCACCAAGGCTGCTACACACTGGCCCAACCATTGGCCATCTGAAACTTTTGGGGAGAATCGGACGAGTTCGGAAACAAATCTGTTCTGTGTGATCAGCAATGACAGGTTAGGATTTGAGCCATCGGACACTCTTGATTAGTTGTGTGCTGCTAGCACACCGACGCTGATTACGCTGATTCGCTGGTTATGTGCTGCTAGCACCAGTGCCACGAGACTAGGCTCCACCAAATCACGCAAGCGGAGAACGTACCGTATAGTTGGCAGTATTTTTCGGGGTATGTTTCAATGCAACTTTTCTGCCGAACAGGTAAGTCAAGAGGCAAAGGAGTGGCCGGATAAAGGCAGCTGGTTTGAGTGTAGGCGGTTTGAAAGCCCCTTTAGGCGAGGGTTGGCACCTGAGTAGAGCTTGTAGGAGGCAGGCCTTGATGCAATAAGTATGCCCGCGGCAGTCGCAGTGTCTAGTTTACGTCACGTTGATCAGGCTTCCAACTCTGAACTCAGACACTTTTTGGGCCGATATCAAATCAGATGTACCCGCGATATCAACAAAAGAGTGGAAAGCAGAGAGGAACGCAAAACACAGGCGAGAAAAGCGCCAAGCTACTACACTCCGTGCTCCCGGGTTTCCCGGCAGTTAGAAACGTCACCCACACGCCGGTAACACGCCCACTCACTCGTTGTGAATTCTCCGGCTCTCCGACACTTTACTCTAGGGTCCTGGCAGGGTAAACTACAGAGGGGCGGACTCTGACATTTCCGTACACACATACAGCCCCTCCGGGTATAATGCAGAGAGACCCATATAGAGGGAAGGAGAATATACGGAAAGAGCAAATAGAGCAAGAAAGGGAGAAAAGAGAGAGGGGTCCCCCTCTCTAAGGAGGGAGTGAGAAAAGAGACACTTTAAATGTCAGCACCTTATGCTCGTAGTCCCTGTCTCAACAGTAAGGCATAGTGATTTAAAGATCTCACAGACTCAAAGAAAGCCCTTTCTTGTGAGATGAAGGCTACCGTGAGCTTTGCGAGATGTACGCTACCTTAATCCATCAGCTGGGGGCCGAGCCCCTGCAGTCCTGAGGAAGTTGTTGCTTCATTAGCACTAAAGCAGTACATCATTCAAGCGGAGAATGAACAACGAGGCTCAGGACCATGGCATTAATGAAATTAATCCAAAATTCAGCAGCATCAAAAATAACTGCCCCTGGCCTGTTCCACCATTATTAAGCAACTGTAAAGCATGTGACGCCATTTGGATAACCACACAAAGAGCAATGGCACAAATGTGTTAATATACGAACCACAAGACCATAGCGGTCTATTAGTTCTGTGTCATTTGCATCCCCTTCATTCTCCAATACGAAACACATCACTGATCTAACCTCCTTGATATTGTCTTTGTCGTCAACTGCAGCGCTGGTCCTCCTTACAGATTGAAGCAGCATAATGAATGAATCTCACCGTTTCAACAAGTACTGATGTATTTATTCAAAGGACCTCCATTGAGCGCAGGAGGACAGCTGGTCCGATGGAAAGGTGCTACAAGTGTGAAGATGAATGAGCAGCAAGAGACAGACCGAGAGAGAGATGAACAGCACCTCTAAGTGACAGTGTGTGAGTCTGTGTGTGTACAAAAAAAAAACCCAGGAGGCACAAGGAGGCCAGATTTAAAAAGGCAGACATGTCTGCAATAATGTTGGGATCTTGTTGCAACTATCTTCAACAAGGCTTTCGTCATCAAAATATGATATTGATCTGTTCATATCAATTCCAAACAGGAATTTACATGTCCACGTCAAACGGACAGTTTGCCTTTGTGATACGTTTTCTTGTGATATATTTCTCGGTGGTGACAAGAAAAAAAATAAACAAAATTCCCCCAGCAGTTACTTATTTCAGTGTACAAATTAAATAGGATGTCCGCCATGTTGTGCATCGTCTACGAAACCCTAATCAACAAAAAATGTAGCATAGCCAAGACGGAAGCATAACACATGACCAACAGAAATCAAGGGTGAAAACAGGAAGTGGAAGTAATTTATCGTTTTCGTAATCCAGTGCCACACGTTGTATTAATCCTCAGCAAGACACAGCACTACAACGATCCAGGTAGGGACACACTGACAATGTTAACAGGTGATGGATGTGTTCAAGTAATAAAAATATATATTGATTTGCTCTTCAGGGTTCGGGTCATGCTTGTATTGTTCGGTTTTGAACGATGTGTGAAAAAGTGCGGAACCAATTTCGTTAGGATGCCACCAAATGAAATGGTTTGTAGAAAATGTTAGCCTTGTTGGAAAGAGACTACCGGTTCAAGTAACGTGTATTTTTTCTACCGCCAGTGCCACGAAATTCTCTTTCCACGCAAGTCAACTATTCACGCTTCCCCAATATAAAAAGCCCCACCTACTTATAACAGGCTGCTCCGGTTATATACTTGAACCTTTCCTGTTTTCTCCGTCCATTTCTTTGCATGCTAGTGAATATTGCTGGTGCTGCAGTGCAATTTAATTGAAACGTTTCAGAATGTGCCACTGCCAACCACCATTTTAGTCTTATGATCATTTTAAGTACCCCCATAAATTTAAAGCAGCAGCAGTGTGTCGTGTTTCCAATGAGCTTGAACACCGGTGCGGTGATGCATAAAGGCTGCTATCCTACAAGCTAAAATCAGAGGCCTATATACAAAAACCATAGTACTACATGCTGAAACCAGAGACGATCTGGTCGCCAAATGCCGCATTTCCTCTCGCCCTCCACCATCCCGCCAGCAGTCCCCTTGCTCTCCACTAAATGAGGCCCTCCCTTCTAAACCCTGCAGTTGAATGTTCAGTGGTGCGGTATTCCGATGTATGTCCCATTCCTCTGTTAGCACAGGCTTTTCACAGCAGGCTGAGGTAGGGTATAGTACTGTAGGACCCATTTCACACTCTGTTGCAAGATAGTAGGAGAAGGAATTTGAAATCTACACGGTGCGTGTGTGTGTTGGGGGGGGGGGGGGGGTTGGTGTTTGACACTTTCCAGACCAGAGGTTGTTTAAGGAAGCGGTAGGATCAGACAGGAGATGGGCGCGAGCTGGATTGACTTGGCAGAAATGTTACCCCGGTTTCCAGTTAGGAAGGATTTGTGGTATTTCTTTAACCTTATTGAGCCAGGTGAAACTGCGGTGAAGCTCACTGATTCATAACAAGAGAGTGGAGCATTGTATGGCATGTATGGGAAGGAAGTGGGAACCGTCTGGTCCACAGGTCCAAAGAGCACCTTATTGTTTGCTATGGCAACGGCGGTAAGAGAACGCACTCCACCGTGAGCAAAAGCAAGGACACCCCCCCAGCCAGGAGTCAGGAGGAGTCAATGCTGCAAACCTCTGGTGTCCAGAACAACAACATTTATTTAGCTAGCCAGGGTTTAATGGATTGATCTGCAGCTAACAAAGATAGGTTACATCGGATATGCACACCTTCATTTTCCCTCTGGGACGGATAAGGAAGCCGTCAACTGATCAGTCGAAAGATCCCTCTAATCAAACTGGTTGGGTCTGCAGCCACTGAACCCATCTTGGCAAGTAGAAGCTGGAACAAAAAGCTGCATGTATGATGTTTAAACTGCATCATTGTATGCATATATTCAGGGAAGAAAATTAACATGCAACCAGTGTTTCCCCCTGGAAATGTCTGAGTCAAGGTGGTCGAGGAGTGGGTTGGGCTGCCATTTCAATTCCATTCAAAAAGCTTTATGGCACAAGTATTGAACTGTATTACCAATGCATTATTTATCTTTATTCAATGTACCTGATGGAAGTATGTCTCCTTACCCTACAAGAGTTTTGTACTTTGTTAATGCATAAATATATCAAAAAAAAGTTTTTTATGTATATATCAATTTTTTTAAACATTGGTAGTCAAGGCGGGGCCCTATTGTTGTTAAGGCGGCCACCGTAACCATACAGTGCTGGGGGATACACTGCATGCAACACATTAACAGCTGTTGCTGCAGCCAAAAAAAGTATGCACAACATGTTCATGAAATGAATACAGGTAGAAAACAGTTTTCTCCAGCATTGAACATAAAGAGCTTTGAAAGAGCTTGGACCAGGTTAAATAAGAGATGAAAACCTGAATATGAGCAGCAGGTTAATGGTGGGCGATCCAACTAATGTGGAGAGCCCAGGAAGCCATGCTGTAACACGCATGGAGCAAACATGGAGACACAAACATTACACACCCATTTCTGGCCTCACCCCCGCGGGGACTACAGAAGTAGATTTGCCTCTTGCGTAACCGTCACATACATTAAGGCGTTTACCGAAAGTGTTGATTGACGTACAGTGTCTGCCAAATCAATCTTTAAGAATCTCCCTTTCTCAAGATAACTATGATAATGAACTTCACTTAGACCAATGGGAAAAAAAACATCCCAGTTTGCCTTGAACCAGATTTGTGGTATCCCAGGAAAGCCAAAACGATAACGTTAAAGAAAGTAGAGAGCAGAGGCGATGCTTGTGCTGGAAAGTGTGTGTGCCTCTTTTTTCCTTTGTGTCATCAGGCTGTGTGGAGAGTGAACCTAACCCTACTGTGATGGCCTTAAGAAGACCAAGAATAACCCAAAGCTCTTAATACACTAATTGAGTACTCGACTACAACTCTCAAAACGCTGGCCATATTTCCCCATGTAACAGAGCCTGGGTCTGAAGATGGCTAGTTAAATAATGATTAATGAGAGTTGACAGCAAGCCTTGCCCTGGCCTGAACTCACATCCTTGTGTTGTGTGCATGCAGTCTTTCTGGCCAGTCTCCCTCACTCCCCTCTCCTCTCCTCTCACTGCTGCCTCAGGTTTCCTTCTCTCTCCCTTGGCTTCCGCTATACAGTGTGTTGTTTACCCGCCTTTAATTTTTTTTCAATCCTTTAGCGCCGTTGACAGTTACCTAGCAACTAACCAGCCAATACTAATAATTAGACTAGCAACTAGCTCTGAAAACACATGCGGTGAAAAAGGCTGTCTCCCTCCTTGCCAAGAGAGCACGATGCAGACGATGACAACAATGGGATAATGCATTCGGCCATGTGAATCAGTGGAGAGTCCTCTGCCATATCCCTCTTGAATTATAATTATTATTATTACCAAGATACTGTAACACATTCGTCTATACTACGCCTTCATTTATGCTTCTGACAGGAACAATGTAGCGAGTCGTGTACTGGAGAAGCACCTCACAACACACAAACGCAAGGAAAGAACTTTTCATAAACCAATACAAGCCTGCATGCATGACCTCAACAGTGCATTCAGCAGCACATGGCTTGCAAAGGATGTATTAAGTGAGAATAAAGAAGATACGGGGAGTGGAGCTAATATATTTATCATATTTCTGTCTGTGTGAGTGTGTGTTGTGTACACAACATGCATTCAGAGAGGCTGAAAATGCTTACCCAGCCCTGCCCCCAAACGCTAGGATAAATGCGGCTGACTTCGCCATCGTATAAATAAAATAACAGAGAAGCTGTTATTTTATCGGTTTAGAGAACCTTTGGAAACTACCACGCGTCCCAAAGGTCAACAAGAGAAGGTCATCTCACACTCTCCCTCTCCGAGACAAAACTCTTATTACGATTATACTTTATAAATTATACACTTGGCACTCATTACATTCTCATTATTTTTAAAGAAAGGAAGATGATGGATGAGAAGGGACGGATCAAGCATCTTGCTCAAGTATACTGGGGAGGTTTTGAATTCCAACCAAGAACATGTCGGATCAGAGGTTCAGTCCACTAGACTATCCTGCTCACTGGAAAAATACCCAAACAGAACCAACGCAAGTTGATACAGGTACTTTTTCTTTATTCACCGTCACATGCTGGCTGGTGATCAGAAGACAATCCGGAGCTGGAGTAGTGAGTGGTACTTCAGATGTCAAGCTACCATGTTGTCGGAAAGCCCTATACACCACAAGGCATATAAAGATGAAGTGGTGCATTAGGGAAGGAGGAATTTCCCACAACAGTTTTAGTAGAAATACAGAGAACACGGACCGAGTGGCTCATCCTCATACGACTGGCAGTGTTAAATTCGACAATGTAATCAAATCTCACATGCAACATCCCCCCTCCCGTGGCTTTTATGTAGGATGCTGTACGAGTTCTCGTCAAGGAACTTGACGAGAAACAATGACAATCCAGTATTTCCCCTTATATGCATCTGAAGTGGCGCAGTGCGGCTGCTGGAGACAAGCACTACGGCAAACAGCCGTGCAAAAATGTATTCGTATAACAAAGGTTATATATGAATATATATATTGCCATTATACCATGTTAGGATAAAGAAGAATACATTATTCTGCTGTAGGTGGCATTAGCTCATGTATTCCTTTTGAATAAATATATATAATAGGTATAAAGTCGAATAGCAAGTACAACAAGTGACTTATTAATAGTGACTAGCCGGCCCATTTGATTGTGTAGTACAAAAGCAACAGTATTATGAAACCCAGCAGATGAGCTCTCTACAAATTGAAGACTGCCCATCAGCCCAGAGCATCCTAAAAACACCTCAACGGCACTGAGTAGAATAATCACAATTTGATTATAGATTATGCACACTCGCACACAATTTGTACGCACACAATTTGTGTGCACACAATTTGTGTGCGCGTGTATGCTTAGCACAGTCAGAGAGGATCTTGACACAAGCCTCTTTTTTTTCTGAGCCAACGAAACAAAGAATATCACTTTAATAGCTCAACATGATCTTGAATTAGTATCTCAAGGCTTAACCACTAAAGCTTTGAGAGTCCTGCCACATAGGACATTTTGTATCTGAATATGATGCACTTGAATGTGAATATATTGCATTAACTTGATTTCACTGTCAAATAATCCTTTGGTTAAAAAGAAAAGAGAAACCTGAGCTAATATAAAAAATAAAAAAAGCTAGTTCATGTTGGACAGATAAAAAAAAAATGGGCTTTCAAAATTCAGTTTCATACGTCTTGACACAACCTTTTACACAGGAGGAATGAAATCTGCACATTTGCATCCTAGGCCACCATGTTGGTATGATGAGCGATTAGAGGAATGGCTCGTGTCTGCATAGAGCCCCCGCTGATGGGGCTCTGGGTCCCCAGGGGGCGCATTATGGAATAACATCATCCTCTCACACAGGCCTGTCGGGTGGAGTGTCAGCCGGCCTCTGGGGACTGCATGTTAACACAATCTGCTCAGCGCTTCAGCCTCAAATCCCACCAGCACGGGCCATTTGCATTTGGAATGATCACACTGGGGGGAAAAATACTAAATAAAATTCTAATTCTAAAACCTGTGTAGACTCAAAGTCACAGAACTCTTCAGTGCGCTCACAAATAGAAAAAAGTTTAAAAAATACTTTTAGGTCCACACATTTGTGTTTTCTTCTGGAAATAACAATGCCCCTGATCTAAAATGACCCTTCTAGCTAACCATGGGTAAAACACTTTAATGCATCAAGAGGAAGGTTCAGACAAATACTCTGGGTCATTATATGCAAGTGCCCTCTAAAAACATGTGATTGCAAAACCTGGGGCCAAATTAAACAGAGGTACTGTACGCAGAACCTGAACCTAATCTGACGAGAGGATGATGGTTTGAAAGAGGGGCTCCGTGACAGTAGAATTACAGCGAGAGAAGAGAGGACAATGACCGGGAGCAAGCGCGAGCTGCGGCGAGAGCGAGCGAGAGGGAGGGATGCTCATTAGCCGTGGCCGTTATCTCCTGGGCACAGGGACCATACACCTACCACTTGTTCTCTGGTCCCTTTTCTCCTGCCCAATAAAAGCCCCCCTCCATGTCATTACGAGAACCCCCCACCCACCCCAGTTTAACAATGTAAAGGCTGTGGTGACACCCGCCTGGCCAGACGGCCGAGACATTATTAGGAGGCTGCGGCAAGCGGCGCTCAACTATTGTCGTCCTTCCGCTTTATTCTTTATTATTCTCAACAGAATTTTTTTTAATACTTTAAGCTATTTACTTTTAAAATATAAATGTTAGAATGGAAGTCAATAGGAGGAATGGCAGAGCCGTCCGTACATTCTCTGAGCCTTCGTTCAAGGTTTAACAAAATCATCATAGTTAAACCCGCCTTGTACATCTTCCATTGGTACCATTGAGCATGAGAATTCCAACCGCTCTAGCCCAAAGTGGCGATCCTCAAGTGGCTGACCATTTCAGACGCTGCGGAGCCTAGCCCAACATTAATATTTAACCTAGTAGAAACACAATGTGAAGCTTAAACGGTTATGGCATTTCTTGTTTCACTGGCGCTGAAATTATTAATTGATTGGAAATATGATTGTTATAGATGGCCCTATTTATGGGCTTTGAAACCCTGAATGCTCAACACTACCCTTGTGGTATCTAGCTAATCCCAGCCCTCCACCTCATCTGCCTAATAACCACAAGACTAGCATTATCAGATTCACAGCAAAGGAGGATTAGCGCCGCCGGCATTGATCACTCTAGCAGCCCGGTGGCCGCCTGGAGCCAGCGATATCTGCAGACCCCCCCCATAGCACTTGCGACACCCACCACCACTACTCACTGAAATCAGTACCATCTGATCCCTGGACATGCTGTGATCTATTATTCATCATGCTATTTAAAGAGTCCTGACACGCCTCTAGATAACACCAACACCCAGTGCCTGATTTAATCCCTTCTATTCAGTCTCAAATCCATGGTGTAGAATAGTATATAGGATATGTATTCAACCACCAGATTGTTAACCTGGGGAGGTCGTTTGACATAACATCGGATCAGTGGAATTAGCAACACCAAGTCCGATACCTCTAACAGGAAAAAATACTGCAATTCCCTGGGACTCGAAAACATTGGAGCCTAAACATTAGTCTTGTTGTTTACCGTTATTTTGCATAACTGCTTATAAAAAAGAAATGTCAATACGATTACCTGTATTATTCATCCATCTATCTTTACAATACATCTATCCATCTATATTTTTGGTGTGGACCACTGGAGGTTACAAGCCACTTCTCCAGCCGGCCAGATGCGAGTCAAAAAGGCAAGCTGCACAATAGGGCCCATTCAGGCCCCTTGTGATCCATGATCAGAGAGAGAACGAAGGCGAGTTAGAGACACTTGTTGATATTTTGAGGGTCAGCGGGGGGACCATACGGATTGTATAAAAAAAAAAAATAACTGTTCACTCGTATATCTTCTTTTAACGTAAATAATTCTCCTTTAAAAAATGAACAAACAACGTTTGTTAACCGGTTGACCAGACAGAGAGAAGTGCATGCAATGGGTGACCTTTGGCAGGCCTCTTCTTCGATTGAGACGGACATTGTAAACAGCTACCAGAGCCGTTGCATCTGGCCCATCACGCTGAAAACCTTAAACCACAGCCGGCTCGTCCCCACAAGGGACACCAAACAATATTATCCAATATTATGACTAATATATGCCCCAATGAAGAGCGGATTGTGTGTGTGCGTGCCTGCGTGCGCTTACCTTGACTGCGGGCGTGTCTCCATCCTCAGTAGTGCTCTGGCCGTTCTGCAGGGAAAACACACATAACAGTCTGTGTTAGAGTAGTGTGTGTGTTTATTAATACACCAAGCGAAGCGTCAGCGAGAGACACGTATACAGTCTGTACGAGTGTGTGTTTATAAAAGATACTGCAGAGGGTGAGCAAGTGAGCGCAACAACACACAGTCAGAAAGAGGAGAGAAAATTGTGGGTGGTTCATCTCTTCCAAGGCTCCAGTGTGCTGGCAGACGCAGTAATACTAGGCTGACACACCAATGGCCACTCTTGAGCCATCGCCGAGTAGGTTAGTCTATCAAAGAAAAAAAAGGAGAATTTTGCGGCGTGTATAAAATCACACCAGCTTGCCATACGTTCACGCTACATTTTGCGTAAACAAAAGTTTGGTTGTGGCCACAGATTTCATTTACTTGTATCTCGGTGGACATCTACCATGGCTGTACCAGATATAGCTACGGGAATGCATTCAAGATGAGAGATGCCAGTACTTGTGGCACAGCAAAGGGATTCCCCTTTTCGTTTTATTTTGGCTTTGATTGCAAACATAAGCGATATCAAAAAAGGTACTATGCAACCCTGTTTACATGTTTGATGTAACATGTTGGTTCCAAAGATGTGTTCTGGATGGAATTTTTTTTGTTGGAAAAACATGTATTTTATGGTTAAAATTCAAGCTGTGGGCGCAATATGGCAAGCGGAATTTTAATGAGAAATACTTAACACTACCACACCACTCCAGTTAAGGGCACTGATTCAGCGTGTTGGTCTACTTAATGAGGTAACCACACACACACACACACACACACACACACACACACACACACACACACACACACACACACACACACACACACACACACACACACACACACACACACACACACACACACACACACACACACACACACACACAATGAACTTAGCTTGTGTTGCAGTCTGACTGCAGTGCTGCTCTCACAGCTTGGTGCCTTGGCTTTTGTCGGTCATAAACGTTTGAAAATACCATTACGTCAACATGGTGAGGACAGGCAGTATTAAGCCCCTCTTGGGAAGGTGGCTGGGTTAATGGCTGACCATTGAAAATGACCATTTATGAACTACAAATCCCAAAAATTACAGATATTTCGAGTAATTCCATCTTTTGAACATTATTGGCCTTTCATACGCATTTCACTCCACTCTCCTCCTATATTGAGTGGTTAATGTTTGTTTGCCGGTGTATGCGTGGTTTTAATCTAAAAAAAATCATAGAAAGGGTTGGCATGCGGATGGCAAGCCTTTTCTAGTGGATGTGTTCATGGGTGAATAGGTGGTTGGAATGTTTAAGGCGTGCATCCTGAGGTTACTGTTCAACATGTTTCTGCTTCATTATGTGCCTGGCTGCTCCAAGAAGCCCAGTATAACCACACATTCCCTCCCCTGAGCTACCAGAATAAGTCTATCACTCTGCATGGCTCTCTGACCTGAGCTCAAAAGGCATGCACAGACACGAGCACTTTCCCCAATCCCTTTAAATGTGTGTTCATTGTGAATGTGGTTGTACACATCTCACACACACATAGATGCCCTGACGCTTACTGGTGCCAGGCTTACTGTAAATATTTATAGACACAACAATTAAACAAACGCGCGTGTGATTTAGTTGACATCCATAGCACCACTGTGTAATTTGGGACCATTTAAACATGTTGAGGTAACGTGGATGAAGGAAAAAAAAGAAAAAAAAAAAGATGTAGCTCCGAAGATGACTGGTGACACTAGAATGTAACTTGGCCACATCTGGTTAGTGGTCAGCCTTAACTTGTTTTTAGGTGTGCAGATTTCGCAGATTTCTCACACACACACACACACACACACACACACACACACACACACACACACACACACACACACACACACACACACACACACACACACACACACACACACACACACACACACACACACACGTTATCATTACTCACACACCCCAGTGTACATTCCCAGGTGTTCTCCAGCTCACACCCAAGATTAGCCGCCCTTCACCATGCCAATGCACTAGTGTGCATGCAAATACACACACACACACACACTATGCATAAGTACACACTCCGCACTCCACAATGGCACATGTTTAGTTTTTGTTAACCCTTACCTATCTATCACACACACCCCCACCCCTTTCACTTATATACTTGTACAGTCCTGCCCAGCGGTTCATAGAGAACAGAATTCCGAAAGACTTATTTTAAACACGGCAGCTGCAGAGGAATATCAGAAGAGAAAATTGGCTAATGACATTCATGAATACAAGTCATTGTTACAGAAGGCAATAAAACCAATGTCTGACTAGACCTACAAGTAAATCCTGCAAACTCTTTTTTCTTTCTATACAGGCTGAAGGAAGCATTTAAGTAGGTAGGCTGTGGAAGGGATAGTTGTTTCCCAATGAAAGCTTACCTGCATTGGAAAACTACAACAAAACAACCAATGGAAAAATAACACACTTGTGTGGTAGGTGGGTGCGAAGTTCAAAATGTTAAATCAGATCACACACACATGGCGCATGGCGTGACGCATGGCTAATCTGATAACTGCCGCTGGCTGCCAGTGGTATTGACTCAGAAATGACAGCCAGGGAATGCCTTGCACAGAGGACCATTCGAGCCAATTGACACCTGTCATGGTGTGACAACCACTGCAGTGATCCAAGCTTGTATCCATCCATGACAGATGCAGGCACTAACTGACACTTCACCACAACACGCACAACTCTGAGTAGACCGGTACTACTTGGACTTCCCTACTCGTAACGGTATGAAGATCTCAGTGATTCAAAGTCCTCTATTTTTGTAAAGTGCGCCAAAAGCACGATGAGTAGTAGTTGCACCCGTAGCACACTTCACTTGAGTGATGTGCATGCATGAATCCTCCACTCCAATCAGAAGGAGTGATTAAGGATGAGGAACACCAGGTATCAAAGAAGCCAGAGATGCATACATAACACTGTTCATCAGATGCCGGCTCCACTTTATTCTGAGTGAAAGACAATGTGGAAGGAAGCTCCACCACATCTATAGACCTTTTTCAGATATCGAGTGAGCACAAAGAGATTCAATCTCAGTCTGCACTGAATCAGGTTTCAGTGAATGCGCTTAGGCGGCCACTCCAAGGGAAGGTGCATTTAATTTAATATAGACATCCTGGGATGACTTTAAACCGGGCAGACCAACAAGGCATTCTACTGTCTGATTGGGTGGAGGAAGAGAGAGAGCAACTCATAAAATGTTATTCAAATTAGGATTTGATTTAGAATTCCAGTGCAATTAATCTCAAAATACAAATGCAGAAATATATGCATCTTATGTACCTTTTTAAACAAAACACGGGCTCTATGAACGATTATGAGCTAGTCAGAGACATGACTAAAACCGAGCATGGTTTTAACTCAAGCAACAGGTTGACAGCAATACATCAGTCTTCCCCTGTTGTAAATTCTTTCGAGGTATGGGTTAGAAATTGTGATTGCCGGCTAAACAAAACTATAGAAAGAAAATATCCTAGTAAAGCTACACCAAAGGTCTAGGCTTTGTAGAAGTAAATCGATTGAATGGTAATCAATGCGCATAACGGATTAAAGACACACAGATGCGGGACGTCAGCTCTTGCTATCCCGTATTGAGCATTAAGGACACACACACACACACACACACACACACACACACACACACACACACACACACACACACACACACACACACACACACACACACACACACACACACACACACACACACACACACACACACACACACACACACACACACACACACACACACACTTCCGGTTAGCAATAACCACGCGAAAAATTATAGGCCTACACAGGTTTGTAAACGAATGTGTGTCGAAGATCAACTTCGAGAGAGACGGACCATAATGTTTGGGTGGGGATATTTGACTTGCTAATAAGACTAAGGTTAAAAAAAAAAAAAAAAAAAAAAAGACACAAATCTCAAGGGAAATCACCTGGACCAAAATATGTTTCTGGATCCTTTCCTTATAACGCAACGATCGGGCATAAAGTCCCAATGAAACTTAGTTAGCCTAAGAAAGATCATTCAATGAAATACGTATACTCATTTCACCTCATATTACCTCCGTTTCCAGCTGTACAAGTTCCATCGTAGGCCATGGCTCGGAAATCTGTGCAAGGGGCATGTTTGCAGAATTTCTCCCTCGGCTTAAGAAATGCGGTTTGAATCAGCCCAGATTTCTCCTGTCAAGTGCGGTTCTCGGAAGATCCTAATTAGGTCACAAGTCCAAGCGTGCAGAATGTACAAGCACCTCCTTACTATAGCAGCCAGGGAAAGCGGGGCTTTACAAACATTCCTGTATGAAGGATGTCGTCGACGAGGCACAGTCTTGGAAATATACGACGACTGGCGATCCACTACAAAAAGGGGCACAAACAAATAAAGCCCGGCTTTGCAGGTATGCGAGTACTCCGGTTTGACAAGAGAGCAGTCACGAACACTGTTGTCAAAATCGTGTTGTCTCGTTGATGTTGAATAAACAGCACTTCTCCGTGCAGCAGACGGAATATTCCCTCTTGTTTCGTTCTTGGTGTTTGTATATTTTAATGCAGGGAACGTCGACTGCTACACGAGATTCCCCTGCACTGTGTTCGGCGAGCTAAGGGGTCTGAGGCGAGCGCCAAGTACGAGAAGGAGACGGGCTCGAGCTGCTATTGGCAGACTGCGGCGTGATTTTATCCAGCCCACTTCAGTGGTCGGACCAATTCGGCCTGCTACGCCATCGCCTGGTGGATGCTATAATTGCGACTACGTAATGCAGATCATTGTAATGATAATTCTGCATATGGGGCCAATAGATGCACCATATCCTGTTGAGGATTGACATCGAATAAAAGAAGAACTCTTACCAAAAATCACTATTGTGTTCATATGGTATACTAAAACACAAAGGAGGTCAAATTTAGCCACACATGATGCCACTTCAATAATCTCTTTATCTCTAAGGCTTGGTGATGAAATATTGAACACCCCCCCCACCACCACCACTTCAATACAATTCATTGATAAATATCTTGCACACTGGACTGGCTTTGGTTACCATGGGCAACTGGAGTGCATCAAACCATCCCAGCTAGGATGAAAGCCATAGATGAAAGGATGCAGTGGAAATGTTGCTTCATCTATAAATTGGTGTGATTAAAGATATTTTTGCGTTGTATTTGCTCGTCAGGGAAATGCTATTATCCAAAGCAATCTGAACCGTCATTGCATTTTGGATATAAAGTCGACTCTCCTTGCTCCAAGACGTTATCGACGGTCACTCCATGCTTGGAGTCCTTCCGGAAGACTGTGGTAGTTCGTCCTCACCGAGCTCTACTTGTCGGGATCGGTGGAAGAAGGAAAAGTTTTTCTGATTTCGACGATGACAAAACGCACTCCATCTTCTTCCACCACCAGGTAAGCGTCAGCTAATAGTGTCTGTCAAGGATAGACATTTAGCTTACGCTTATTTCCAAAGCAACAATTCATCCACATACACCGTCATTCATACAAAGCAACAGGCAGCTCATCAGGAGCCATTAAGCCGGTTATGTGTCTTGCTCATAGAAACCTCAACACTGAATGTAGGCTACATTTTGCTCATCCACTCCTATGCATTGAAGAACTTACCTAAGTCAGTGTTTGCATTCAAATATGTCCACAGCTCTGAAGCGATATCAATGTTTTTCCCTTTTCCTCTCGCATATTTCCCCTTGTGATTAATATATCAAGTTATTCTCAATTAAGTAGTAAGACATTATTTCGGCTCCCAGTATCTTTCATTAGCAATGTTTGTCAGACCCATTACAATTTCACTCTCTTCATTTCTGTAGCCCAGAGAGACAAGAGCCACACTGCTATTTACTCAACCGTCTAGTTTTGTATTCAGTGGGGCATTTTTTTCAAGACACAAACTGGTAATAAATGGGCTGCTGGATTCTTTACTCCTTATGATGTCTCTTTAAAAACAAAAAAGCAGATTCTTTAGTGTGCTGTTTCTGAGGAACCCATACAAGTTGACTAAGCGCCGGAGGACGGGAGTCAAAGGGAGAGGGAATGCCACCTCAGGGACACATTATCAATACATACAGCACATTTGGAGGTCAATGATATCCCAAAGCTCCAATTAACCCTAGGGTTGTCTTTCTTCTTTTTTTGATGGATAAGCAGTGTTACCGCGTAACCATAGTAACCCTGCAGTAGCCCATTACTCAGCGATGGTCTCGGTGATTGAATGTGACAAAACCGCAGCCTCATTCATCTTTTGCTCTTCTCTTCATCGCCCTCTTCTCTTCTCCCTTACGTCCTATTTTCCTCTCCTCTCTCCTCTTCTCCTCTCCTCTTTTATTAATTTCTCTTTTTAATTTTTCTCTTCTTTCCCGTTCGCTCCCCACTAATTTTCTTTACAATGGACTTCTCCTGTGTTCCCCTATGTACTCTCATATATATATGGGTGTGGTAAATAGCTGTGTGGCTCTATGTCTCTCTGGGCTACAGAAATAAAGAGTGAAATTGTTATGGCTGAAAAGGTGATCGGCTGCAACCTGCCGTCCCTCCAGGACATGCATGCCTCCAGGACACTGAGGCGTGCAAGGAAGATCATGTTGGATCCCTCCCACCCCGGACATATACTCTTTAAAACACTGCCCTCTGGTAAGAGGTTGAGGTCTCTCAAGACCAAAACCTCCCGCCACAAAAACAGTTTCTTCCCGTCTGCAACTGGCCTCATCAACAACGGCCCCGGACCCCCACCAACACTGACACGCACACTACCCCCCTTCCCCCATCAACACCCACAGTCATCTGCCTGTGATGACAACAAGTTTTGCACTACTTTCACCATCACGCACAATTGTACATATATTATTTTATTTTATTTTATTTTATTTTATTTTATTTTATTTTATTATCTTCTTATCTTATTACGGTGCATATGTATATGTATATAGAGTATCTCTAATTATTTATTTATATTTTTTATTTACTATATTTTTTATTTACTCTTATCTTTTTCTGTACTTATTATTCAAAACTTGCTTATTGTTCATTGTTTATTGTTTATTGTTTGTTAAGATTGTGCGCAACGAATACGAATGCCAAGACAAATTCCTCATATGTGTAAATGTATTTGGCAATAAACCTTTTCTGATTCTGATTCTGATATATTGCTGCTAAGATGGATGACAACTTTGTTGCTCTTTGTCTATGTTGTTCAAAAATCAATGCAGTGAGTGAACGATAAAGCATATTACATATCCAGCAAAATACGGGAACACACAAGAGCGAGATTGCAAGAATATCAATTAACAAAATCAGATAATCTCAATCTATAACAATACAGTACTGTATACCGTAATGGGATCATTTATATTACAAACAATGATGCTTGATTTAAGACAAGGAGTCTCTACCTCATCTCTTACTCTTACAATAAATATATAGGTGACAGACGTGAGTCAGGTATACTCCATTCGGCAATAGTGGCTTGGGGGTGGGACATCCTGTTGTGCCTCGAGCGGAGAAGTGAAGGATTATGGGTAAGGTGACTCAGCCCAGCAAGTTACCACCCCTGGCTGTCACAGCTAGTCCTTCTTGGTTTTTGGCTATTGGCTGACAAAGTTGTGTGTGTGTGTGTGTGTGTGTGTGTGTGTGTGTGTGTGTGTGTGTGTGTGTGTGTGTGTGTGTGTGTGTGTGTGTGTGTGTGTGTGTGTGTGTGTGTGGGTTGGGGTTGGTGCTTGTGTGTTTATGAGAGAGTGAGCATGCATAAGTGCCTAGACCTGGATGCTGTTATGTGAGTGAGTGAGTGAGTGAGTGAGTGAGTGAGTGAGTGAGTGAGTGAGTGAGTGAGTGAGTGAGTGAGTGAGTGTGTGAGTGTGTGAGAGAGAGAGAGAGAGAGAGAGAGAGAGAGAGAGAGAGAGAGAGAGAGAGAGAGAGAGAGAGAGAGAGAGAGAGAGAGAGAGAGAGAGAGAGAGAGAGAGAGAGAGAGAGACAGAGACAGAGAAAGAGAGCACACAGGCTAGGCTTTCAGCTTAGCTGAAAATATATAGATGACAACCACTTAAAAGGCAAATGATAAAGAATGGCATCGCACACAGATTTATTTTAAATTCCTATTTACACAGAAGTAGCAGAAGTCCAGCAGAGCAGCCTTCTGAAGATAGACAACACATTATTAAAATGCAAATCCATAACCAAAAGCACAGAGCACATTATGACGAATCGGAACCCCTCTGGGGTCACATGATAGAAAAAAACCTTGTTGTGTAAAACTGTGCGAACGGATTTGGTTTGTTCTACACAGCAGGGATTCTCCAGGAAGCATTAGGCCCTACACAGGCAAACTGCATGAATATAAGATATGTTCACGCTGAGGCAAACATGGTTTTTCAATCAGAGATACGTTTGTTTTTAATAAACATTAAAATATCATGATCCTTCAAAGAATTAAACAATATCTTCCAAACAATATGTTAAAAATTAAAAACCAAATGACTTGGCTATTGCTGAAAACTTGTTTTACTCTGAGCTACTAAAATTGTTTTGGACGACCCGATCATATTAGTACATGCTTGCCCTTTGCCAATATCATCTAATCTCACTAAATACCTTGATATTCTAGATAAATATCTATAGCCACAAAGGTTAAATCTACCAGGATGACATGCATCATTGTATCATTATGATACAAAATGGGTATAAGGGAAGGACAGTATGTTCTAGAAGCACAAGTGGAAAAAAACAAACTTGCTACACTTTAAGACACCAAATTTGATGCAGTCAACCACTTCTTAAGGAAGTCAGAAGAATGTACAGTTCTCAAGGAGATATGCAGTTTGCTCAGAACAACATGTTAAGACTGGCATCAGCTTACTCGGTATTTGGGCTGGGCCAAGGTCTAACAACAGAGCCTACAGCAGTTACACATGGTAAATTTAACTAATACATCATGTTATTGATTTTCTATTGGAGGTTCAATCGTACGGCTAAGTCAATGGCCGAAAATGTTGGCTAAACGAAAGGAAAGTGTAGTTGTGTGTGGGGTCTCACTGATGCAAACAGTTAAGGATTGAATGGAGCTATAACATGACAGTATTAGTTTTGTTATCGTTCGTATAAATATGTCTTCTAAATAAATGCTTTTAGTATTTTAGAGGATGATAACAATATAGGCTAGCCTTACTCAGTTTGCACTCAAATCTGATTGGAAAAGTAGGGTAGGACTATTGTAGTTGGCCTATGGACCGGTTGATGGTCATTGTGTATCTATGTGCTCTAGTTATGTTCTCTCGTTTCATCTCTACTGCAAACTCGAGAAGGCACCGTGACCCTGTCACTATCATAAATCACAGTCTCTAAACGCCTTTGTTCCACCTTATTAGGCGGCTATAGGCGTCTATGGCTATAGGGCTATAGATTGGGTGGATGTGTGTGTGTGACATCCGCCAAAACTGCTAGAAGGGACACGTTTTGAAAACCTCAAATATGCAACTCCAGAAAACCTGAAACACTGTTGGTATTTTATGTAGAATTATAATTTAAAAAAACAAAACACTGCAGATGTTAGGTCAAAAGAGGGTGTTTTTTATTTTGTATGAAGCACTGCCATTTATCCAGTTCACATAGACGTCTATATCTGCCCGCGTTCGTTCTACCGCTACCTGCCATCCAGGGTCGGTTGAAAGGCAGCAACAGCAGGGGGTGCTAGATATGAAAGGGTCGCACTAAAAGATCCGACCTTTCCGACAGGCTTTGGTCTTTAACGGTGTTTTAAGGGCACATCGAGGACTAGACTAGTTTTGGTGAGTAACGCCACAGTTTGATAGTCAACAGGCCAATAAATATGGACATGGATTATATTGTCATTTTAATTCGAAAAAAAAAGTTGATGTTGATGATAATAGAGAGCCTGCTTTATCAAATACATAATATTGATTCAGTTCCTTTATGACAAGTAGTATTTAGAGGGTGGCTGGGTTATTATCATCATGTGGGAATCAGACCTTACATTATTTCCATATGGAAATAAATGAAATAATAACAGCTCTTTAAAGCTCAAACATGAGCTTTTAAACGACTAAATGTGCATAAATACCCAACCTGAGGCTACAGTCCTGTTCCAACAGACCCTCAGGTGTGTGGCCCCTATTGAAGGGGTGTCATGGCTCTCCTTGACAGCCACTATTGGCTGACGCTTACCTGGTGGTGGAAGAAGGTAGAGTGCGTTTCGTCATCGTCGAAATCAGAAACAACTTTTCCTACATCCAGCGATCCCGACAAGTAGAACTCGGTGAGGACGGCTTGGAATTGAACTACCACAGTCTCCAGAAGGACTCCGAGCATGGAGTCGATAATGTCTTGGAGCAAGGAGAGAGTCGACGAATGGCTCAAAGGTGAGGTGCTTTGGCTTACGGGTTTGATCGATTTGCGGGTGTATTTTGGGCCGTACGGGGGCGAGTCGTAAATAGTAGCCTCGCAAATCCTCTTGGAAAGTTCAGGTGGAATGAGGAAATGGCTTATTGTGCCGCTAACAAATCGTATTATAGGTCAACCAAAAGTGTAAACAAGCGAAACAAATTTGCTTCCAAAACCACACTTAAGAATGAGAACCTTCAGTTCTAGGGTAAAGCTTGCTTAGTAGACATTTTGTATTAGTTGTGTAAGGGGCTTTGAGGATTTATAGCCATTTTACTGAGAGCTGGGTCATAAATAGCGAGTAGAAACAAGATCACCTGTATCAGGTACTGAGGCACAGTGGCGTTGCACATAGTTCTGAGCAAATACCAAACTAAATAAGAATAAATAGACTAATATTGTATATTTAAAGATTGGAAGATGCTACGTGTAATAAAACATTTATAGCACATCATCTGCTACTGTAGGAAGTTATTAATGTTATTTGTTATGCCTAGCCCTGCACTACTACTGTAACAAGAATAGGAAGTACTTCCGATTCATAAAGTATGGAACAGCATAAATTGGTCATTAAGAATGTTTTCTAATAATGAGGGTGAATGATATAATTAAAACTGTCACTTTAGGCCCACTTTCATTAATTCCAGTGTGCAGAATGAGGGAATGCTAGCAAGATAATTCAGATTAATCCTCAGAATCCTCAGAATTTGCATTATTTGACAAATGTATGTATTGTGTGTCTGTGTGTGTGTGTGTGTGTGTGTGTGTGTGTGTGTGTGTGTGTGTGTGTGTGTGTGTGTGTGTGTGTGTGTGTGTGTGTGTGTGTGTGTGTGTGTGTGTGTGTGTGTGTGTGTAGGTCTGGATGCCCCACTCCAGCAGTACCTTTTCTCTGACTGGGAGCTGTCAGGGGACGACCTGCTCCAGCTGACCTCTGATGACTTGCAGAGACTAGGGGTCGACAAGATCGGACACCAGGAACTCATCCTGGAAGCAGTGGAGAAACTCTGCTCGCTGGTGAGGGAAAGCTTGTGTGTGTGCGTGTGTGTGTGCGTGTGCGTGCGTGCGTGTGTGTTAGTGTGCTAGAGATGTGAGGAGTTGATTGTGCTGAGTATGTTTGTGTGTTGTGTGCATATGATGAGAATTTGGGGGATGGGAGAGTGCGTTTGTGTTTATGTGTCCGCGCAGATATGTGTTTTTGTTTTTTGACTTAAAACAACAGAACAGAGGCAGTTATTTCTTACCAACCATTGTATTTTAAAAATTGTAATTCAATTCAGGAACTTGTCTGGTTGGCATATCAACACCATGGGTAAGTGGTTAACGGACTGCATTTATTTATATAGCACTTTTCTAACCAGTGGCCACTCAAAGTGCTTTACAATATTTCCTAGCATTCACACACTGATGACGGTGTCATCCATGCAAGCTAACAGCCGGCTTGTTGGGAGCAGTTAGGGTGAGGCGTCTCGCTCAGGGACACCTCGACACTCTGCTAGGGGGAGCTGGGGATCTACTTAGCAACCTTCCGGTTACCAGTCAACCCGCTCTACCTCCTGAGCAACATGCCACCCCGTGGGCTGTAGGACTCCTTGTATCCAGCTAGCTAAAACACCAAGAGCTCTTGCTGCCATAAATGTCCTGGCTTTTAAAACACGCTGCACTATTTTGGGATCCCCTCAATTCAGACATTTACTTTGGCGTGAAGAATTTCAGTCTGCCCTTACAGTCATTTATTTAATATTCTAAATATAGCTATTATTTCAAAGATTTTTAGATGACATCAAAGGCATCAGCGGCAGCCAAAGCCTGTTTAGAGACATTACTAAAACTTTCCCTTTGAAACTTTTCATGCCTTTATCGTTTGCCTTTGGCCATTCACTCCTCTGTCTGGATTTTAATTAGCTGCTCTCACCCAAGGCATCCTTCTTGTATTATTGGCTTACTTTATTTCTCTCACCTTATCCTTTCCAAGCCGACAGATTCTGAGAACACTCATGTAAACGGCATGCTTGTTTTTGTTATTGCCGAGGGGGACTTCTTCTGGAACGGTCATTGTTTCGTTTGGAGGATTCATTTGAGTGCAACGGTACCAGGGAGTTTCCAACCAACAAGTCGGACACAACAGCTAATGCGTTGACTGTTGGGAGAGTCCTTGTTCAGGCCACTTGAAACTGCATGTTATCTGTTTGTTTGGGAGAAAGTTTTAGTAACTGTAATAATATTTACAGCTGATACAACATGATGAATGATTTAGAGACAGAAGAAAGTATCCGAGAAAGTGAAAGAAGATTAAGACTCATGTAAACAAGTTTAACTGGTTTTAGCAAATCTATGTTTGTCTCAAAAATCATATGTCCCACTGTTGAGCTGTAAAATGTGAATGCGCAAGACTTCTAAAAGCTTTTTTCTAGAGTGGTCGTTTTCTTTTCGGCACCCTAGTTGAAGCGTGCGCGACGTGGGTTTTGACCACACAACTCCTACTTCCTCCTCAGGAACCCAAGGTTTCTTTCAAGACTGCATTTATGGAAACTCGTAGGCAGAAGTTCTCCTTCTAAAACGGGGGTTTACCTTCAGTTAAATATTAAGCAGGTTGAATTGAGGCATCTCGCTCCAGTGTACCTGCTGGACATGGGGAGATCAAACATAGTATCTTACCTACCTGCTTGGGAGTCTAGCACCTTAAGGCTCAGTTATGGTTCCACAACGATGCAACGCAATGACCCCACAGACGCTTCGACGCAGTCGTGAACCTGTTTTGGTTCTGTGTCGGGTTTTAGTGAGCAGACCAATCACAGCCCTTGCTGCTTGGGTATCATTTTTTCATAGGCACACGTCAGGCCCTTGCAGTGGACGCAAGGAGGGTCTGCAAGGAGGGTCCGCAAGGACGTAATGGGTCCGTACACCCCCTTGCGTTGCAAACTGGAACCATAATCAGGCCTTAAACTCTCCTCCCTCCCTCCTCCCAGACTTACGGCATGGACGGGGAGAACCTGAGCGTGTCGACAAAGAAGCTGGGAGCGGTCAGCCTGAGCCTGCAGAAGGGCATCCAGGACCGCTGGTGCATCAACACCTATGATGGGCAGGGCGCCACCAAGCTGCCGGCGGGAGTACTGCAGCTGGTGGTGGAGCTCATCGTCGCGGCCAAGGGACTCTTCTCTCTGCTCAACAGGTTTGCGTGTAGGGGATGTTGTGTGATGGCTTGTGAGTCGATAAAAGAGTATGTCTTTTGTTATGGGTTTCAAATTCACAAAGGGCTTCATGGTTTTGGATCGGTTTTAGGGAAGAGGTTGGGCTAGAATGATCAACTTTTCTAGAGGTAGGGCTAGATCAACTTTTTTGTTTTGCAATATCTTTGGTTCAGCATGGATTTTGTGAGAAATGTAGAGGTTGAGCGTTTTGTTGTTGTGATGTTTTGGTATAGACACAAGGTGTGTTCTGCTGAGGTGTTTGATATTGTTTAAAATATTGATGATAACGCTATGGGCTTTTAAAGACCCACTCCCTCTCTCCTTTGCGTTCTTACTGGCTTCCGTTTCTGAGATGCAATGTATTGAATCACTCTAATTAACAATGTAAGAACAAACAGTGTTCACAGGGTTCCCACTCTGTAATTGCTGACTGATTTGCTGTGTTCAGGTACCAATTCTTTCAGCTGAGCGGATACACAGCCAGCCGGAGCATTATCGATCACTGTCAAGAGCTCGGAAAAATTGTGAACACGGTAAGGTTTTTATATTTATAGTGGTGCTCGCTATCGGGGGGCACGCAAATGTAAGAACTGGTTCTTGTCTGAGAAAAAGAGGAATCGGTGCATCCCTACCTGTGGGCGACTCGAGAGGTTCTGCGGGAAACCGTACGCCAGCATGCACCGTGTTGGCCACCTCTGCTTAAGAGGAACCACATTTATCCAGTGTGTTGTCATTTCCAAAGAGGAACCACAACCTGTTGTTTGCTTGGCCTAAAAGGGCGTCTACACACACACACACACACACACACACACACGCATGCACGCGCACGCACGCACACAAGCATGCACGCGCGCACACACGCGCACGCATACACACAGCTGGGTTTGTAGCCATCGCATTCTCCATGTTTACATTCCTTGCCTGTTTTGTTTTGTCCCTGCCTCTGCAAGAGTCTCGACTCAAACATATGGGTCGGGATGAGACACTCAACTTTATCAAACATTCACTGTAACATACTGCAACGCAACAGACTCTGGACGAGGTAGTTTCACACATGGTCGAATTTTGTTACATTTCGAAAAAGAAAAGGTGATTAGTATCGGGAGTCTTAATATGTTTCAGTGTTTTGATTGAGGAGATCCATTGCGGGGGCAGGGGGAGGCGATGTGGGAGAGGGGAGTCAACACAGAGAGAGAGGAGGAAGATAGAGAAAGAGGAGGAGATTTAGAGCGGGAGGTCCGCTTTGCTCTGCAACTTCTGGCAATGTGCTGAACACGCAAGAGAGATGACGAGAAAGAGAGTTGTGTGAGCTGTAGTGAGTTAACGGAGTCTCTGATCAAGTGATTTCATAGAGAGCCACACAGAGGGGCTGGTAAAGGATGACCAGAGTGGCAGCGAGTACCAAAGAGGACACTAAGATAGTCTGCATTCAGATCAGGAGTTAATTTATAGAGCTGGACCAGGTAAGGTGCTCATCGGTTTGCCATTTCACACTAAGGGGACTTTTGTTTTTCAATTTAAAAAATGCCTAACTGCTTTTTGCCTTCGAAATAGGCTAACTTATTTTATTATTACTGAGGTGTTTTGGATACGTTGGTTTATAGTTAATAAATTAATTAGAGCAGTGTTAGATGGATCATAAGTTGTCTTGTTGAACACGGTTAATATCAGCTGTGATAATTCATGATGATGGTCCATGATGACATTGTACAAAACTGCATGAACTCAACCAAATCTTTAGAACTCTGGACTGCTATTCATGAGGGTAGCTGAGAGTTATCGATCCGACTGAAGGAAACTCGTGTTGTAGATGTAAAATAGAACAGTTATGTTTTATACAGATTAGACTAGAATGAAGGAGTTAAGGAGTTAAGGAGTGGAAGAAACAGTCAGACCCTTTGGAAGAACAATGATTCCTATAGGATGTTGATATTCTTTGCCTTGGTTTTTCGTGATTCAGAAGTTAGTCTTGTCAACGGTTGCTGTTGTTTTTGTTGGTTGCCCAGTAGCGACTGAAGCTAGGAAGTTGGTGTAAATGAGTAGCCGCAAGCTGCAGTGTGAGAATAGTGAGGTGATGACTGACCGCTTTGTGGTGGGTGCTCACATTTCTGGGTATTGTTTATTCACTTCCTGTTTTCTTTTCTCTGGGGCAGGATATGTGTTTTTTTGGTAGTGAATCCCTTAATGAATGTATGTGATTGATGAATGAACATTTTAATTATTTTAAGAAGAATTAAATGACCTTCCTTACAATGCTCCCTTTTTGTCAGTGTTGAACTTCATGCATCCATACATTGTATTCACGGCAAAATACGAAAAACACTGCACACATTCACTTCTCGTAAGCCCAAGTGAATTATAAAACAGAGACCCATGTAGGACCTGTCTGCAGACCATCAAGCCCGAAGCCTACCCGCCTGGGGATAGGATTGGAGCTTTTCTAGTTAGTCATGGTGTTGTCGGCCAACTTGTAAAAAATCATAATGATGTGTTTCTCACTGGCTCCAACTCTAATCCTAAGAGATATAGATATGTTTGTGTGTGTGTGAGAGCGTATGTTTTGCTTGCTTGTGGGAGTGCACATTTGTGTGTCTGTGGTTTCCATGCTCCCCTTGGGACAGGGGAGGTCAGTAGTCAGCTGATGTCTCTTGGATCCCGTACTGAACTCGTCGGCCTCGCCTACTTTACACAACTCAGCTTGCACAACCACAGGCAAGCAAAGTCCACAGGAGGGAAAGGGACTGTGGTAGAGGGACAGTGAGCAAGAGGAAGCGATAAGGCAGAGAGCGAGTAAGGTTTGTGTACTGTTACTATGAGTAAACTCATATAAACAAGCGTGTCCCGCAGCTCTGCGTGAGGTAAACTTTTCATGTTCATAAATATGTTAGGATCTCTTTGTTTTTGGGACTGCTTCATTTGCTTTTGAAGTTAAATCTAAGAACATATTGCAACAATTTGTATCAATATTTGAATGCAATGCAAGCGTTAAGGATAATCTTTGAACGTGTGTATTATGTCTGTTTGTTCTGTCTAATAATAAGATACTAGCTGTGTGTTTGGTGTGCGTGTGTGTTTGTTTATTTGTTTGCTTGTGGGTGTGTGTGTGTGTGCTGTGTGTGTGTGTGTGTGTGTGTGTGTGTGTGTGTGTGTGTGTGTGTGTGTGTGTGTGTGTGTGTGTGTGTGTGTGTGTGTGTGTGTGTGTGTGTGTGTTTGTGTGTGTGTGTGTGTGTGCTGTGTGTGTGTGTGCTGTGTGTTTGTGTGCGCTTGGAAAGACATTTATGATAAGTCATAACTGATTCTGATTCTTTTAATAGTACATGCAGTAAATGCAGTAACATGAATACTAGCTAGGAGGGCATGGTTACCATGCTCCCCCCCTCCCCCCCCCTCCCCCTAGAACCAGAGAGAGAGAGAGAGAGAGAGAGAGAGAGAGAGAGAGAGAGAGAGAGAGAGAGAGAGAGAGAGAGAGAATATGTTGTGCACTCAGCAGATTGTCTTCGTTCCCTAGACAACAAGAGAACAGCGTTTAGTTCATAAATAGTGCACTGAGGAGTTAATTCAAGATTTGATCCAGTCACTGATGCAATGGAACTCTAACACAGATGCAAAAAAAACGACCATGGCAGACATACTATATCGATATGAATGCTGCATTCAAATATTTAAAGCCTCATTAATTACAGTGGAAATGCTTGTTGACTTCAGTGGTTTTGTTCATATTTTAGGGAGAAGAGTTATCTAAGTGATGGAATTGGGCCATGTATTTTCCTGAGGCTGTTAGTTGGTTATTGTTTCTGCGAAAAAGCACCTAGCCTAACGTTGAGGATTTTCTCCCCTCCTTCCCGCCCTCCATTCCCCTCTTCTCCATTCCTCTCTTCTCATTTCCTCAATATCCAGCTAGACCTGATCTGACCTGAACGGTAAGGCGAGGAGGTCAAGTCATTCATAAGGAATCGTTGAAACTTCTTAAAACATAGCAAAAGTGTTTGGTCTGTTTTTAGCTTCATGGTAGTTACCGCACAGGTAGCTCTGATTCACCTTCTGAGCGGCTATTAGTTGTACTGCAATGTCAAAAATAAGTAACTTAGCAATATTAGGGAGGGGGGGGTGGCTGTGTTTGTGGAGGATGTATCTCTGAATCCATGGGTTTCCTATCGGTTGTATTGATACAGTATTTAAAGAAGAATCCACCAATAAATATGATTATTTCATATATCTAAGTATTTGACCAGGGTGCTATGAATGTAGAAATAGATTTTGAAAAAATCAGTACCTCTTGCTAAGCCAAACGAAGTTGAGCTTAAGTTTCACGTTATGCCTCTGTCACACCTTGACGGTTTGGAAAACTTTATGAAAAATGTGGCGAATGCGCTACCATATGTTGAATAAGTTATGCGTTTTGTTATGTTTATATAAGTTTTAGTACACTGCAGCATCGTGGTCTATGCTGGCATAAATCCTAGTACGGGCAGAGCTGCAGAAAAATCATTCTGCAGTCTTACTTCCTTATACCAATGACGCTGCAAAATTTAAAATAAAAAAAGGTGTGGAAGTTTAACACTTTTTTTATTACAAATTATATTGGAAAGTTAAATGATATTGTGGTGGACTTCCCCTTCAATTATTCATGTTATTTGGTACTTCTGTACTTGTAGGGCAATGGCTGCAGTAAGAAAAAGTTGGTTGTCGTAATATGCTGTTTCGATGCTGTTGGACATTAAAAATATGAAGTTATATTGTTTGCTTTTCAAAGGAAATGCCTCAGGATACGTGAATTGTAAAACATGTAGTAGAAACACGGTGTGGGATATTGGATCTCAGTGCCATTTTATGTAGAAGCAAAGTATTATACCTGTCACCTACTCCATATTGCCCCTCACTCCTCTCCACGATTCAGTATTTAGCCTACGTCTTCTTCAAACGGATCACCATTGTCTCTGTACCAAAAGATGAACCTGAAAGGCAGGCCCGGGGTGATGAGAATGGGCCGCCCCACCTCCTCCGCACTGACCCTGAATACTTGAGCCCCTCCGGGCTGCAATACTGTCCATAAGTCCAGCTGCAAACTGGACTTCAAAACTGGGGGTGGCTAATCGACAAAAGGAGTGCTTTGGTGAGTGTTCTTCAAAGATGCCTCACCTAGACCAGGCAAGCAGTTCCCAAAAGCCCCTGTACTTCCTGAGGATACATTTGCTAAATTTGGCTTGTCACCAAAACCATGATAAACTTCTACAGCTTCACCATTGAGCGCATTCTCTCTGGATGGAAAAAAAGATTATATTGAAATAGTAGGTTTAATATGGATTGTGTTTGGTGTAACGTTTCCTTTTCTTTATGACATTGAATGAACCCAATCTCACCAGGTTGTTGCTATCTATTGATATCTGCTGGTGTGAATCAGTCCCTTGTGTTTAATTTTAGATTGTGTGCGTGTGTGTGTGTGTGTGTGTGTGTGTGTGTGTGTGTGTGTGTGTGTGTGTGTGTGTGTGTGTGTGTGTGTGTGTGTGTGTGTGTGTGTGTGTGTGTGTGTGTGTGCGGGTGTGTGTGTGTGTGTGTGTGTGTGTGTGTGTGTGTGTGTGTGTGTGTGTGTGTGTGTGTGTTCGTGTGTGTGTGTGTGTGTGTGTGTGTGTGTGTGTGTGTGCGTGTGCTGTAAGTCCCTAGTGAGCAATGCCAGGAGTGCTTTGGATCATGAGGGGATCAAGGTTAGAGGGCAGGCTATATTTAGGTGTTTCTGGTGTGTTTTGTTGACGGTAAACATTTTTCAACTACACTCTCTTTCTCCCTCACACACATGTCCTACACCTCTTAATAGTCTTACATCATAGCACTTATATACCCCTTGAATTCAGCGCTGTTATGTGATTCTACCATGCTAGATTTCACCGGTCCAACATTCCTATCACAAGCGGGGTTCTCTGACCCTTCTCTAACTCCACCCCTCCGCCCCTCATCGATCCCATTACTAAACGACGCCTCGGAGATGTCTCGGTTCTCCCCGTTGGCAGGAGTTCTGCCGTGTAAACCTCTCTGTCTCTGTCTCTGTCTGTGCATGTGCGTGTGTGTGTGTGTGTGTGTGTGTGTGTGTGTGTACTTGTGGATTAGCCTGAGCCCACAGATCTCACACACATACACTGTAAGAGGGCTTACTGAGTAACTCACTCAGTAGAAGAAGATAATTTGTTAAATGTTGTTCGGCAAGAAGGCAATCCTTTAAGAAGCGCACCAACGACGTGGATCGACAACAACATCAAAAACGTTATGGTTGAATTTTGGGCTAAAGAGGTTAGCACAGGTTAGCTGGAGTTTATTCTCATTACTGTTTTCTCTATGACTGTGAACGTTTGCATTGCGTGATACTTCTGTTGTGATCTACGCCTCAAACCCCTGTGCGGTGTGTGTCTCCCCTCCAACAGAACAACAGCGTTTACGAGAAAGAGAAAGACATCATCCCAATTGTAAGTACAGGTTAAAATGCTGTATCGTTGTTAATAACATTAGTTTCATTAGTCTCTAAACCCTTCAGTCATCATGGTTTTTGCAGAAGATTATTATTACGGTTATAATATTGCCTTATGCGTTTTAAAAGGAGTTTGCTAATAACCAGATGCCATAAATGGAATATAAATTAACCTTTCTAACGTTATGCGTTTTTATGCTACAGTGTCGTCAGCTGGTGGCAGTGTGTGATGAGATTTTGGAGTCAAGCCCTTCAGAGATTCTGAACAACTCAGTGCAGCTAGAGACCGTCGACCTGGTCCCTGCTTCACCTGCCGATCACCTGGTAATCAGGCGTCATTGTTTTCCATTGGGATTGGCTACTTTTGTACTGCATCGTTTTTTAACCTCCTTGTTCTGAATTATGATTGGCTACAATCTTACTGCAATGTTTTCAAACCTCATCGTTCTGAAGGCTACTACATGCAAACCATCTTAACAGGACATTCCAATAACGGCAACAGTTAGTTTTTTATCAAGTTCTACAAAACAGACAGGGTCTCATAGGGTCAACTACTATTGACCATATTTGTTTTATTTGTAGTGGCTGTTATTTGCGCTTTCCATCTACTGTTTGACCTGTTCACACTTCAACACCATCTGTTATTCTTTGTCCAAACTGTGTGAGCAATCTGTTTTTGATGTTCCCTCACTTTGGAGGGATATGTTTCCTTCATTCCTTATTTTCTCTTCTTTCTTTCCTCTGCTTCAACCTAGCAAATCGGCTTGGCAGTTTTTTTCACCTTCCAAATGTCTACCATCTCCCACTCTTTTCTGTTTTCACTATTTCCTATTTCCCGTCTGTATCCCGAGATCATGTAGGAAGCTACTAGTTGACTAGTATTATGTGGCACTGACACCATATGAGTTTCACATCACAAGGTGTTCCTCCACTTTACCCTCCTCAAAAAACCTTTTAGACCCCTCCAGTTTCACTGACATCTCTTTCTCCATCAGACACACACGTTCACACAAGTGAGGCCATCACCATCCACACAGGATCAAAGTACCATTGTAGTCACCCTCTTCTGTCTCGTCTCGTCTCCTCTGCTATCTTTCTGCTGTCGTCAACTAGTTCTGATGAGTAACTTTCCCTGCGGAATTGTGATCTGTCTTTCTCTCCCTCTGAAGGACCTGGGTGTTAATAACAGCTCACAATGTGGGCACGGAGTGTACATGAGCCTCGTGTATTGATCTGTCTCTCCCTTTGCATCGTTTGTCATTTTCTAGTCCACTGCAATTATTGTGAATTCCACAATATCCAGTGCTACGGACCAGTTCTGCTCTCCTCCCAAACCCACTTACACACTTGTGTGTCTGTGTGGTCATTATCATATGTGATTGTCTGTGTGTGTGTGTGGGTGTAACTGTGTGTGTGAGAGGGATTGTGTTCTTGTTCTTGTGATTGTGTGATTGTGTGTGTGTGTGTGTGTGTGTGTGTGTGTGTGTGTGTGTGTGTGTGTGTGTGTGTGTGTGTGTGTGTGTGTGTGTGTGTGTGTGTGTGTGTGTGTGTGTGTGTGTGTGTGTGTCTGTCATTGTACGGGCGTGGTAGCAGATTTGGGCTCGCTTTTCATGAGCAATGTAATTCAGCAATTCATCTGATATGATTTATTATTTGACCTTTAAACAGACATATTGTCTTCCCTTCTCATCTTATCCTTTCTCCCCCTCCACTCTTCTTCCTTTGTGTCCTTTTTCTATTGAGGGATCTTCTTCTGCATACAAGCATTCAATGTGGTGTTTGCGTATTGATTGTGAATAACTGGTAAAGCCATAATGCAACCGTGAATGTATATGTCAGTTTTAAGTTAAACGGGTCAGATATAATTCTATGCATATGTTGTTTTTTTTTGCAAGCTATAGAAATATAATGAGCGAGGAACTGTTGTCTTTCACAACTCACAACTAATTCATAGTTGTAATTTCTCACATGATATGTTTATTGATTGTTTTCGTACTGTCTGTGTGACTATTCAATCTGGCATGGTGCCTTTTGTCAAGCTTTACAATGGAGGGGATGTTAATATATAACTTTCTAGAAGTATATCAGTTACTGACATAACTGCCAACAGAAGATAATAATCCAAGGAAGTGTTGCTTGACAGAGGCAACATTGTGTCTTTAAGTAGATTTTATTCCCGAAACAATGTTTCTATTCCCAGGGCTGTTTAACTATGTATTTCTGACTGAATATGTAACCATGATATTTGTTCTCCCTCTTCTTCTTCTTCTTCTTCTTCTTCTTCTTCCTCTAAGGGCATTCACATTGCATCAACGGGATCCAGCAGCCACTTTGTCACTGGGACCGTTGCCGAGGTCAGACTCTTATGATGACTAATACATTTTGCTGTTATCTGTATGGTGCTGTCTACATGCCCTACAGCACTAGCCTTATGTCTACTCAGTCTGAGACAGATCTGCTTTGACCTGAACGTCGTCCAACCGTTTCCATCTGGCCTGAGCAATAGAGGAAGGGTAGTGTGTGGGGAGAAATGTTATAGGCCATCCCTCTGCTTTTCTTATGAAAGCATTGCCGTTCACCGCTGCTATCTCTGCCCACTCACAACGTAATGAAATTCAACTCAGAGCCCTTGTTGAACAAACACTTTGGCACACACTCCCACTCACTCCCTCTTGCAACTAAGTCACCCATACAAATGGTTGTTTGTATTCAGCTGTAATTTAGTCACGATGTCACCATTAAAATATATGCGGCCATCAAAATGTGGCCGTAAGAGGGAATGAGGAAGAGTGTGGAGGGGAGTATATAGATGGATAAAGTGAGGGGTTGATGGACACAGAGAGAGGAGGGATGGAGGGAGCGGGGTTGAGGGAGATGCAGAGAAAATTCGATGAGAGCTCGATGGAGAGAGGTTAATTGAGGGAGAGAGGGAGGGAGGGAGAAAGATAAGAGAGAGAGACAGAGAGAGACAGAGACCTATCCATGATGTCATTTTCAGTAGACTCTCTCACATACATATGTCTGACTGCTAATGATGTATGAGAGAAAGAGGGAGGATGTAGAACACGCACACTGAACAATCTCTAAGGGAAAAATATAACATAAAGGCTTTTTTCAACACACTTAGACCGAACATACAGACAAAGTGCAAACCTCCAGTCTAACAACGATAAATTGCCATTGTGTGGCATGATAGCAATAATGACACAGAGATAGGATTATAATGATGACAGGATTATTACAGGCTGGTAAGAACAAGAGTTCTTACCAGGGTATTGGACTTGAAGGCATCCCAAAAGTCAGAGACATCAAAGCCCTTGAAAACAGACAGCCAATGCCAAAGGGTTTCATCTTGTCTTCTCCAACTTTTGTTTGGGCAACAAACATGCACACACCATTGCATATTACATTATATTACTTGTGTGTATTTGTTTGTTTGTTAGCTACTTTGACGGATAGATGAATTCTGTTTCTTCCAGTCCCCTGCGGATATCTGTGAGAAAATCCTTGCTGGGGATGAGGTGATTCAGGTCAACGACCAAATAGTGGTGAGTGATGACCCTAGCACCGAGCCCAATAAATATGTCATCTGCTGTATGGTTTTCCAAACGCTGTGGTTAACGTCTAAACCCCCTCTCTAACGACAAAAGGAAAATACACAGGTTTACTCGGTTGATCTTTAAGGACACTTTTTAACTGAGAACTTTCCCCTTAAAAAAATAAACATTTTCAAGTAGAAAATATTTGAATTGGAATAATGTACACATATGTATCCAGCTGTTTTGCAATTTCTATTAAACATTCAATTAATAAAAAATATATACTTAGAAGAAAAACAATTGTATTTTTTTGTTTTTCGATTATAAATCGAAGTCACGGTCAAAATATTACTTGCACAGCATCATCCAGGTCTGTAGTCATGTTGAACCTACCTAACAACTATGATTGAACTCCTGGCCACACAACCTCATCTATTCCTGACAATGTTACTGAAACTTCAAATGGTTGCTTGTTACGCTTCCATTATGTTTGATACCGCGACAGCGATTGATGGCCTCACACATGTGACTTTACTGTCGTGACTGCATCAGGTTGGTTGGAGCCGAGAGAACCTGGTGAAGAAGCTGCTGGAGAACCAGAGTGGGGTGACCCTGGTTTTGAAGAAGGTGCCTGGGTCGGCGAGACGGAAACAGCGCATCTCTGAGTCCTCCTTATCCGCAGCAACACAGGTCCGACATCACTCAGATCTTTAACTCACCGTCATCTCACGGGCTAATGGCTTACTGTGATGTTAATCAGAATGACCCAAGCGTCACAGTTAAAGTTTGGTCATTCATTTCATTTCAATTTTCTATTGTTCTTTTTTGAAATTCCCTTTTCCTGCCATTTCCATTAGTTTGGGGGTAAAGACGTGATATGTAAGATTAGGCCCTCCAATATAGTAGGCAGAAGTTTTTCAGCAACTGTGTGTCATAGACTAGCGTTGCTCGGCTGGCTGTCTGTTTGGGTGTTTTTTTTGTTCAATACCTGGCTGGCATTTTTTATTCAAAAAATATATCCTTTATTTGTGATTTTATTGAATCCATTATTGAAATCACTATCGATCAGTCTACAGATATGTCCAGGTTATTTTAAGCTCAGAGCTAGTTGAAATGTTACACATTGCAATTTTGATTAACAGAAATGCTGCCTGCTGTGATTCTGAGAGATGTGAGCGTGTTTGTGCGTGGTTGTGTTTTGTTGTGTTGTGTGTTAATGGCTCCCCCTGACTCCCAACCATACCCTTGGGATAAGCTCATCCCATGAAGTCAGATTAACTGGTTGCTGTAATGTGCACGACCAAGCACAACGTTTGTTCAGCAGGTTCCCCTCCACTATACTTCCTGCTTGTGTTTCGTTGTTGCCATGACGCACTCAGTACACCACGTTCTCAGACCGCGTCGACCCTGGGCTGCTGCTGAACCGTAAAGGCACCGCAGTGTGTTTCGTTCCCAGCCCCTCATGACCAGAAGTGTGTTTTTGTCCTGCAGGGAGAACACACAGATGCCTGACAGAGCAGATTTATAAATGACTGTATGTTTGTGAAGGGGTTAGTTAGTTGGTTAGTTGCACACACGCACGCACGCACGCACGCACGCACGCACGCACGCACGCACGCACGCACGCACGCACGCACGCATGCACGCACACACGTTTAATGTCCATGATTATCTCTCTAGAAAGAAGAAGAGGAGGAAGAAGAAGAGGAAGGGAATCCGAGACATTCCATTTTTGAGAGGGTGGCTGCATCTGTTCGGTCTTTATCTTTTAGGTAAGTACACATACATTCATACAACGATAAGCCACCGGCATCTTTAATAAATAAATGTCATTATCGTGCCCATGTCATCATCACGTGTACATTCATACAAATCAATACAAACATCTCATTCTCGACAGAAATGTGATGACCGCATCGTACTTCTGATGTCATTCTCTCTGGCCCACACCTCCCCACTCCGTGGTCCCCATGACATATCCCTGAGGGCGTGTCATTGATATGCCGTGCGTCAGAGACAGAGAGAGAGAGAGAGAGAGAGAGAGAGAGAGAGAGAGACTGGCGACAGACAATCGAGAGACAGACCCAATAAAGAGAGAGACAGGCCGACAAAGAGATCTGTGGTGGTTTTAGAGTGATAAAGCGGGTGTGGGCCGGACAGGATAGCTAGGATGAGGGAGGGGAAGAAGAAGCTTACGGTTCCAGAGAATGGGAGTTTCAGTTCAGAACAGTAAAGACACACGCAGAGCAATAGAAACATTATGAACATGTAAATGACCTAGCTGGAGAAATAGCCCACCATTATTTTGGGCTGATGATTAACTGTTGGAGGAGAGCTTCCCTATTGATTGTGTTCTAAAATGTCTAAAAAGCCGATATCTTAAACAGCGAAGCCAGCGACTCTGCCATATCTTAAAACTGCTCTCCTCTTTTCCTCTATCTGAAATAAATTTTCAGAATAATATTTTGTTCTTATTCATCGTATTGTTCTTTTGATGCGATTTCACAGGTTCTGGGATGTCGGCGTAAAGCCTTTGTATTTCTGTGCTGTAACCTTATCTGTGGGTGTGTGTACTGCGATGACATTATGAAGAAATGCGTCTCTGTTCGGTTAAATGTCATCCAGGAAGGCCATCCACGGGCCTGAGGTTCAGCCGAGGCCTATGGGCCAGGAGGAGTCTGAGCTTTCCTCTGACCGCGGCCTGGAGGGGACTCTGACCAACACTTCACAGAATGACCAGCAGGGGAGGCTGTCACCTCTCCCCAATTCAGGTGAGATGATTAATGATTAGCAAGAACAGTTCAAATCCAATCATTCGTGTTTGATTGTTGTATAATTCATTCATATGTCAATTGACTTATTAAAATGGCTGATTGCATAAGCAATACCTTTTGGGGCCATTGGTCAAAAATATTTTATAGGGTTAATTACTTATTGGGAATAAAATTAATTGCAATTCCACTTTCCGCACTATTGGCTAGAAAATAAATGTCTCAATTTTAGTGTTGGCGTAGATACTGCAGGGCAGCACGCTGGAGGGCTTTCAATGATTCGATTTGAATGTTTGACGATTTTTCTCAACGTTGCCATAAAAGGAATCCTGGTCCTGGTCCATAGACTGGTCCTGGTCCCAGTAGATCTCCAGTAAGGCAGGTTTGACCTGGGATGATGTGTGTGTGTGGGGGGTGATGTGTGTGTCACCCAGGGGACTCTGGTTGTCCTGTAGGTTCTTCCAGACTCTCCCCGGACCCCCGGATCGACCGGTCGACGTCCCCTTTGGGTTCCAGAATGTTCCCCCCCCACGACCGAGCCAGTGTTAGCTCCTGTCCCGAAATGGTTCGGAAACATCAAAAGGCATCTTTTGGATCATGCATATGTGTTTTACTGTACTGCACTTCGGCTGCTGTACACAATGACATAGAACATCTCCTTGGTCTATTTTTTTCACAGGCTAACAAAGAAACGAAAAAGACTTCGACAAAGGGTAAAGAATTGTTTTTAAATAATCTTATAAAAAAACACACTGTGAGTCACTCTTGAAGTCGTAGCAAGCCTTTTTGGAAAATCAGCCTTTTCTGACATCACAATTGGGCGTGTCCACCTAGATGTGTGCCAGATAGATCAGTCTACCAGTCGACCCAGTGGACTGTAGCAAACGTTGCTCAACTATCCGTCACACATCTAGAGGGACACGCCCACTTGTGATGTCAGAAGAGGCAGATGTTCAAAATGGCTTGTAACGGCTAATCAAACTCCCACCTGTTGGTAAAACATGTCCCCTTTAAAGTCTCGGCCGTAAATAGCCCATCTTTACACTACCACCTAATGCCACGTCGGGACTCCCCCAGGCATAACCACCGCTCTGAGCCGGCGGCGGGTGTCCTGTCGCGAGCTGGGCCGGCCTGACTGCGACGGCTGGCTGTGGAAGAAGAGGAAGGACACCAACGTCTTCCTGGCCCATAAGTGGCAGCGCCTCTGGTTCGTGCTCAAAGGACCGTCCCTCTACTGGTACAACAGCCCGCAGGTAGGGGGAGACACACTGTTGGTTGTTGTGTGTGTGTGGTCGGTCTCAGTTGGCAGTCCATCCCTTGACCGTATCCCTGCTCTACCGGGCGAGCTGCACCAGACCGCCTCAAAGGTGACATATATACCACCAGGTGTGAGTGTTATTAGCCCAGTAGGTGTGTAGCCTGGGTATACCCATGTTGCCTTGCTAGGCAGCATTGCTTCCATGGATCCGAATTTCGCCTGAGATGGGGAACCAATCACAGAACGGGGAGGGACGGCAGGATGATGACGACGTCTACACTACACACTCATCGTCTTCTTCCTCATCGAATTTCTGTCGCTCTACATACGTCATCTGGTGTAATTGATAAGATTGGCTATGAGCTACGTAAAGACAATAAAAGGTGGACACACCCCTTTATGATATGACAATTTTCAAAATGGCTTATAACGACTAATCACACCTTATTCACACCTGGTGTAATAATATGTCACCTTTAAGCTAGAGGGGACAATTGGTCAATGTGTAATGTAATATGTAATGAATTTGTTGGTCTTTTTGTAAAAGGTTTCCTGCTAGACAGGAAAATGTATGGTTGCTATTAGTATTTTGTAACAACCCATCGGTATACATTAATCACCAATTTTCCGATAATTGTAACGTTTATATTTTATAATTTCCGCCACCCTTCACTTCCTGTTCTGACTGATGTTGTGATCTCTGTGTTTTGCGTCTGAACAGGAGGAGAAGGCAGAGGGCCTAGTTCAGATTCCCACCTATAGCATAGAGAGCGCCGGAGAACACAAGAGGAAATAGTAAGGAACTCACATTTGGCAGCTTCTCAGCTCAGCTCAGGACTGGGTTGCACTGCCCCCTTCTGGATGTTTTAGGAAATAGCAGGGACAGGCACACAAACATAAATATAAAGAGAAAACTAAGAAAACAGACTGTACATATACCTCAACTGGCAGATAAAGAACAGACTGGGGGGCAGACCCTGCTAGCTTGAATGCATAATGAAACATGTGCACACAGTAAACAAAAGGGCCATCTGTAAATGGCCCCTAGCCTCCCTGCACACTCTGAATCAAACTTGATGATGCGTGGGAGGAAGGATTGTTGATGGCTATTCCCCACAGAGAAGACAGCTGGAAGAATTCATTTATAGAATTAATCCGGGGGTCACGAATCAGTGTGAGGGGGTTTGCCAGAAATACCTAAATCTTTAATGTAATACATCGTCGAAATGCTGCTATTTCATTATAATGTAATCAAACAAATTGAATAAACTAAACTAAATGTTTAGTCGATAAAACTTTAATCCAATAATTTGCCTTTGAACATGATTTCTGAGAAGGGCAGATGTATTTTGACTGTCAACGGTGGTGAAGATTTTTTTTTTTATGCTTGTTTGCTTTTTATGCTCATGCTTGTTATTACATATGATACCTTTAAAGTTTTCCTATTTTTCTCTCTCTCTCTCTCTCTCTCTCTCTCTCTCTCTCTCTATCATTCTCAACAGTGTGTTCAAAATGTGTCACCAACGATTTCAAAAGTTCATCTTTGCTGCTGAAAACCTTAATGACATGAGCAAGTGAGTAATTATTATGACCTAGATAATTATATTTATTATATTATTATTTATATATTTGTCTATAGGTGAAAGTAGTTTGTGACACTGAGAAGGTCTGAGTGGTATGCTAGCATCAGATGGATGGGTTGTCTGTTATAGAATATATCAGTCTACACTGCCCCCTAGAGGCCGATTTACGTTATAAAGTCAACCTAGCAACTGTAAGGGGCTTCCATCGCTAAAATGATGGAAACAATTCTCCCTTTATTCCGAAACAAAATGACCAAAATCCTCTTGTTTGAAAGTTAACGCAATGGCGGTTATTTTTGTGACGTGTGTAGCAAAAGTTAAATGACGCAAACCTTTTTTTCCATTTCTTCTTAAATCAAGTTGAGTTCAAATCAATTTGAGCTAAATAAAAATTGAGTATTACTGATGTGTTTTACCTGCATTATTGTTATCGTCCAGATGGATCAACTGTCTGATCATAGGCATACAGAAGCACAGGAAGTTCCATACAGGGTTTCCTGACAGCGAGGCCGGTAAGTGCCATGTGTTCAAGTAATGCAATCACAAACAATCAATTACATGTGAATACACTAGGTGGTATATATAGTTTTATGCAGTAATGTGGCTGAAATTCAGTTGTATTCTGAGGTGGATGTTTTGTGTGTTCATTCAACAGATTGCTGCAGTGAGACCGATTCAGAGGAGGAGGGCTCCCCATCGCAACGCAGGAGAAATAAGGTTAGGGCTTCAATAAGACAAACAAACACACACACACACACACACACACTAACCACAGGCACGCACACGCAAACACTCACACACACACACACACAAACACCACAGGCAAACACAAACACACACAAACACCACAGGCACAGAAACACATGAAATGGAAACACAAACACACTGCAGGCACACACACACAAGCACCACAGTCACACACACACAAACAAACCCACACACACACACACAAACACCACAGGCAAACACACACACACACACACACCACTGGCACACAAACACACTACAGGCACACACACACACACACACACACACACACACATCAAAGGCAAACACATTGTTTTACAGATAGCCGGCATTTGCACATAAAAATACAAATGCTACACATACAAACACTCTGGGCACTCATATAAGAAATGTTTTGTACAACATTGAATCATTGTATTTTTAATGCGTCTCTGCTATCTTAGAAAATGCAGTCCAACACGTTGCCTCGACCCAAGAAGTCCAAGATGCCTATACCAACTCCTCCACCAGAGGGCAGCAAAGCAGGAGGTAACCAGACAGCTGCATTCCCCCCCCCCCCTGTCCCCTTAGACCCGTACCCATTAGGCAACATTCCTCCCTCTGTATTCGATCCATCTTAACACAAAGGAAATTCCTACTATTTTATTTCATGCTGATCAACAACACTCGTCTCAAAATGTTGCGTCATCACTAAAGTACGTTTTAAAACACTCCCTAAACACGTGATGCTATTTGTTATTTGTCCCCCTCTAGATGTTGTGCCTGAATTCAGTTAATTACAATTTAGTCATTTAGAATACTTTCTTATCCAATATGACTCACAAGTGAATACAGATACAGGTTCTAGAGGATAGGTTAAACATGTGGCACAAGGATAAGTAGTGTGTGAGGACATTGGGGACCCAACCCAGAACCTATTGTCCTATGAGTCCAACCCCCTAACCATTAGACTCTTTCATCGCTCCTTCTGGTCCCCTATGGGACATACGGCTTCAGTGAGCACTCTCCACTGCAGTCGGTCCCTGGCAGCATGCTGGGCCTCTCCCCAGGACAGGCTCATCTGTTACAGCTCTTATGTCCCAGTTCTGCCCCAGGTGAATGGTAAATTGCCTGCATTCCTGACATTCACCCATTTATACAACAATCACACACCGACGGCGGAGTCAACAACGCAGGGCGACAGCCAGCTCGACGGGGGCAGTTAGGGTGAGGTGCCTTGCTCAGGGACACCTCGATGCTCAGGAGCTAGGAGGAGCCGGGGAATCGAACTAGCAACCTTGCGGTTACCAGCCAACCCGCTCTACCTCCTGAGCTACTGCCTCCCCGGGTGTTTTTTTTTTTTGGCCTGCCAGCTTTTATTTTGCCTGGGGGTGTCCACTCTTTGCCACGGTCTAACCCCGGCCTCTGTGTGTCTCTGTCCCTCTGGTCCTCCAGTGCCCCAGGACGACGAGATGGGCGTGATGATCAAGGGGCTTAAGGAAGGCGGGGTGTCCATGACCGGCCAGGACCAGCCCTTCACCCAGGACCAGTTCAGACGGTCGTTCATAAAACGCAACAAGAACCCGGTGATCAACGAGAAGGTGCACACGCTGCGCGCGCTGCACAGCACACTCAAGGTGAGCAGGAAACCAATAAAAGGCTGATCGCTGATGAGGGCTGTCTCATAACGGTGCAACGGGACCCATTCAACAACAAATAGGTTTCTGCCGAATATACTTTCACTTTTCTTTTTAATGTTAATGTTAATAAATTGTATTTCTTATAAATGCGTTGTTAAAAATACGGTTAACAGTTTAAGAACCTTTATAGGTGGCCTTTTGTCCCACATGTTCTACTAATGAGTGAATTCTCTATTGAATGATATCCCCTATTATCCTTAGATAAAGTGAGGGTTAGCCTAACCCGAACCCTAACCATACACATTCATCGTAACACCTATTCCACCTTCCTCGTCCACCCGTACATAGCCCTCACACACAGTGCAATAGGCCAGGGCAACTGCGACCACGCAGTCCTCCCCAATCTTTACCATTCTCACCTGGCCCTAGTGTTCAGACCTGGGTTGCTGGGTACCACCACAAAGACCTGTTATTAAACACACGTCCAATCACGTGATCCCCCTTGTCTGCTCTGCAGGCCAAAGAGGCCGAGCTGCTGCTGATCAACAAGATCCTGGACGACTCTGACCTCACCGCCACCAAGTTCCACCAGTGGAAGGAGCGGAACGAGGAGCTCTGTCTGGAGATCGGGAAGGCTGCCCTCGCCCGGGGGTCCCCCGCCGCGGCAGCGCCCCCCGCCCCTGACGACGGCGACGGCGCGGAACCGCGGGGCGCCACGGTAACCGCAGACGTCAAGGCGGCAACGGTCGCCGTGGAACCTGACAACGGGTCGTCCGTCGCCCATCACGCGGAGGGCGCGGCCGCGCCACGGCTGAGTCTCAGCGACGGCGAGCAGCTGGTGGACGACAGCCTGCTGGAGATCGACCTCGGGTTCCCCGCCATGGCCGGCGACCGGGGGGGGGAGTACCCCCCCATGATGGAGCTGTTCCTGGGGTCCCCGCAGGGGGTCGCTGAGACGGAGCGGTCCGAGATGGACATGCTAGCGGGCGGAGACGACGACGCGGCCGCCGCCGACAACTACTTCTACATCTGAGCGGCGGCGGCGGCGGATCTCACGCTGGCGTCGCCCGGGGTCGTTAGTGGGTTCGGCGTGTGGCCCAGGAGGTAGAGCCGGTGGGCTGGTGTTTTTACTGGACGGCTGCCAGTCCGATCCCCGGCTCCTCCTAGCGGGTCGAGGTGTCCCTGAGCGAGGCAACCTAACCCCAAAGGCTCCTGACTGAGCTGGCTGTCGCCTCGCATGGCTGACTCCGCCTGAATGGGTGAGTGCTAGGCAATACTGTAAAGCGCTTCGAGTGGCCAGTGGTTAGAAGAGCGCCGTATAAATGCAGTCCATTTACCATTTATTGTATTTTTTTTACACACATCACTATCCCACTTGACATAAACAGATGAGCAAAGATTAAGTGGGAAGACTGGCAAACATTTCTCCCGTTCTCTTTTGTTGTTTTGCGACATTGGGGATTGATGTGATCAACTTCAATAAGGAGCTACACACTGAATCATATCAGTGAGTCCCTCCTGCTCTTAAGGTTAAAAACCTTCCGACTCAAATGTATTTTTATAAGGTAACTTACACCCAAGGTCACTCAGTGTAATAAGTTATACCATATATACCATATAATTATTCAATAGTATAGATATACTATTGTTTGTACTACAGATTATTTAAAAGTATTTCTTTGATAAATCTATTTTTTTTTTATGAGAAAAAGGAAAAGTAGTTCTAGATAGTTATAAAGATATATTATGCTTTTTTTTTTACTCAGAAATAAATGTCAACTTTGTATACAATGACCGCTATTCACTGTAGCCAAGGGTGATGGATGTCAGAAAGCTCACAGGAGGGGTGAAGTGTGTATCTTCTCTTTAAATAATATAGAGATACACATCTTAAGCACCATGCCGCAAATTGGTTGTCTACCTTTTTTAAGAATTAGTATTGCCAAGTGGAATTCATTTTTTATAAATAGAGTATTAATGTTGTCCTTCTGATCTACTGAAACTATGAGTACACTGCTCTTCCAATTGGATTACAATGGGGTTGTCTTATATTGTATTCTTCTAATGTAAATACAATTTTACAACAATGTAATGTTGGGTAAAAGTGAGATTACAAATTGTGTTGATGGTAATAAATTCATGTACACTTCTCGTCTGTTGTCAGTTTCCAGGCTCTTGTCTGAATAAGCTGCTATAAATCTTTGTACCTCATCCGTTCACTATACAGTCCTATACAGTTCTCTCACACAACACATATCATTTTTAATTGAGGCCTTAATTCGACTGCTTGGTTACAAAGCTGCTGTGGGTGGTATTAATGCCTATATTTGTGCAGCTTTATGAGCGCTAATAAGTACTCATAAGCACTAACCCCCCAAGAAGAAGTTAATAATGTAGTGTTTTTTTCCCTAACCCTAACCCCGTACTTTGTTATCGACAACTGGCGCCTAACATGATAATACACAAATTCAAAGCTGAAGATTGTACAGACTGCAAGGCCATCTTAAAATGTCCTTTAACTGCAATCGCCCAGATAATTCATTAAACTTCATTGACATTTAGACGGTAAACTCTTCGATCTCTTAGTTATAAGGGACCATTCTGCCTCTTTCAAACAACACATTCATTAGCCATAAGAATGCTAAAATGCTATTCCTTTTTTGATGCCAGTTTCACACACATTTACACTTCATTATTTTACTCATTATTTCTAACCGAAATGTAGTCACTCTCTTCTGAAAGATAAGGCCTTTGTTGAAGTGAAGCCCCCATTCTTTATAAAGCAGTTTTGTGAGATAATGTCCCAGAACGCTTTTCTATTATTTTTTTTTGCCATATACTTGTCATGTTTGGCAGATTACGAAAGACTGAAAAGGCAGGGGACAATTGAGTTACTAACAACAAAACCAAACCGCTAACACATTCTTCTAATTTTCTCATCAATATAACAAATAGTCTCAAATCATGTCTAGACCAGAGAGCAGAAGAAATATCTTTTCATTGAGAGACAATGGAGCTAATGTGAAAAAAACGGTTTTATTCTGGAAACGCTGCTGCTTATCCAAAAGGGACAAAAACTTGCATAAGCATATTAAATAAGTAATAATTATGTAAGGAGTATTATGTGCAATTGCAATTCGCTCACATAAAACAACACAACAGTTGTAATTGAAGATGTGTAATATGGATCATTAACACACATTTACATCGCAATGTCTACATTTATTTAAAAGGTAGTCACATTTCATTCCATTTAAGGGCAATATTTCAACACCGTATTTCAACATCTACTCATCTAGTCTAAATATTTTTATTTTTTTTCAATGAACAGAGTTTCTTCTTAACCGAAACAATCACAACAAGAACAGAAACAACCATTCAAAAACGAAAGCGGGTACAGATCAGAACTCATGGCAGACTGCTCTTGGCCAACCTAATACACAATATCAATTTCGCAGTTAAGGTAGCAAGTCCATTTAGAGGTGTCTCTGCAGACCACTGCATTCAGTTCGGGCTTTCAGCATTTCATACATCCCCCATCCAATACGTCATCGAAATCTATGTTGAACACATCTCTGTTGTATTTCTTTCGTAATTCATAGTTTTGTAAAATTTGGTCTTAAATGTCATTATAAATTTGGTCCCGTTGTAAACGATTGGAAAGTATTGAGTATGATCCTCATTGACCCCGACAGTCCCCTGTTAGAGGACGTTATGCCCCGGCCGCGCTGGTCCTCCCTAGCAGCTCATCTCATACACCTCCGTCTCCGGACTGCTGCTGAGCTCGGGGCAGGACCGGCAGGCGGGGCAGGCGGGCAGCTCGGGGCAGGCCTGCGTCGCCGGGCACCAGGGCCTCTTGAAGCTCAGCAGTAAGGCGCCCCCCCCGAGCACCTGGATGCAGGAGCCCAGCCACCCGAAGTACAGCGACCCGGCCGGGCGCAGGGTGAGGTGAGGGTAGCGCGGGGCCCCCCCGCCGCCGCCGCCGCCGCCGCTCCCGGGGCCCTCCCCGGGGTTATCCACGCCCAGCCTCCCCAGGTTGTGTGTGTAGACCCCCAGCGCGGTCAGACTCAGCAGCCCCGCCAGCACCACCAGGAAGCCCCCCAGGGCGGCCACGCCCCTCAGGGGCACGTCGCTCCAGCAGCGCACGCCGACGCCGGCCAGCACGATGCCCGTGCCGCACAGGAACAAGGAGCTCAGCACCAGGCCTCGGGCCAGCCTCAGCCGGGGGTCCCGCCGGTAGGCCCCCGTGACGGGCCAGCACTGCTTCAGCTCCGACTGGACCACCTGCAGGCAGCTCTCCCACAGGCCGTCGGAGCGCAGCAGGAGCAGCGTCTCCACGGCCGCCAGGGGCCCCGGGGGGCCCCCGCCGCCCCGCGCCTTGGAGCGGGGCGGGGAGCCCGGCCCCGTCAGGCCCAGGCGGGCTTGTCCCTCCCTCCACTGGGGCGTGATGGAGGCGGTGAGGACCAGGACCAGCCCGAGCGGGGCGAACACGATCCCCATCACCATGGTGGCTGGGGTGTGCATGACGGCGGGGGGGGGGGGGGGGGTGGTTCGAGCGGGGGTCCCTCCTGGGTGGCTCTCTGGGCGGATCAGACGTCACAACAACAACAACAACAACAACAACAACAGTGCGATCAAAGTCGAGACGCAGCCGCTGACGGGGGAGAGCTGTTTTTAGATCGATGTCTTGAAGCATGCAGACTGCTGAAGGAGATATATATATTCCGAAAAGTGTGTGTAGGAGATCCTCGAAGGATAGAAGGAACGGTTCATCTCCGCTCTACTCTGTATGCAGACCAGATGCCGCTATTAATATAGGTTATCCTGAATGCAGTAAGTTACTTATGTAAGTCACTGCATGTCACATGTTTCTAGAGAAGCCCTAGAGAAGAGGAAAAACAAACAGGATAGTCTGAGACCGAATCGATCGAATCAATCGATAGCATTCAATGGACAATGGTGTAACGTGTGTGTGTGTGTGTGTGTGTGTGTGTGTGTGTGTGTGTGTGTGTGTGTGTGTGGGCCGTACCTGTTCACCTCATCCTCATCACGACTGACGTCTGTTGTAGCTCAACGCTCTTCACTTCAGAGCGATGAAAAGAGAGAGGCACACCAAGAAATGGCCAGGCAGTATCATATCTGGCCAAGTTCAGCCGAGGGAACGCCAACATGGACAGACCGAAGACAGACAGACAGACAGAGGGATACAGAGAGAGAGAGCGAGAGAGCGGGAGAACGATCCAGATTGGGAGAGCTTAAGAGAGGGGAAGCGAGAGAGCGACGAGATGACGAGATCGGCGGTAGAGAACACGGGGAGGTGTGGCTCTGGCGGCAGTGCTCCCGCTGCCGGACGGAGAAAAAGGAAGAAAAACAGACGGAGCCTTGAGATGCTTGTTCCTGTTGCTAGGATACAGCAGCCTGGACTGAGACTAGTCTGACAGAGGTGGAGCGGAGCGGCTGACTCCATCACAGGGAGCGCTTCCCTCTCTCTCACACACAGGAAGAGACGGAGTGTCTGCGTGCAGACTGTGGACCACCCAAACACCATCAGACTCATTCTCTCCAATGTCACAGTGTCATCAACCAACAACAAATGGAGCACCACACACGGCCTCCAGCACACACACACACACACACCCGCACGTACACACGCGCACACACACCCGCACGTACACACGCGCACACACACACGCGCACACACACCCGCACGTACACACACACACGCGCGCGCATACACACACGCACACACACACATACAGGTATGAAAACACACACACACGCACGCATGCACGCACACACACACAAACAGGTATGTAAACACACACACAAATAAACTCACGCAAACACATACGCACACACACATACACACACACAGGTATATAATCACACACACAAATAAACACACACACACCACACAAACAGTCACACACACATACATACATATATATATATATATATATATATACACACTGTTTGCTATTCAGTTGTGCATGCTACTCCAGCCAAGAACAAAACATTTACATTTGCAATCGCAAGGACAGCAGCGTGCACGGTGGGGGAGCTGTTTGCCGCTGTCGGGAGAGGGCCGGCTGGAGGGGGGTTGCCAGGGGGCTGTGCTGGCGCGAGGCTGGTGGGGGCCCTGGTGACGACTGCTCCGTGCTCTGCTCTGGACGAAGCAGCACATCACTCCCTCTGTGGAGCAGCAGATGGTTCCACCGCCTCTCTCTCTCTCTCTCTCTTTCTGCTGTGTGTGTGGTGTGTGTGTGCGTGTGTGTGTGTCTGTGTCTGTGTACTCGCCTAACTATCCAACAGTGGACTTCGGCGTCGTAACACCTTCACCAACAGGGGACCTCCGAGCCAAGAGGGGACATTTTTCAGGTCCCCTTTTGGTCATGCCTTAAATCAACCTAAAAACATGCCTAAAATATTTTGACGCATTTTCACAACTTTCGCCAAGAGGGGACCTGAAAGTGTGTGAGTGTTTAGTCCATACTCTATAGCGCCTCTGCTGGCCAGAGCTTGATTTTCAACGACCAATCCACACACGTCGCTTCAAACACTCCAAACACTCCGCTTCAAAATGGTACCATGATATGCGGTCACAGGTACATAGTTATCACCTGACAAACATGTCACGGGTTGAAATCAAAGGCAGTACAAATAGATAAAAATGTAGCTGAAGTTTCAAATGTCTTGTTTATTGTATTAACCAGTTCATTTCTCTTTTGTGAAAGTCACCAAAAGTCCAAAAAAGTTAAATGCAAGGTCACAGGCTAACAGTGGAGCTGTGTTGGGAACCAGCAGCCAAGAGCTTCCATGGAAACTTTCTACCCATGTTAAATAGATTTAGTTGGCAGTTCCTTTTCTGCCCATTCTTTTTTAAACTTGTGGAAGCACTTTGCAGTACTGGGAGACACCATTTCTAACGGCAATGGAGCTAGATTCTAAAAATATCAAAAGATTCCCAAACCAAATACCTTCAACCCATAGTTGTGTTTTATCAAATTAAAAAATTTGAGTTTCATTGACCACAAATTGAGCAGAAATATGTTGCATACAAATCTTTAAATAGTTTAACCACATTAAGAAAAATATTCGTTAATTTTTTTTATTAGTGAAGCCACAAGTTTTGCACATTATCCAAACAGAATACCTGAAATGTTGATATTTTCAGCCCTTTCGGGTTAAAACAAGAGAAAAGGACAACCTAACAAGAGTGAAAAGTTTGGGTTAGGTGACCTATAGTTCAAAGATGTCCCTGGTCAGCTAGACTAAATAAAAGTGTATTCCCAATTGCTCCAGGACATTCGTGTAATTTACTTGTGAGCTCTCCCTCAAGCCTAGAGACATCAGTGTTGAACCACCAACTGAAAGGGGGTATTTGCCATTAGTATGATTGACAACATTTCATGGCTATTAATTTAGTTCATTATATTTAGCCGATTTGAATAGACTTTTCTAGCAGGTGAGGCTGTCAAAGAACTAAATATGGAGCAACTACAAAAAGTAAATTTGCAGCATGACCAAATTATACAAAAAGTATAGGAACTGTTCTAGCAGACGTGTTTTAGAAGTCTCTTTTGATAGGCACGGAATAATTGTCTTCGTCACCCTGTAGTCATGCCATCAAATCTGTTGGGCAAAGTACCGCTACTGATTAATCCAGTAGACTCAGTCAAGTCCCCCTAGTTAGAAAATGGAAGAAACCCAGTTAGTCATGTTAATTATTCTGTTGTTACAAATGAAGACTAATACTTTCCACATATTGCGATCCAAGTTACTGGCTGCAGTCTTGGATTTTATAGTTCTATATGAATAGATTCAATTTACTAAACTATTAATCATGCTTCAGAAGAATTAACCTTTCTTGGATGGCAGATCTACCACAAGCCTCCTTTGCCACAACCTCCAGATGGCTTACGACCTACGGCAACTCCTCGACTACTGCAAGCCAACAAATTGGCTCTTGCACACCAGACACGCATTTTTCTTTATTTTAGGTTTTCAAGCATCTTAAAATACCCAAATCATCGCTCCAATACACAAGTCAGCTAATGGCCTACAAGGAAATGCTGAAGCTAGTGATGGCGATAGAAATGGACAAACTTGCGTGTACAAATATGCAACTAGAATTGAAAGGTTCACAGCCCAGTTGCATAAGTGGTCGCAACCGTTGGATTGTAAGCAAGGGTAAAAAAAAAAAAAACTTCCCACAAACTAGTCAACATGGTCAATTGAAAGCCTGTACAAAACAACCCTGGAATAGTCAAATGCAGCTTTACAGCGGATGAATTAAGCCAAATTGCATAAACATCCAATGGTAAACAGTATACAAATGCAATCAAGGTTGCACTCACACTAGGCCATCTGGCCGTGGCCGTCGCAACTGTGGCCTGGCCACGGTAGGCTCTTGTACATACGCCATCACGTCGCTAGCATCCAAACAATTCTACCAAACCTTAACCAACTAGTGAAAAATGGAACAAAACTTTAGCACACACCCAGTGACTAATCACCTTGTCCAGGGGTGTTCCAACGTGGTTTACCAGAGGGCCTTGTGGACTTAAAGTAAGCCACACATTTGACAGACAGTACCGAATGACGTTAAACTAAACTAATCTACAGGTTACCAGTGCTAGTGCAATTACATGAGCATTTTGCACAATATTTGTACTCCAATGCTACGTAAAGCAGGCTTCTTCAGAAACCCTGAGCCTGCTACATTGAAGGGCAACTGTAAAAAATCCTGACCAAGACCGAAAGATGGCTCTGGAAGCCACTACGGCCCACGCAGCAGATTACTGCGTGGACCGTGGTGGCTTCCAGATCAACCCTTCGGTGGACCAATCATACACATGTATTCCGAGGATGTTTTGAAGACACTGGAGTCCCATGGCACTAGATTCCTTTGAAGACTAAGTTGGTATGGGGGGGCCCAAAGGGGGCCCCCCCATAGATCTTGTCAGTCATCTAACACCTGTTAAGAAAAACACACACACACATCACAAGATACAAAACAGCAAAGCTAGGTTAACAAACAGCTGTGACATGCATGTCAAGGTGCAAAGACCAGGGATACTGATGGCTTGTGTCTGAGGAGACAGCCCAAAAACGTCAACATTTAATAAAGGAAAATAACTTTTACTCACTGCGGTGGTCTGTTTCAAAGTGCCATGTTGGTAGCAATATTTGTCTGGGCTGTTCAGTCAAATGCCCACAAAAACAAACACGCAACAACGCATACTTTCAGTTTGTATAAAGTGACAATAGTGACCTGCAATCTAGATCAAAAACTTTCAACCCTCACTAAACTCAACCTCGATTGACACAGGCCGATGCGAAAAGTAAAACAAACACATTGGGTTCACCTATAATAAAGGGGTGCGTGACAGGTGATCTCAATTAAGAGCTAATCAGAAAGAACCAGGCCCCCAGGATAGGCATATACTTCCGCAATCCACCCGTGCTCAGAGGCCAAGCCTGGTATTGCAGCTGTTTAGCTGGGAGTGGACGGGGGTCCGTCATTTCATGCGGCCCAGAAGTAGATATCGCCGTCCACTCCAATACAAGTGGGGAACAGGATTGTGTCTCCGCAAGAAATGTCTGGCTATCAATCAAAGGCTCATAATTATATATCTACCCTGTTCTAAAAAAATGTAAGTTTTTTCTTTTCAAAACGCCTCCTCAAGCGTTTTATTAGCAGTTTACTTTGGGTACGCAGCTGAAAGGAGCCGTACTGAAACAAACGGCTCCTTGCTATGATCCTATTTTGAAGTCCACGGCTCCATTAACTTCCGAATTAAATTAAATTCCGAATTAACTTCCATTAACTTCCAAAGTCTGAGATTTGTCCTTTACTTGACATGAATGGCGTTGAACACGGATATATAACACACATATCATTGAAATAGCTGGAACAGGCACGCATGTTTCATGTATTTATGCTTTTTACATGTTGTGACTGTCTGAGTTTGTGATGTGAGTCTTTGTTCTATTGTGTCTCGTATTCATATACATGTTTTGACTGTCTGAGTTTGTGATGTGAGTCTATGGTCTTGTATATACATGTTTCATGTATTCATATGTTTTTTACATGTTGTGACTGTCTGAGTTTGTGATGTGAGTCTTTGGTCTCGTATTTATATGCATGTTTCATGTATTTATGTTTTTTACATGTTGTGACTGTCTGAGTTTGTGATGTGAGTCTTTGTTCTATGTTCCCACTCTTGGCCTGCACCTTGACGTGGTGAGTGGGCTTTAAACTAAGCCAGGCCTTTTATATTTTTTCGTTTGTTATTCACAGTCTATCTTTTTAATGATACAAAGCCTTAATTAAACCCCTTCTCTTCTGTTTGCAGAAAATGGAAACTTCAGAGTATATTTTATCTTAAGTTAGATAATCTTTTTTTGTTTCCTCATCAGATCCCAGTCCATCATGCTCCTCTACTTGTCTGCCGTGCCACCATCATGCCTCATGCATCACCTCTCAGCGCCTACCCAGCTGCATCTTATTCCATTTCGAAAAAGCGAGCATCTCACCAAGCAAAGTTTTGCTAATGCCTGCTCAAGTTATTCAAACACTTCATTCTATGGATATCTGAAAATATTTACAGATGGTTCTAAAGATCCCAAAGGACAATGTGGTATTGGCATATATATTCCAGAATTTGAAAAAGGATTTGGATATAGAGTGGGTGACTTTATCAGTATACTCAATTGAGATGGCCACAATAATAACCGCTCTTGGTTATGGGTTGTAGATACTAAGTTTTATAACAAATAATTCAATACGTGAAGATTTGGTGATAGAGGTAAAGCATCTTCTTTTAAATATTATAAGCCTTGGTTTAGTTATTCAGTTCTGTTGGATTCCAGCCCACCATGGAATATATGGCAATGAAATTGCTGATAAATTAGATAAAAGATACTAACCTAATTAGAAGAATTTTATATATATTTTTTTTTTTTATTCATTTCTTTTGTTAGTTTGTTTTATTTTGTTTATTTTGTTTCGTTAGTTTGGTTTTTTCTTTGAATTTATTTGTATGATTTAAAGTATGATTTGCCAACGTCCTTGTCCTTGTCAACGTCCTTGTCACAAACTCCTGTGTAGTAGTCCAGTAGGTCGCGGTAGGCCTATATGGGGAAAAACTATGATCCGCCACTAAACTAGAAGAAGAAGAAGATCTCTGCATCCGGTACGTCACGGACTAGGTCACTTGTCCTGGCCATAGAGGTCCTGGCCACATAACGCGGAAGCAAATCGCTCCTGTATGTTACCATGCGCCACTGAGCAGTTTGCATAGGAGTGAATGGGCGGCCAGTCCGTGGTCCATCCTTTATTATGACCATGGAAAGAACACACTGATCGGCCATGAGTGACCCGGGGATTCCACCGGACGCGTTACGGCAGCGCAACGCTGCCTTGCGAGCCAGCCGTATTCCCACGAGATCCCGCGATAATCCTAAACCTAATGTACTCACCTTCCACTCCCAAAACTACTGCAATTAAATGCCAGGCTTTGTCTTTTCTGACATTGTGCTTATAAAAAGGATGATTTGAGACGCTTTGATTGATTGACTGCTGACCTGGTGCCACCGGTCATGACGTAATAATGTTGGTGTTTTATTTATTGTGTTTTATTTTGAAAATTGACCGGAATGCTCTATGGCTTTTACTTTTTCACTTCCTGCCCTGATCGATCTGCTCTGTTGAAATTGACGCGGTTCAGCAACGGCTTGCGGCAAAAATAGAAATGCTACGGAATGATAGCGCTGGGGCACGGCGAGTAGGCCTACGGAGGTAGATTTGTGTCTTTATTATGCAAACAAAAATAATTTGATGGTTTGAGAGCAAAACTTTGCACACTGCAATCAAAAAATAGATTTGAGAGCAAAACTATCGACACTGCAATCAAAAAATGTTTTATTGCAAGATAAATTAATGTGATAAAAAAAATATTAATGGGAATCCAAAAGTTTTGTTTGCAAACCCAAAAGTTTTGTTTGCAAATCCAAAAGTTTTGTTTGCGAATCCAAACTATCTGCCGCGGTCACCGCAGCAGATAGGTTCCACTCTAATCAATGAGACCATTTCCACAGGGCGCGGCTGTGGAACGTCTCAGCAACGTCCCAGGAGCGGCTCGCCGTGCCGCAGCGCTATCATTCCGTAGCATTTCTATTTTTGCCGCAAGCCGTTGCTGAACCGCGTCAATTTCAACAGAGCAGATCGATCAGGGCAGGAAGTGAAAAAGTAAAAGCCATAGAGCATTCCGGTCAATTTTCAAAATAAAACACAATAAATAAAACACCAACATTATTACGCCATGACCGGTGGCACCAGGTCAGCAGTCAATCAATCAAAGGGTCTCAAATCATCCTTTTTATAAAAACAATGTCAGAAAGGACAAAGCCTGGCATTTAATTGCAGTAGTTTTGGGAGTGGAAGGTGAGTACATTAGGTTTAGGATTATCGCGGGATCTCGTGATCTCGCGGGAATACGGCTGGCTCGCAAGGCAGCGTTGCGCTGCCGTAACGCGTCCGGTGGAATCCCCGGGTCACTCATGGCCGATCAGTGTGTTCTTTCTGATTAGCTCTTAATTGAGATCACCTGTCACGCACCCCTTTATTATAGGTGAACCCAATGTGTTTGGTTTACTTTTCGCATCGGCCTGTGTCAATCGAGGTTGAGTTTAGTGAGGGTTGAAAGTTTTCGATCTAGATTGCAGATCACTATTGTCACTTTATACAAACTGAAAGTATGCGTTGTTGCGTGTTTGTTTGTGTGGGCATTTGACTGAACAGCCCAGACAAATATTGCTACCAACATGGCACTTCGAAACAGACCACCGCAGTGAGTAAAAGTTATTTTCCTTTATTAAATGTTGACGTTTTTGGGCTGTCTCCTCAGACACAAGCCATCAGTATCCCTGGTCTTTGCACCTTGACATGCATGTCACCGCTGTTTGTTAACCTAGCTTTGCTGATTTGTATCTTGTGATGTGTGTGTGTGTTTTTCTTAACAGGTGTTAGATGACTGACAAGATCTATGGGGGGGCCCCCTTTGGGCCCCCCCATACCAACTTAGTCTTCAAAGGAATCTAGTGCCATGGGACTCCAGTGTCTTCAAAACATCCTCGGAATACATGTGTATGATTGGTCCACCGAAGGGTTGATCTGGAAGCCACCACGGTCCACGCAGTAATCTGCTGCGTGGGCCGTAGTGGCTTCCAGAGCCATCATTCGGTCTTGGTCAGGATTTGTTACAGTTGCCCTTCAATGTAGCAGGCTCAGGGTTTCTGAAGAAGCCTGCTTTACGTAGCATTGGAGTACAAATATTGTGCAAAATGCTCATGTAATTGCACTAGCACTGGTAACCTGTAGATTAGGTTAGTTTAACGTCATTCGGTGCTGTCTGTCAAATGTGTGGCTTACTTTAAGTCCACAAGGCCCTCTGGTAAACCACGTTGGAACACCCCTGGACAAGGTGATTAGTCACTGGGTGTGTGCTAAAGTTTTGTTCCATTTTTCACTAGTTGGTTAAGGTTTGGTAGAATTGTTTGGATGCTAGCGACGTGATGGCGTATGTACAAGAGCCTACCGTGGCCAGGCCACAGTTGCGACGGCCAGATGGCCTAGTGTGAGTGCAACCTTGATTGCATTTGTATACTGTTTACCATTGGATGTTTATGCAATTTGGCTTAATTCATCCGCTGTAAAGCTGCATTTGACTATTCCAGGGTCGTTTTGTACAGGCTTTCAATTGACCATGTTGACTAGTTTGTGGGAAGTTTTTCTTTTTTTACCCTTGCTTACAATCCAACGGTTGCAACCACTTATGCAACTGGGCTGTGAACCTTGCAATTCTAGTTGCATATTTGTACACGCAAGCTTGTCCATTTCTATCGCCATCGCTAACACTAGCTTCAGCATTTCCTTGTAGGCCATTAGCTGACTTGTGTATTGGAGCGATGATTTGGGTATTTTAAGATGCTTGAAAACCTAAAATAAAGAAAAATGCGTGTCTGGTGTGCAAGAGCCAATTTGTTGGCTTGCAGTACTCGAGGAGTTGCCGTAGGTCGTAAGCCATCTGGAGGTTGTGGCAATGGAGGCTTGTGGTAGATCTGCCATCCAAGAAAGGTTAATTCTTCTGAAGCATGATTAATAGTTTAGTAAATTGAATCTATTCATATAGAACTATAAAATCCAAGACTGCAGCCAGTAACTTGGATCGCAATATGTGGAATGTGTTAGTCTTCATTTGTAACGACAGAATAATTAACATGACTAACTGGGTTTCTTCCATTTTCTAACTAGGGGGACTTGACTGAGTCTACTGGATTAATCAGTAGCGGTATTTTGCCCAACAGATTTGATGGCATGACTACAGGGTGACAAAGACAATTATTCCCCTCCTATCAAAAGAGACTTCTAAAACACATCTGCTAGAACAGTTCCTATACTTTTTGTATAATTTGGTCATGCTGCAAATTTACTTTTTGTAGTTGCTCCATATTTAGTTCTTTGACAGCCTCACCTGCTAGAAAAGTCTATTCAAATCGGCTAAATATAATGAACTAAATTAATAGCCATGAAATGTTGTCACTCATACCAATGGCAAATACCCCCTTTCAGTTGGTGGTTCAACACTGATGTCTCTCTAGGCTTGAGGGAGAGCTCACAAGTAAATTACACGAATGTCCTGGAGCAATTGGGAATACACTTTTATTTAGTCTACCTGACCAGGGACATCTTTGAACTATAGGTCACCTAACCCAAACTTTTCACTCTTGTTAGGTTGTCCTTTTCTCTTGTTTTAACCCGAAAGGGCTGAAAATATCAACATTTCAGGTATTCTGTTTGGATAATGTGCAAAACTTGTGGCTTCACTAATAAAAAAAATTAACGAATGTATTTTTCTTAATGTGGTTAAACTATTTAAAGATTTGTATGCAACATATTTCTGCTCAATTTGTGGTCAATGAAACTCAATTTTTTTAATTTGATAAAACACAACTATGGGTTGAAGGTATTTGGTTTGGGCATCTTTTGATATTTTTAGAATCTAGCTCCATTGCCGTTAGAAATGGTGTCTCCCAGTACTGCAAAGTGCTTCCACAAGTTTAAAAAAGAATGGGCAGAAAAGGAACTGCTGACTAAATCTATTTAACATGGGTAGAAAGTTTCCACGGAAGCTCTTGGCTGCTGGTTCCCAACACAGCTCCACTGTTAGCCTGTGACCTTGCGTTTAACTTTTTTGGACTTTTGGTGACTTTCACAAAAGAGAAATGAACTGGTTGATACAATAAACAAGACATTTGAAACTTCAGCTACATTTTTATCTATTTGTACTGCCTTTGATTTCAACCCGTGACATGTTTGTCAGGTGATAACTATGTACCTGTGACCGCATATCATGGTACCATTTTGAACTGTTTTTGGATATTGCATTAAATCCATATGCTTGAAACTTTTCAATGATGCATATCAACAAAACAATGGAATGAAATAAATAGTTCACGCAATTTGTGGGACTTGGCTGCTTTTACATTATTACTCATTTTGGGGGTTATTTCAGTCTCCAACCTGCAGGTCGTGCGAAGAATCATGTGAATGGGAATATTCTATAAATGTCTTGATATCATCTTTCGTCTCAACACTTCTGCTGCAGCCACTTAGTCTCACTCCGAGAACCTTAAAATATGAATCAATCCATTAGAAGTATGAAAATTTCTTCCCGGTGGCGTAACGGGGCAAACAAGGTGTGCTTTGACATCTACGTTTTGAGGCAATTGCAACAGTGCCACACATGATCATATTTGAATATGTTTCGGGGTAGTAATTAGCTGTCGATTTTGGAGGCCTTTATCGATAATGACCAGCTATAGATTTGCTTCCCGATGGAGATTTCTGACAAATTACATGTTATTTAGCATCTACATGTTAAGCTGAGTCCAATGAGATCAAGCTCGCCCTCTTGCTACACCGAGATCATGTCCTAGACCATAGGTGTACCATGTAAAATACATGTTACCATTTGCTAGTGTCATGCTTGGTGTCTTTGGACTCAGCTCAACGTGTAGATGCTAAATCTGTGTGTGTGTGTGTGTGTGTGTGTATTGGCATGGTGTCGGTGCTGGACCTCATGCAGGGGGGCTTCCCCTATTGATGTCTTTTTGCTTCCTTGTTTTTCATTTGGTTGTGCCTTTGCACAACCAAACTATTGCTTCACCATCAGCGTGTTAATATATTGCTCCTGCATGATGAAACCTCCACGCGGAGGTAATCATATCAGGTGGGATCGAGTTCACAGGAGGAAGCATCACAAACCATGTTTGAACATAACACCAGAAGGTTGTTATTGAATACAATATTCACAATGGAGCCTTGTATTGAACAAACATGATGCAAAAAAGTATGATACTTTTTTGTCATGTGTAATATACATTTGTTTAATGCATACATAACGCACTCACACATTTACACCAAAAGGTACTCTGGCATGTATATATATACCTCATTCAGGACTAATTTATGACTTGTACACGCACACGCATGCGCACGCGCACGGGCACGCACACACACACACACACAAACGGAATTGAGCAGAAAATGCATTGGGAATGACTGAACTGAACAATGCCATGTATTTTGAATTTTCTTTATTTTCCGTAAAAAGGCAAAGTACAAATAATACAACCAGAATCGCAATGGTAGCTTAAATATTCCAGGGATAATGTAAGCCTTGAAATAACGCAACAACAAAAAAGTTATTACGCAAACAAATCAAATGAAAACTTCCACGGAACCTCACTGAACGCCAGCTCAAGGGTTATTAAATACAGTTGAAGAAATGATGGCCACCCCAAAGGCTGCTTTGTGTCAAAAAGGAGAAATGTGTGACATTCAGTTACAACCACAACCCGCGGTGGGGTCGTTATAGTTATAGAAATAATAGACAGAATTAAACTCTTGGCGGCATCAAACAGCAACACACGTTGGTTTGGTATAATACAATGTCTGGAGAGAGCGAGAAGTCACAGGGACAGAGAGCTGTGCCACAAGTGAGAAAGGTCAATGGTGGTTTCTAGGTTAGAGAAAATATATGAAAAGAATGGAAAATGGTCTGTACATTTTAAATGTTTTAAAGCAGCAAAAACGGCACCTTCTGAAAATAGCAAAATGCTATACTATACATTGTAGATTGAAATATGTAGCAATTCATGGCAAATATATAACAATATCCAAACCACTGGTTTCATTAAACAGTAAAACATTTTTCATCTTAATTTCTATTTACAATACATATTTACAGAATATCAATTATAATTGCTCTAATGTTTATACTTAAAAAGAAATATGGAAATAAATCACTGATATTCCCAGAGGCAGTGAACGGGTAAAGGACTTTTAAGCTGAAAAGGGGACATTTAATAAATCCAATGAATCCAATCCAATTCCCCCTGAAAGGTTTGATTTAAGTCCTGGTCCTGATCTAATCGACAATGTTTATGATCAGGCAGTGCTAATAGAAAGAGGTTGTGTAAAATCGTCAGCTTCTGTGATTGGACGACCTCATAGCTTGGACGACCTCATAGCTCCGTGAGAGTGATCTGGAACTGTCCAGCGCTGACCTGTGTCGTCTCGATCAGGAAGGCCGACTGGTTGCTATAGTGTTTGATTATGTTGTCGTCCATGTTGACAAAAATCCTGAACAAAAGAGAGAAAATTATGTTAGCATCATGAGTGACCATCAATACAATCATCCCTGGTTGTATTGAATGTACTCGGAGAGCTACAACGGTTTTGAAATGAGTTGAAATGGGTCACATTGTAGTGATTTTAACTTGTATCATCTGGCACACAAGGGCTCCATTAAACCAGCACATCCATTTTGTTTCTTGGTGTGTTTCTTGTTTTGCATAATGGCCCAATTCAGAACACTGAAGAATTTGTAGAAGAAAAGTTAAATATTCCTGAATTCCTGAAAGGTATTAACTAAGCCCTGTTGTATATTATTTTACTGTCAGCCACCTGAACACTAAATTATCTTTAAATTGATAATGACTGAACCGACAAGTCACACTGTGTGCCTGCGGGGACAGAGCTGATTGAAGACAAAGGCAAAAAAATAAAATGGGGCAATCCCAGGAAAGAATGCTACTCGACCTGTTGCCTAGCGCCTAGCCACTAACACGCCACTAAGCCTTCAGCGTTCGCTCGCGTCCCTAGAAGAACATCCTGTGGGTATGTCTGCCCCTTACCGACATTTCAAGCCAAGCGTACGAGACAAAGAGCATTCTTAAACTGACTTAAAATAACTTGTTTTTAAACTCTAACCAACCCATTTTCAAAGCTTTTGTTAGTGGAAAAAATAGGTTTAAGGTTACAATTGACGTCTCTGTGGTGCAACAGCTTTGTCGTGTCGCTTGTAACAATAACTACGTTTGATGTTATTCTTTCTTAAAAATAAAGCCAGGCAAACAGCCAATAAGGGCATCTTATCTTTAAATACTTGTGGTGTACTGGTAGTAAATACAAAAACTATAGCAACAAAAGAGTTATCGGACATGTCATCTCTTTCATTATCAATAAAGGAAAAATGGGTGTAGCATCATGACAAGCATCAGATTATGAAAACATAAATAAGGAAAAGACGCGACTCATGAATGAGTCACCTGTATGTTCTTCTGAAAAAGTTTTCCATCCTCTCAATCATGTGTCTTTCGATCGGATGAGCTCCAATTAGCACATTCCGGAAGGAGGAGCGCAGGGCTAACTGGCCTAGCCTGTCCGACAACATTTGCTTCAAAGAGAGCCACTTTTAACCCCTCAACCAAGCCTGCCATTTATTGTATGCTCTTCAAATTGTGACACTGAGAAAGGAGCCTTTTATGAAGAAGAGGTACTCACCCTCTTTTGCATTTCTTGTACATCTTCCCGATGTTGTCCTTCTGAATGCCGTACTTTTCAGAAATCTGAGAACAACAAGAGTGCAAAGTTAATTCTGCTATACATGCTAACGTGGACACTTGCTAAAGTTGATTCTATGTTTGTGTATGTGAGCGTGTGTCCGTGTGTCCGTGCGTGTGTGCGTCCGTGTGTGCGTGCCTGTGTGCGTGCGTGCGTGCATGCTTTTTGTGTGTCTGTCTGTGTGTGTACATCTCTTGTCAGGACTTACAGCTTCACGGAGACTGGTCAGTGTCGGCGTGTTGAGCATGAGCGCATCGAACACTTCTTCGCTCTCCGTTCTCACGTACAACAGAACTGTTGAACAATAGGAAGACAAACGCTCGTGAGACTCATGTTTGTGGAGAGCTTCAAAAATGCTCCATCCCGCAAAGCAAAAAAAACGCATTCATGATCCTGTTTGTTAATCTGTTTACCTCTCTGTGATTCATCTCGCCGGGGGATTTTGCCCGGTGGGGGGCTATCCTGGTCTCCCGTCTCTTGGTAAGATCTCTTCAAGGAAATCCTGAACAAGCAGAACCAAAGGCCATAGTCACATTGAAGCCTCGCCCAATATTGGCATTGATTTATTATTTGTGTTTGTATTTTTGTCCTGTTTTAAATGGCCACAGTTGGCATGAAGGGAAACCGTCGCTTACCTTTCGATCTCGTCGAGTGTGGTTAAGGGCGTGGTCTGGAAGAGAATAGGAAAAAGATGAGAAGCTTTAGATTATTGATGTGCTTACAGAATCCTTGAGTGATGAAGTACATTGCCTAATGTCCCCTTGTGTCTTTGTATCGGTTTCAAGATGTCAGCCCTAAATACGGGCTCCAGCTACATCCTTGTCTTTTATCAGGCTGCTCCATCAGAGATAACCGACTCATAGACGTTGGCCGATGGAATCTGGTGTTGCATAACTAGGGAAACGTTCACTATTTGAAAGATTCAGCTTTACTGGAGTTGAACCAAATTTTTCTTCACTCTTGCATTTGCATGCAATCACCTCGGTACATGTATACTGAGCGGCAAGGGAAAAATGACCTACATGGATAGATCCCTTACTACCCCCACATCGTTATGGCAACAACCTGAACCCCACACCACTGTGTGCATGTACCCTGTGTGTGTGTGTGTTTTTGTGTGTGTGTGTGTGTGTGGAGGGGGGGGGGGGTGCTGTGGCTTTGGGTAAGCCCTCATGGAATAATGTCAGTGTTGGCCCGTACTCTTGCAGAGTTTCATCTGATCTGGGTTAAGGGACTCCTCTTGCTTGAAATGACAGCTCTCTGACCCCCCCCCCCCCCCCCCATACATAGTTTCCCACACTTTTCCCTAATTTTCCCTCCCTCTCCCTCTCTCTCATAGCCTCAAGATATCGTGTTGCGACTACACCTGCTGCTACTAGAAACTCCTGCACCGGGAGGGACACGCCGGAGTGAAGGAGGGAGGGAGGGAGTGAAGGAGGGAGGGAGGGAGGGAGGGAGAGAGAGAGAGAGAGAGAGAGAGAGAGAGAGAGAGAGAGAGAGAGAGAGAGAGAGAGAGAGAGAGAGAGAGAGAGAGAGAGGCGGGTCAGAGGACAAGAGAGGGAATTATGTAAGGTGTTAGGAAAGCAAATAAAGCAGAAGAGAGGTGAGGAGAGAAGGGGTGAGGGGTTGGAGAGAAGAGGTAAGCCTGGGGGTCGAGGGTCAGGTGTGGGGTCTTACCAGGCCTCCACGCTGCAAGGTGGACAGGTGTGTCTCTGGGATGAACAGCACGGGCTGGGTGATGTGGTCCTCCAAGCTCTTGAAGAAGGTGCATTCAGTGGCTATGGAGCTGCTCACTAAACCCTTGTTAGCTAAAAGGGAAACAGAGGAAACCACCAGATTAGGGTTTTAGGTTTTAGGGGGGGGGGGGCTGTTGGGATTAGGACAAGTGTTTTGCGATTACTCGACACTCAGAAACAGCCCAAAGCCGGCTACTATCGTCCCCCTTTGTGTGACTCACCACTGGCATCGCTGGTGTTCTTGCCTCTCCTCTTAGTCCTCTTCCTCTCCTCGTCTCTCATCTTCCTCTCGGCCCCCTGCAGGTGAGCATGCGCATAAAAGAGGAACATTGAGCGGGCGACTCATGACAACGGGTCCAAGTTAAAATTAGCTTTTTAGGTGCGCGACTCAAATTTCAAATCGATTCAATTTTGATTCAAGGGGGGCGGCGGGGCGGCAGGCGACGTACCTTATCGCAGAAGATCTTGATCTGGCAGGCGGCTCTGTGGATGAGCCGGTTGGTGCCCGTGCTGAAGTCATACGTGTCGATCTGCAGGTTCAGCGGCAGGCCCTTCACTCCCTTCTGAGAGGAGAAGTCTGTGCTCAGGGAGTTGATGCCAATGTACACCTAGAGAGGAGAAGCAACAGGGAGGTCGAGGGATTGAGTATAGGGGTTCCGCTATCGTTGACTCACATTGTATTGTAACCCCTTAGGCCTGAGGTTTATCGCATCTGTTTTTAATCGTTGCGAGGCATATGATTTCATGCATTATGCGAGAATAGGGGTTTTTTTAGACCTAAAGCTAATGCTCTGGCAAGCCTTTGTTCTGTGTGAGACACAGTGGCGAGCCTGTTGCCTGTAGAAGAGAAACGGGAGCGTATGCCAAACAAAAACAAGCCAGCGGTAGTGGCGCTGCCAGGTCAACAGCAGAACGACGTGAGCTGGAGTGTTTAAAGAGCTGAGTGACAGTTGATGATGGAGTGATACTCAGTGGTGGTAGGTCACCCAACCAATGCTTCCAACTTATTGCTCTCGTTTTCCTGTCTCTAGTGCTAAATCTTATCTATTGATGAGATAAAACCTCCGTGGCCTCTGTCTCCTTCCCCTGTTCTCCCACATTACCATGTGTCTCCGTCCTCCTGTCTCTAAATCAAGTCGGTTTCTGCCCCTTTGTCTCCCCTTTCCTTCCAAAACGTTGTTCTTATCCCCTCTCTATTCATATTTTCTATTGCGAGGTATTCCGCCGTTTATTGGTGGCTTGTGTGGCCCTTCCCTCCGTCTCCAGGAGCTCTGAGGCCCCACCCTGGAGGCCTGGGGACTCTGAGGTTGGAGGAAGTCGTGCCGTGCACTGGCTGTGCCAGAAGCCCCAGGGCTCAACACATATCTAGGATTCTTCTCCTCCCTGTTCCACCACGCCTTCCCACTCTACCGTCCTTCTTTCTCCTAAGTCAGTGCACGCCTTGAAAGCCAGCGTGTGTGTGTATGCATGCACGTAACTTTTTGTGTGTGTGTGTGTGTGTGTGTGTGTGTGTGTGTGTGTGTGTGTGTGTGTGTGTGTGTGTGTGTGTGTGTGTGTGTGTGTGTGTGTGTGTGTGTGTGTGTGTGTGTGTGTGTGTGTGTGTGTTTATGTGTTTGTGTTTGTGTGTGTGGGGGTTTATGTGTTTGTGTTTGTGTGTTTGTGTGTGTGGGGGTTTGTGAATGCTGGCACTTCTCTATGCTTGTGTGTGTGTGTGTGTGTGTGTGTGTGTGTGTGTGTGTGTGTGTGTGTGTGTGTGTGTGTGTGTGTGTGTGTGTCTGTGTCTGTGTCTGTGTGTGTGTGTGCTCAACTTCTGTGTGTGTGTGTGTGTGTGGTTACGTGTTTACCTTAGCCTCTTCATTAGGATTCCATATAAAGGACAGTGCGTTGAAGGCCACCTCCTCCACGTTGCTTATTCCACTGAACACCTCTTTGTAGTCAGCTACACAGAGAGAGAGAGAGAGAGAGAGAGAGAGAGAAAGAGAGAGAGAGGGTTCAGGGTTCAGAACATGGTTCACAACACAAGAGGTCTTTCTCCTGTCATAACTGTGTGTGTGTGGAGCAGGGGGTCCGGGGGTCCGGGCTGGAGGTGGACCTACCTATGTCGATGACCCTCTGCTTGACGGTGGGCTGGCGGCCGTGCCAGTGGTTCCAGCAGCGCAGCTGGATCTCGGGGCTCTTGTCGTGCTCGAACACAGCCATCACCACTGTCTGGTGTGGAGAGAGGAGGGAGATCAGGGTCAGGGTTGGATGAAGTAAGAACCAAAACGCATGGGGAGGTGGAGAACAAGGTCGTAAAGACAACGTGTTATTATTGTTATTGTCGGTTTTGTTGGTTGCTTATGTGTGGGCGGTAACAGTTGATTCTTTTTAGAATTCGCCCGATCGCCAATCCTCCTCTTTGAGCGGTCTCCCCTTCACTCATCACTCCAAATCCACCCTTTTCTCTCTGTCATCTGCTCCTGCCCGGCGGGAGGCTGCCTATTTGTTTATATGCTTATCCGCTTATACACCTGACAAAGAACGGGAGTGTCGCCTGCGTCTCTAAAACCAAAATCAAACCACACCTTCTCAATGTCCCCTCCTTCCTCCATTCAAACCACGGCCAGAGAATTTGTTCTATAGTTCAGCCTCTTGCACTTTACGCCCTCTCCACCACCACCACCACCACCACCACCCACCACCACCATAATATATAAGACAAGCAATAGGTCAATGTGTCACTGCTCTTAGCTCAGTATGAACAGCTCAGCCGTGGGTATTAGTCAGCAAGGAGCCGTCTCCCAGGGAGGGACCCAGATTTAGGGAAGGGTTAGCCCATTGTCACGCAAACTTTCTACACTTTCCACGACTTTAGCCTAGAGGAGCAGATGCATTTACTGACGCACGAAGGGAAATTACGCAGGAGGAAGCGAAAAATTGGAACCAGGGAGATTTTATCTATTGGGGAGGAATCTGTGTGCTTAATTGTTGTTATCTGTCAACGTGTCACATTTCTTGTTAAGTTCAATATATTTTGTATAGTGTATTTTTGTATTTATTTAGCTACCTGTGACATGTATTTTTTCTCTATATTATCAAACTATTAGCCTAGGTCTAGTTTTTCGTCTTAGTAACGCAATCCAAACCACAAGCTCACCTTGACTTTGCTGGCGGTGAGGTTGGCGGAGCCGTCTACGCCCTGCAGCGTGATGGGGTAGAACTGTCCCTTGTTCAGGTACACCATGGGCAGCTCTGTAGACTTGTAGGGGGAGGCCACTGGAGCTCCGAGGGCGAACTGGAAGTCGCTGCGGTGCCGCTCCGCAGGGGAGCTGCTGTAGGAGTCTGAGGAGATGTACTGCTCCTCACAGAAGGGGTCGGAGTAGGGAAGAGCCTGGGACACCAGAGAGACACAGGCCTGGGATTTAATAAAGGGTTAAGACCATAAACCACGTCGATGGATCAATAAGGAATCCCGGGAGTTGACGACAACAACAACAACAACAGGATAAAGGACAAAGAAGCGCCAAACGAGAGACAAAACATCCATATCTCCGAGGGTCTCACCTCTGCGCTGGTCTCCTGGAACGTCTCCGCGGGCCACTTCTGCAGCAGGGAGTCGAAGATGTTGCTGAGGTCCTGCTTGTCGTAGCTGTCGGCCGGGATGCTGGCGGTGGTCAGGGTGGCATAGGTGTCCGGGGCCGACGAGATGGGCAGCGAGGTGAGCTTGACGGCCGAGCACATGGACGACGGCGGCACCTCCTGGGGGTTACTGCAGGGAATGTTGTCGGACAGCATCTTCATGAGGTTGGCGGGCATTTCCATGGAGACCAGCTCTGGAGACGGGCTGATTGGAAGCCTTGAAGCGTGAGGGGTACATATAAAGACTTGTTAAGTGACATTGGTATTAGCAAAGGGGCAATGGACCATACTGGACTAACTTCCAGTTATTTCTCAGGATTTGTAGACAAACAAACTGCCAAGAGTCTATCTGGGTGATTGACTGCCGTGTTGTTTCTACAGTAGGCCTTACAGAAGGCGTTACAAAGAGGTTGCAAACATGCGACGGCCAATAAAATCAGTTCAGCTCTTTTGTCTCCCTGAAGAGACACATGCATACACGTGCACACAAGTACACACACACAAACAGAAACGCACAGGCCCAGAGTTAATGCCAGTCTCCCTTCCAGTGTAGAGAGAGACAGGGGCACGGTTTTGGGTGGGAACTGTTTGTCACCTAATCCATTTTTTTTTTAGTTTTGTTTGAGTTTCTCTCTGGGTTGTTTAAAAGGTTTGAGGGGACAACAGAGGGCCCCCCAACAATGGCCATTTCTCACCCTCAAGCCAACAAAGGGGTTAGGCAGAAAAGCCAGGAGAGGGGAGACTGACAAAGAGGTGATGGGGAGATTTGCACTCAGCAAGTGACCCGTTTGTGGAACATTTCAAGGGATAGGTGGAGGGTTGGACAAATGTTAAGTATTTCATCATGTCACTTCTGGGGACATTGAGAGACTGGAGAACCAGGTTCCCGCTCAGACACTTACCTCTCAAGTGATTTAAACATGGCATTGTTGCAGTTACTGGCAGGCATCTTCTGCTCCTTCTGGTTCTGGGGAAACAAATAGGAGATTGAGATCAATATATAGGATTCAAAACACAAAGTGGTCGAAAGGTATCCTGCTCATTCTGCTGATCGTCTGTTGGGGGTTTTGATTCAAGGCGTTTGCTACCTTGCACTGTTCATACAGCATGGTGATAGCTGTGAGGTCGTCTCCTGGGTTGAGTCTGGGTTTGGATATGGGGGTGTCCATGTAGGACCAGGAGTCCATGATGTGGTTGGTGTAACGGTTATAGATGAAGTTTTCGTTCTGCAGAACCAGCCCCAAAGTCCTGTACACAGAAAATCACACACATTCTTTAATGATATTTCCCTATACAGAAAACATTCTTATTTTTCAATGAATTTGATTGTGCTTATTTTTATTTTTGCCCCTTACCCGAATCATTACTTTCGGGTAAGGGGCTTATGAATGAGAGATCAGCTGAGATTTATTGGCAGGCTCTATGAGCCTTGTAGCATTGCACTAACTTGCTCCAAAGCAAGAGGGTTTCGATTGCAAAACCACAGAGCTGAAAAAATTGAAAAATGCCACACACCAACACGCGCACACACACACACACACACACACACACACACACACACACACACACACACACACACACACACACACACACACACACATATCCCATGCTCGCAATTAAATTACCATAACATTTAATATTACATTAAAAAGCCATCAATGAAAAAACTTAGGGTGGTATTTACGCTGAAGGGACCAATTCAATTAAAGCGAGCGAAGCAGATAAGAAGCGGGGCAGGGGTCTGTGTGTAAACAGCCTGGCTACCTCACTAACCCCCCGGGAGTCTGACTGAAGTTGGAACAGAGCAAATACAGCTTTAGCTTTACTCTGTTACTCTGGATAAACAGCTCATGAGATGTGCTGACAGCAGCTGCAGACCACAGGCATTCGGCATGCTCATTCCCAACACACACACCCGCACACACAGTCACAGACACACACACACACACATACATGCATGAATACACAAACACACACAAGCACACACACACACACACACAAACTCACACACACACACACACACACACACACACACACACACACACACACACACACACACACACACACACACACACACACACACACACACACACACACACACACACACACACACACACACACACACACACACAAACACACATGCATGAATACACACACACACTCACACACACACACACACACACAGACATACATGCATGAATATACACACACACACACACACACACACACACACACACACACACACACACACACACACACACACACACACACACACACACACACACACACACACACACACACACACACACACACACAGACAAACACACGTATGAATACACGCACACACACATTTGATCACACACATTTGCTCCATGTTTTCTCTGAACATTATTACACAAACTGATCGTAATTAAAACTATTTGAACAGTAATCGCTAATGCCAGCAACCTGCTTTCAGATTAATATCTCTCTCTCTCCCCCCCCCCCCCCTCCCCCCTCTCCCTCCATGTGCCTGTCTCCGAAAGGGCTGTGCAGAGGCAGACACACAGACAGCGACAGAGACGGAGGGGGAAACTTGGTCTAGAGTTTCTCCATTGTGTAACTCAATGCAGCACATGCTGTCATAGCCCCTCGTTTCCTCCCCTTCCACACCTCGGGAGGAGATCCATGTTTCCCCTGCTCCTTTTGTGCTCACTAGCCCCCTAGGTGGGTGTCAACGCAAGCTGAAACAAAAACTACTGCAGCCGCGAACCCCGAACCTATGTGTGTTTGTGTCCATGTGTGTGTGTGTGTAAGTCTGTGCATTTGTGTGCATTTGTGTGTGTGTGCGTGTGCAAGTCCATCTGAGATTCTGTCCGTATCAGTTTCTCATGCAAAGGGAGAACCTTTAGTCAGCAGAGTTTTCACATGGTGGTCTCATTGCAAATAGAAGCAGGGGGCCTTGTATCTCACAGTCTGTTACTACTGCAACACACTCAGTACCATACATCATCAGTCCTAAAAATATTAAGCTACTTCTGCTATGTAAGCGTCATTCCACTAAAAAATACACCACCATTAAATAAACAAATATACCTTTGTGCTTACGTGGGAAACCATTCAAAAAAAAAAAAAAAATTTCTATAACAATTAAAGAAAATTTAAAACCAAAAAGATAAAATATCAATAGATAAACTTACTCAGTCTCTTTTGTCATGTCTCCAGTCCGGGTCAACAGGGTAGGTTCCTTGAGTTTAAATGTGTGTCTCTCTCTCTCTCTCTCTTCACATATGAGTATGTCTAGAAGTCTAGCAGAGGAGAGCAGAATCACACACACACGGTGGATGAGTCAAGTGTTATGATTCCTGCAGATCGGGAGGCCCAGATTTATTTCAAGCCGTCAGGTAACTTCACTCACTGCGCTCTGATTGGCTGAGGGATCTGAAACAGGTGTGTGAGGTGTGTCCGTGGATTAGCTGAAACTAGCCTGCTTGTTTATGTATGTGGTGAGAGCGGTGTGGCAAAAGGATCACTTTGCAGGACAATCACAAGGCAGAGGAGTGTGGACCTCATTAACATGTCGGATAAAACAGTGAGATTGGGAGAACCCCGAGGTGTGAAAGCATCTCATCCCTAATCCTGAGAGAGAGAGAGAGATTCAGGAAACAGCTTTTTAAATGTTAATAATTTAGTATCATTTTTCACTGAAATCCCTAAAAAGTCCATCCCCGGAACAGAGAGGTTTTGGTGTCTCTGAAACTTTGCCTCCAGCTAACTGTTATAATACTAGGGTTAGGAATTTAGGACTAAGTAAGAAAAAGCTATTGAGTTTAAATGTATTGGTTTACCGTTTACCACATTTTGGTTAAGAGTAAGATGAAAGAAAAGTGAACTATTTCCCATATTCTCATTTGTTTATATAAAAATATATTTCTTTGTCGCTGTAGCCTGTAATTTAATTACAAATGTATTTAACTTCTAATCCACTGCTACATCTACCCAGACGTTTTGTCCTGTGAAAAAAAGTGAAAGTTTCATAATGCAACTATACCATCCTATGTAAAACCTTGCTATGCTTATAATTTATTCAGTTTTCTTAATTTGATAATACAAATTATCCACAAAAAACGATTGTTGGTCGCAAGAATCACATACACACACACACATACACACACACACAAACACACATACAGACACACACACGCATTACAGAGAAGTATAATCAGAAAGAGAAAGTAAATATGCTTATTTCCTTGTATGACCTAAGTCGGAATAACAAGTCACTAGTAAGTGTGCGTGCCGTGCAGCTTGCCCAGTGCCCACACACTTCCACTCACAGACACACGCCCTCTTATAAAAAACACATGCCTGTTGTACACAACCCCCATGGGTGTGTTGGCGGCAACCCAAATGAGCCCAAGAGAAAAGTGCTGATGAACAGGGCGGAACACCTTAATTACTGCAGGAGAAGTGTAACGAAATGTACTCCCAAAGACCAATGTGGATTTATTAAAGAAAGCCTTAGCTCTCCAACCTAGTCATTAACTGTGGACAACTTAAAGGGCTATAACTTAAACAGTGTTAGGCACTTTATGAGACTTGGTGCTTTGATTAATGGTGACGTTGCAGTTCACAATATATTCAGCATTACTTTTT
>NC_079416.1:18052474-18084974 GCF_026213295.1 Gadus chalcogrammus
CGAAGCGTAGATTTACATAGAGATGACCACAGCAAAAATATACATTTATAAAGAAATCGATGATTGTTTATTCACATCCTCTGAAGTAAAGCACTCTTTCCCTCCATGCTTAGCTTGTCGTCAGGGAGGAATGTCTATCACAGGCCTGGGGAAGGCATACACAACTCCTGTAGCATTTCACCTTCAAACTATTCCGCTTTCTTCTTCAGGGTGAGAACATGCTAGAGGCACCTAATAAGGTAAGCCCAACAAAGTGCGTACCTTATAGCTAATGTGCTGACATTACTTACTTATAGCATATATAAGCGTAGCTATAACTTATAACTAATGACTGACATCATCAATCCCCCGTATCTCCTTGTTTTTCTCAAGAAAGTCACAAAAAAAAAACGGCACTGAGATGGGCACTCAATTGTGTTTCTCATCATAACAAGAGATCCATGACATGCATAACTTAACGCCTATCCAACCTGATACATCTCTTACATAGTAAGCTATATTTCTCATGGCATCACCTTACGTAACAAACAACAAAAACATTTCATCCATAAAATCTCAGCATATTGTGACTGTTTTGCATAAAGCCACACTCATTTGAAGCAACCCCATCGTTTTGGGATGCTCATTTATAAGTGGTCTTAACTGCATTAGCGGAAAAAATAATTTAAACGAATTCTTTGGTGTGAGTGAGTGCATGTGTGTCTATAGGTTTAGGGTTAGGGTTAGGGTTAGTTAAGGTTAGGGTTAGGGTTAGGGTTAGTTAAGGTTAGGGTTAGGGTAAGGGTTAGGGTTAGAGTTAGGTTAGGGTCTGTGGACTATTTGTTTGTCCACACACATAGTCTTAGCAAAGTCACATTTGTGAATTGGTGGGGGGACCAATTCTCTCTCCCCCTAAGAACCTGCTGTCACTTTGTTAGGTCTAGACATGCGAGAGGCTCCAACAGCCTATGAGGAAAGGACCATCCAAAGCCCCCCTTTTCTAACAGGGGCTGCCACTCCCAGAAACCACATAGCCATCACGCCCCCCAACCCTAAGTCGTGGGGGAGGACAGGTGAGGAGTTGGGGGTGATTCAGAGGGAGGGGATGGGGTGGGGGGGGGGGGCAGAAGGAGCAGAAACTGGTTTTAGACAACCAGCCATGGCAGCCGAATAGGTGACCATGGGGCAGTGAGAGGGGACAATAAAATAAAAAGGAGGATCTCACAGTTCTTCACATGGTTCACATGTTGTGCCACAAACATGTAAGTCTTCCATAACATAAGACTTACATGTTATGTTTAGTAACATAACATCTTAATAAGGTGTACACGTCTCTAAGCACATGTTCGGTGGTAGCTGCAGGCTTAGTCCTTTGTGAAATTATGAATGAAATCATTATTATAATATCATTATTATTATTATTGAATCATTTGGTCGCGTACAGGAGCCTTAGACACATACCAAATGTGCTCTAGATAGTGGAGGAGGCTCCCGTTGAGTTAACACTCAGGTCCTCTTTGTGTTTGTGCGTGAAGTCATTTCTGAGAGATGCAATCACTTTGTTTCAGTGTTGAGTTTGGCAGTCTGGCGATGTGTGTGCGGTTGTTTTGTTTGTGGTCCACAGTGAAGCATACCGCTGAGAAGCATAGTGAGATAAAGCTGAACAATGAGAGATGGGTGTTATGAGGACGTGTGCCACCCACACACACACACACACACACACACACACACACACACACACACACACACACACACACACACACACACACACACTGAGCAGGAACGCCCCCACACACACCCACACAAAACATCAGACACACAAACATGTTTCCCCCCTAAACACACACACACACACACGCGCGAGGCAGAAAGAGGTGATAATCCTTCCCATTGAGTGCTCTCACATAACTCTAACACTAGTCCACTGAATTCTATCATATCACACTTCTGAATAAAAAAATGCAGAGAACTACAGCCGAGAAGACAAATGGGTAATTGTGAAGATTTACCTTAACAGGGCTTTAATTCCTAGCTCTTATAGATTAAGAACATCTTACGTTGAGGCCAGGGTGTAATATCAGGTGTGATTTGTAAGACATGCTTCAGTTGTCGATAAATACAAACCTTGACTTGGTTCAATGGCTGAGCCACTAGCCCACGCACCATAATCTGCTGGATCCCGGGCTAAGCCCACTAAGTGCAATGCAGACTAAGAACAGATGCATGCGCAACTAATGCATACACATCTGCACTTCGCACAGGGGTTAAGAAAGGTAGCCTGTAAGAAAGGGAGAGAGAGAGACACACGGGACGACACACATACGCACCCACCCTAAGTGGGGACAAATATAAAGCTCATTTACATATCAGGTTTCATGCCCTGAGAGAAAAAAACTGAAGACGTATTTATTGTTTAGCCCTAGGGCTGTCTTATCTACAACAGCATACAAACCAGGAACTGCAGTCAGCTCCTACTCTGATGAATTGAACTGCATTCGTTTTTTGAATACGGGGATATTTCAGGCCATAGATTACAGTCTACTTCATAAAAAAAAACGGAATTGCAAACGTTCTTTTCTTGGAATAAAAAACAGTCCACGTCAAAGTTCTCATAAACATTAGTTCAAGTAAAAGATCTGACAGCAGAAAATTCCATCCACCCCTACCCTCGAGCTTTGCTGGCCCTTTGGGAAGAATGCTACCTAACAATCACACTCAAATAGCCTCCAGAGAGAAATACTGTGTGCAAAAGAGGGCCAGGCAGCTGTGGATACATCAAGACTCATATTGTTCCACGATGCAAGCCAATAGCATCACCCATAGCTGTAGAATCTGGTTGATTCTACACACATATTCATTCTTTCTTGTATCTCTTCTTCTATCTTTATTTGTGTGTGTGTGTATGTTTGTGTGTGTGTGTGTGTGTGTCTGTGTCTGTGTGTCTGTGTGTCCGTGTGTTTGTGTAAATCACAAAAGGTTACATTGGTAGAGACAGTAGGAGAGACAGACGCTTCTGTGGTTGTAGGGGGGGGTCAAAAGTCAAGTGGAAACTAAAGGCGATGAGGGCCGGACTTGTTGGGTCTGGTCTATACTTAAATTCCCTGTCATCTTCATCAACATCATAGTTTTGCGGTTGCAGCGATAAACATCTGAACCCTTCTTTGGGATCAGCCTCTTTTCCCAACACTTTTCCTCCTCTTTTCATCCAGCACCCGACCCCACCAAAAACACACACAGACTCATAGACCTTTTCTTCCCCCTTTTCTCTCTATGGATGAGTGGTGCCATTCCCGTGGGATAGTGGAGGAGGACAGCTTTCCAGGGGCTGTTACATCATCATCCCGGAGAAAGGTGGGAACTGAGAACATGCCCGGACCACCTTCACCAGGAGTTCAGTATCGAGCCCTCTTTAGTGGAGAGAGAGAGAGACAGACAGAGAGAGAGCGAGAGAGAGAGGGAGAGTGAGAGAGCGAGAGAGCGAGAGAGAGAAGAGAGAGCGAGAGAGAGAGAGAGAGGAGAGAGAGAGAGAGAGAGAGAGAGAGAGAGAGAGAGAGAGAGACAGAGAGGGAGAGTGAGAGAGCGAGAGAGAGAAGAGAGAGCGAGAGAGCGAGAGAGAGAAGAGAGAGAGAGAGAGACAGAGAAAGAGAGAGAGAGAGAGATTCGGCTTGATGGCTCAGGAACACAGGTGTACTGTTGTTGTGTAGACACGCACCCACACAGACACACACACAACACACACCCACACACACACACAGACACACACACACACACAACACACACCCACACACACACACAGACACACACACACACACAGACACACACACACACACAGACACAGACACACACACACACACACAGACAGACACACACACAGCTCCTATCATTGTCTTTATCGTGCATCTTGTCACTTCTCAGTGTTTTTTTTCCCCCGTGTTGTGAGAGGGAACACCAGATATGTTCGAGGTTAAGATCAACACATCTTGGCACCCTTACAGATGGATAGATAAATAAATATTTAATTACATTTCCTCCCAACCTCCCCCCCCGCCTTCACCGATCTCTCTCTCACCCATTTCCTCTCACTCGTCCTTTCCACCCAGTTTCGCTCTGCGTGTCCAGGCTCGTCGAGAATTGGTGGAACCACGCGCTCCTATTCTCTTCAGCCTCCTGAAGGAATCACAACGCACCCAGGCACTCCGTCGCAGGGCGGGTCCACGCTACACCGAGACTGGGGAGAACACAGGGGATTGACGTACTGAGGAGGCGAACTGTGACCACAGGTCTTGCTGATCCCGGGCGCCAGGCCGTGACACGAATCAATCAATTTCTTCATGATGAATAACATTGCTTTGCTTTTAGTAATTTGCCCGGAGCTTTTTAATCCAAAATGACTCACGTGCAGGACGGGAGCCAATTAAAGCATTATCCAACATAATAAGTAGCAATCTTTCTGCAGATCTGATCTTTGATTGTTTTGGCTCATAACACGGTATTTGAATAAATCAACAGAGGTTGAAAAAAGAATGACGGTGGTTGATGGTACGTCACAGAGCGATTTACATAGAAGAGTAAAATGTAGAGAGGTGGCCCTGTCTAGCCCTATAGTAGGGCATGATATGTTCACAGCCAGGATTAGGGGTTGTATTGCCACTGCGGGCTATCCATGCAGAGAATGTATGCACACGCACATGTAATTTAAGAATGATGTTATCATTTTTATATATGCAAACATATATCTATGCATCTATCTTTATTTTTATACATCTATATATCTATCTCTATGTTTATATCTCTCGACAACTTTATATGTATAGATAGCAAATGTATACACAGAAATGTGTATTCATTAATTTTGTTTAGTGTGGTTGAGAGACATGTTGCGGAGAGGGTGCCAACCAGGAAGAGAGATTCACCTGCTAGTGCGTGACTCACAGCCCCGCTGGAACAATTCACCTGCCGCTAGAGAGGGAGGGAGGGGGGGAGGGAGGAGGGAGGGAGGGAGGGAGGAGGCGAGGGGAGAAGGAGAGGAGGAGATGACAGACTCTATAGGCGCGGGTGAGAGGGAGAGAAGGACATGCCTTAAAGACAAATGCGGCCTGTCAAAGGCTCAAAAGAAGCACCAGACTGTGGTGTGAACTGAGTCCTGGACTTTATGGGAGGAAGGGGGTGGGACAGGGGTAGGACGGGGCTGGGGGTGAGGGAAGAGGGAGGAGGGAGGAGGAGGCGGAGGTGGATGGAAGTTGTCTCTTGCAACAAGTCTAACCTGAATCTAGAGCTTACAAGGTGGCGTGATTACTGAGTGCTAAAATATGAAAGAACAACCAAAGACAACGAGAGAAGAAGAAGAAGAAGAAGAAGAAGAAGAAGAAGAAGAAGAAGAAGAAGAAGAAGAAGAAGGAAAAAAAAGGAGAATTAGAAAGGCTTTGTTCCCCAACTCCTTCTCTATTCTTACTCCTCTGGTTTCAGATGAGGGCTGATTCTCTCTCTCTCGCCTCTGAAGGAAGAGCTGCATTTGAGGGTGACAGACAGACAGACAGACAGGCAGACTGGATGAAGTTGTCTTCATTCATCCGCGACTGAGGTCATGCCCCCCCACCAGACAGACACAGAGCTTGAAGGCTGCGTTCATAAAATACACAATTCATACACACACACACACACACACACACACACACACACACACACACACACACACACACACACACACACACACACGTTAACATCTACACTAACCGCATGCACACATTCTCTCTCAGACACAATTACAAGGGTAAATGGACATGCACACATGCACACAAACGCATACAAACATATACACACACACACACACACACTCACATAAAGAAACACATTTGTGTGCGCACACACACACACACACACACACACACATACAAACTATTCAACCCATACAATTGCAAGTGTGAATAGACAGACACACACACACACACACACATGTACTGTACGTACAAGTGTGAACAGACACACACACACAAACAAAGAAATAAACCCACTAACACAGACCACCTCTCATAGAGACTTGTAGCTGTCACACACAAACACCAACTATCCGCCATCACAACTGCAGAACGTTCCAACCAGGGTACACCCACTCACCTTAGCATATAATTAAATACCTTACACTAAATAAATCTAACCATGCAACACACACAATCACACACACACACACACACACACACACACACACACACACACACACACACACACACACACACACACACACACACACACACACACACACACACACACACACGCACACACACAAAAACACACCAACATTTGATTTCTTCTACAAGGTGCAAAGTAGAGAATTATACCACAGAAAGACCAAAGCATATGCCATGCAAATAAAGACACTTAAATTCCACAACATCATTTTGGCAGTTGTGTGTAATCTAGCCAGCATGGCAGGGTCAATAGTTGAAACTGAGTTAATTTACTCTTCTCGTTTCTGGTTAAGAGAGAGCGCTCTCATAACAATGCCTCTTGATATCACAAAATATAATGCTTTGATTTATTTTGACATGGTCGATTGGAGATTAGATCAAACCTATTATAAATTAGAAAAATATAACAATCAAAGGTTTGAGTTTGAGTTCACATCCAATTGTACAGACCTACCTAATCTGTTAGATATACAATTAATAACCTCGAGATCTTTTTCAGTTTTAGGCTTGCTTAAGACAAAGACGTCATTGCCTATTCACTGACAACAATCTCAAATTATGATAAACTGTTCCACAATTATCTCTCCAGATTAAATTGTCAGGTAAATCGACATTGCTTCCTTCATTCGGCCAAAGCGATATACATTTTAAGGGTTGTAAGTGTGTTATAATGAGAGTTTCAGTGGATTGCAGTTATTGAGCTCTGGCAGGGGCAAGTGCTTTTCATACACGAGGCAGACTCAAAGTGCTTCACATAGAAAAATCATCGTCATACAATAAAGTATGAATAAAAGAGAACATGGGCAAAGTTAAAAAAAAAAAGGCATTGTAGAAAGTGCAATGTATTTAAGATTTAGCAGGAATCTAAAGCAAACATACAATAAAATGAAGTAATATTGGGAAAATATTTAACGTAAAACAATGTCAATATTCTGTGGTCAAATGTCTTCTTTTTTTTTATTCAGTAGGCCTACTGCCAATAAGGCTGCGACTAACACCGAATGCCAGATATCAGAGATCAGCATTCCCATTTGTTGAAAAATAACCCGAAAACATTCTTTATAATATGGTCATTGTCACACATTGTCTAAAGCGATTAGGAGTGTTCACCAGGGACAAGTTTGGACAGGCCAACCGAATATCATGTTAAGATAACCCTGCACGCAGAGTTCTTGTCTTTCTCCGAGACAAGAGAGCGCTGACTTCCTGTTACATGGTTCCTTGCTTCGGTGAAATGAATAACGTACGTGCATTCTTCAGTCATTACGATCTCATCTGACAGATTTGCTGGTTGGTTTGCTTTTCTAAAACCGGCCTGCCAGATATTAAGTACACTGTGGCACTTGCTACCAACGTTCAAACATTCCAATGAGGAGAGTGGCCTGCACCCACGCAAAAAAAATGACAGCCATAGCCTAATGGGCAAGATGGAGGTGCATCGCAAGGAGAGTGGTGACAAAGCATGTAGCTCTGCAGATTGTGTTAGTTTTGTCCTACTGGTTAGAAAGCAGCTAGTGAGGTACATCAATATTCATTCTGATCAAGTTATTTGTGGCCTTTTATTTGAGGCCAAAGGTGTCACAGTGCAAAGGACAAGAGGCTATAGCATATGGGTAGACAATTTCACCACAGTTCACTCTCTTGTGTTTTTGGTTGCTGCTGCTATGGAAAGGTAGGATTTTTTCTCCAGGTGAAAGTTAGGTGAGATGACCAGATTGTTCCAACTGTTTATCATTCATTCTAGTCACTTATCCGACTAATCTTACCTTTATATACAGGCTCACACACACACACACACACACACACACACACGCACACGCACACGCACGCACGCACGCACGCACACACACACACGCACACGCACATGCACACGCACGCACACACACACACAGCACACACAGCACACACACACACACACACACACACACACACACACACATACAGACGCACACACAGAGACCAAACACAAACACACAAAACAAACCCACATCAAGCCAAATGCAATCACAGGTGGCGGCAAACAGGTCTGTCTACATTGCAGGATGGCCTGAAGGGAGGGGACGTGTAGTGACCATGCAGACTGAATCACTCGGGGGGCACTGGTCCAGACCAGTCAACCTGCAGAAATGTTTGGTCCACTTTTTGTTTTTATTACTATCAGAAGGATGAATAAATGAAGGATATTATGTGGACATTTTTAAAGAGTTTGTGTGCTTTTTCTTTGTCGTTATTTGACTTTACATTAATTCAGACTTATTTTTTTAGTCTTCTGATTTGACATTGCATAGTCTCAGAAATGTATGTTAGGTATAAGAATCTCGCTTAGGTTTTCAGAAGATGTATTAATACGGCTTAAATCCTACTCTAGGCCCCTTGGGGAGAAGCACCATCTATTTACAGCACATATTTACCTCTTCAATGGTCTCTGACCTGCAATCAGTGTCTGTGTGATAAACATCTAGCGTCCATAATGACACAGCTCATTCCAACAGCTCATGTCACAAGTCACTTCGAAAAAAGTTTGAAGCATAGTAAAAAATAGTTGCTGTTACAATGCTGCTTAAGGAGACAAATCGCAAATAGGATTATTAACAACCACAAAAATCTTAACAAGAATTTATGAAGTGATACAATTGGAACAATTGATTACATAAGGTTTTAATTGTATGTTTTATTTCAGTTTATTCATCAATGTTCCATCATCTAATTAACCTGTCCAATATTTCAGTTGCCTTACTGTCTGCATAATGTCTAATCCAGAAACTATACTGCACTATTACGGGTGTGGTGTGGAGTTGGGGACACAGGTGGTATTGTGGACACATGCAAACATGCGCTGTGGGATTGAGACCAAACAGCCAAAAATAAAATTGACGTAGTCTGCAAAATGTAGGCCTAGAATGCTATTTAAGGGAAATGTATTGATAGTAATCCATACCATCAGGAAATTACATTATCATGAATTGTAATCTAATTAAGTAAAAAAGGAGCAGGTCTATATAGATTTTTTGAAATCCGTCCAATGCCTTTCCTTAAAGGTTATTAATCTTTATCAAAGGTGTATAATCTTTTTTTTTATAAACGCTAGGGAGAGCACGTTTTCCTTCTCATGCACCTGTCGTTTCTTCGCTGTAAAGTCTCCGCTCATCCACGACCCTGTTGTAATGTTGTAGCTTGACTCCCTCTATTGGCGGAAAGATAGACTGAACAACTGTGAATGTTATTTATTTTAAAAAAAATGTAGTCTTGGTTTCTAAAAGTATTATCAACAAATTTAGTCTTATCTTAAAAATACAAAAAAGTATATTTTGTACGACCAATTCGTTTGGTGGGTGAAACAACAACTTATCAATGTTAAAATGAATATCAGGACAATTAACCATGGGTCCCACCCCAAACTGGCATTTATGACTTTCTTTCACGACTCGCTACGGAAAAAGTGACTCAGCGACAACACATATCCAGTGATTTGTATCACAATAGAATTGCATTCGCCCTAATTTTTGACTTGATTCAGTAGCATTGTAATTCTAACATTTGGGAGAGGGAGGATTTGTCCACAGTAACGCCCAGCTATAATTATACGGATGTCACGGGAAATAAGGTGAGGTGCTGTAGGCACATGGATGTATTTTTATAATAACAACGACAATGCAAACATAGATTGTAAAAAATACAACAACTTAATTACTGCTGTATCAACCGTTACGTTTTAAAAAAATTGGGCATTGCTTACTTGCAGGGAAATCACAATATGGTAATTTCACAGCTTATTAAGAATCGTCATGGTGTGGATAGTAAATATTTGGTTTATTGTAAAGCCCCACATGAGGATGATGATGATGTTTATATCCGTGTCATGCCACACAAGTGGCCCATCCCACCGGATTACAAGGAGTATAGTATACACAATTACAATACACAATACAATAATATACAATACTTCCGGCACCGGAAAAACACACTAAATATGAATTGACAAATTCCTCTTAGCCCACGCCTTTTCAATAAAGTACAGCTGGAAGGCGTGGCCTGAAGCCATATCCGGAAATACAGTGGCCCGAAGATGGCGATCATCGTAATGAAGTAATCGACAGGTCGAAACCATTGAAACTCGAGGAAAAGGCTGAGCAACGCAATGGGGAATGGTCAATTGCAATGTTTGATTACCATTAACAACTAGAGATTATTACGTCAAAATTATGGAAGATCTGGCGTACAGACGAGATATTATGAAGTCATATACGGTAAGCATCAAATGATGACCTAAGCAAGGCTCTTTGTTTTGACAGCAATCAAATGTAGTTACCCAGGAACACGATCCGATCAGTCACTCTCTGTAACACCGTTAATCAATATTTTGTAGTCGCTAAATGTTTCACAGCTTGTTATAGTCTGCAAAGCTCTTAACCATGATCAAACGTATAATTGATACAATAACTATGTCAATGTTTCATTCAGTGAATCCCCTTTATTTTCTCCTCAGGACAATCTCATCGGGACATTGCTTGCTATTTTTGGGAATGTTCTAGTCAGCATTTCATTATGTGTTCAGGTATGTCGCCCAGCATGTAGGGGGAAGGGACAGGGAAAAGTGTTGGTATATGCAAAATCTTGAGTCAATGTTTGTGTATGTCACAGAAGTCTAGTGCAATGAGTAACAAGCTAACACACGGCTTATTGACCATATGGTAGCCGTTATTTTTCTTTTCATAACCTTAATACCACCCCAGGTATAAATTTACATACAATTTATATTTACATTTAAGGTCATAATTGTTATTTTGTTTTATTTGACTTGTGTGTTTTTTCTGTTGACAGAAATACAGCCACCTGACGCTGGCTGGAAACAAGGACCCACGTGCCTTCTATCGTACTAAAACCTGGTGGTGTGGTTTGATCCTGACCTGCTTAGGAGAAGGGGCCAACTTTTTCTCATATGCCTTTGCCCCAATCTCTCTGGTGGCACCTCTCAATGGCGTGTCTGTCTTAAGTAAATGTTTTGTGGTTTTTTTTAAATCATATTGCCATAAAGTTGAAGGTTCAACAGCTGATTTAACCTTTTCGTTCTTTCAGCAAGCTCTATTTTAGGTCTCATATTTTTGAGAGAAAAGTCAAAGCCAAAGGAGTTTTTCAGTAAGTCTGCATAACTCTCACGTGTTTAAAAGAAAACTGACACAATAATAGATGACATACAACAAATGATGTTGTATAAGAGATATCAATGCTGGATAGTTAAAGTGTCACTGACTTGTAAAATGTATTTCCTTCCTACCTTGTTTCTTTAGTAATAAGGAAGTGAGTTCTTTTGAATTAACAGATTTTTTAAATAAGGAAGTGGGTTGGCATTTGCTTGTATTAACTGATTTTATTAGGTAATACAAGCAAATTTTGTTCGATATTTGATCCATTTTTATATATCAATGAGTTGTAAATTGACTTGGATTTTGTATTAATTTCCTGCATTATTGATTATGTGGGTTAGCAACTGCTTGCATTTAGCAAAGTTTTCAACTACAATATATCGAATGTGTTCTCTTCACATAATCCATAAAACACACATCTCATCTGTTTATCCCAGGACGGTTTGGGCTCTCCTTCCTGGGCTGTATCAGCACCATCGGCGGGACGTACCTCTTTCTGACGTTTGGACCCAACTCTCATGAGAAACTTCAAGCGGAGAACATTGTGAAGCACATCGTGGGATGGCCTGTGCTCTTATATCTGGTGAGGTCATTTATAGTAATCGCCAGTTGACTGTTTCTGTTGCATTCATAATCGTTCAACTCAAGCTATGAGACTGTCCTATGAGATGAGTTATTATGAGACTGTCTATGAGATGTGTTCTCAGACTAACTATGAGATGAGTTATGAGACGAACTATGAGATTATCCTGCTTATTAAACGTCGACTTGCTAAAGAAATCAATAATTTTACGCAAAATATAATGACAACGAATGACAATAGATTTGTCTTACGTCTTATTGCTTTTGCTTAAAATAAATCTGTTTGATTCTACGGTTGGAGTACTGCGTCCACAGCAACGGTCGGTTATTCATAATAATGGTTTATTTAAAAAGAACAGACCTCAGAAAGACATTATTTACTATTTAGAATTGGGCATTCAATGAAGCCATGTAATAAATATGAAAAAAGTAAAGTCATGTATCAAACCTATACTGTATACTTTAAGGCATTTATATATTTTTTATACAGACAAGTATGAGTAAATGCAATGAAGGAAATCTCAATGACCCTAGACTGCTAATGAAAACTCTCACAGGAGGGTTTTTCTCTGGTTGTAAGATAATTGACCATCCGATATTGATGTGTTTTTGTTTTTGATCGACAGCTCCTTGAGATCATCATGTTCTGCCTGCTGTTGTACTACTATCGACAGCGGAACGCTAACTACCTCGCGGTGATTCTGCTCCTGGTCGCGCTGCTGGGTAAATCCTCAGCATCTCACATACACATGAACGCAACCAAAACACACCTACAAAACAGCAAGACCCTCTATGGGATTACAGTCTAGACTGATGTTTATATCGACTGCGGCTTGAGGATGGAACGGAAAGAAGCTTGGTACTTAGCAGTGTGTATTTGCGTCCATTATTTATCTATTAGAATTCTTAAGACTACACTACATCATGTTACATACACTACACTGGCAGCAGTCTGTGATACTAATAGAGTCTTGATAACGTTACGTACAGTCAACAAATAATTTATAATAGAACAAGCACCAAACAGAGTTAGAAAGAAACCCATTTGAAATAAAAGATGAATCTTCACCTTCTTATATATTGTTGAGGAAAAATTATTTTCTTTTTTTTACAGTAAAAAAACTGATATTGGATACAAAAGTGATCACGAATAAATGTGAATATAATACACCATATCACATCCTCTCAAGAAAATTAGATGTAAAAAGTCCATTCACTTTTGATGGGTTGTTGACCATTTGTCGAGAATTGGTCTCCAGATTTTTTGTTGCCTCCAGAAGACATTTTTTTCATACTACTTAATTTGTATCTACTCTTGTGTGTGGTCCTTCTCAAGCTTTCTTCCTTTCTCCAATGGATTTTCGAAAAGCTTTAGCGCTCTATTTATAAGACTTCTCATCAGGGAGGGTCATTGAATATGTGCGGATTAAGCACTCCTTCAACACTGTAACTGATAATGGGTTAATAAGAAAAGCATTGTGACGACATGTGACTCGACATATGTTTTTGTGTTGGTATCGGTTGTTTCTTTTCTGCTTTTTCCCACAGGTTCAGTCACAGTGATCACTGTGAAGGCAGTGTCAGGCATGCTGGTCCTGACGTTCGAAGGCACCATGCAGCTCACCTACCCCATCTTCTATGTCATGTTTGTCTGTATGGTGGCCTCTGTGGCATTTCAAGCCAGGTGAGTGGCTATTGAAGATCAACGTTGAGGTGCGAGGGAAAAGAGGAATGACCGCAATATGCATTGCATGTAGCAGAAATAAGAACATGGTTTGGCACAAAGGACGTGAGAATTTAAGACCACACATACAGGAACTGGTTTCTTGGCAAGACTTTGACAAGTGCTTTTGACGATGCAGCATGCGCTTGTGCACTTATACTAATATTCCCTTCTCTTCTTCTTCTTTCCATTTCATACTTAGATTTCTCTCTGAAGCATGCCAGTTGCATGATTCCTCTATGATCGCCAGTATTAACTACATTCTGTCCACCTGCTTTGCATTGATAGCTGGTAAGTGATATTGCACTTGCACTCTGCATATCTTACTTATTTTACCAAGTCCCAAAAGATAATCACTAATCACTCCATTCCCATGCCCTCCTCATTTATTCAGGGGCTACGTTTTTTCTCGAGTTCAACTATGAAGACATTCTTCATATCTGTATGTTCCTGTTAGGGTGAGTAATGTTAATATACATGCACAATATATATACACGACTGTAGTATGTTGAAATGTATCCATGACTAAATGTCTCATCTGCTTTATTTTGGGATGTGTGCAGGTGCTCGGCTTGTTTCGTGGGTGTATTCTTCATCACGAAAAACAGAAAAAGACCAAAGAGTTTTGAACCGTACGTCACCATGGATATGGCAAAAGGTTTGCAGAAACTATTCACAACATATACTTCTGTAGAAAATGTAGGTATATATATTAACGGATGTGTGTGTGTGCGCGTGAGCGTGCGCCTAAGTTACTTCCCTCACATTTGAGTTGAATTTGAATATCAAGGTTTTCAATTTGAAACTTATCTCCTCGCCGGCCGTGTTTTCATATGAAAATGAATCGGGTCTTGCTTTTATCCACTGTTGTTTTTTTTTACCTGGCCAGGTGTGCCGACTATCCACGACCAGGGCCTGGCGATCCAGCCCGACTACAGCGGTTCCTTCTCTTATGGCGCTCTCGTAAACAATGACGGGGGGGTTCCTGCCACGGTACCTGTTCACCACAAGCACGCGACGCCGGCGGCGCCCTCACCACCAACCACCAAGTCGTCTAACCTTAAGATGGACTAGGGATGTGTGTTTGTTCCCCTTCGCACTTAAGTACAATGTCAACAGAAGCGCGGCGTGACACTTTCGATTGGGAGGGGTGCCGTTTTCTTTTCACATCGCACAAGAAGAATGATAACGCCGCTGTGTCTTAAATTAAATAATTCCGTCGGTGTGTGGGTAATATCCAGTGGTTAACCACCATGGTAGAGGTTTGTATATTTATTATTTTTTTAGCCATCATTTTGTTTGCTTCGCCCAGACCAATACCTGAATGATTTGGCTCCTATTTGTGTCCAGCTGTACACTGCAAAAACAAACCAGAGAAGAAATCAAAGATTCAACCCTGGATGGACTCAATTGATCCAGCTATTGTTTCTATCTCTGAATCAATTTGGGCTGTGTCAAGTTGCGCCCTCGTGGGATGTTATGGAGGGGTTGCTTGTTACGTTATGGGTGGAGAGGAATGACTGGAGGCGTTTGGCTTGAAGCGCTGTTTGGTATTATAAATCATTTGAGTGGTACCCGGAGTGAAAAACAACTTCCACACACTACCAAACCCTAATGTGCCTTTTTTATAGGTCTACTGCCCATTTATGACTAAGCCATGTAACACATGATTCATAAATCCGTGCTTTTATCTGTTTCTTACCTCCTCGTTAAGTTATTCATTTTAGATAGGTCTGTATGTATGCCCTATTTTCCTACACTCGGAAAATAATAATAATGTTATTGCCTCAGGTAAATTAATCTCATAATAAAAAAATCTGTTTAACATTTAATTGATATATGTATGGACTCACTGAAATAGAAGCACTATAGCAAAACATGATATGCAACGTACGGAGCCCAAACGCAATCCACCGTGGTGGTAAAGAAGCAGAGACAGAGAGACAACGATTGTATCAGTAATTTTTCATACAGTGATAAGTGACACATATTGGTATTGTTTGATCATCGTATTGTCTGGTTTAAATTAATTGTATTGTTAAGGTAAATGTGTTACTGTGTATATCGACATTTGTGTGGGTGTTCTTTTAAAAATTGGCCAACCTATTACAATTTTAATAATAAATCCATTAATACACCTTACATGCAACTGTTATTTTAAAGGTCTTTTGATCATTTCAGTTTAGCAACCCAGGGTTTTCAGATAATCCCCTATATATTTTATGTTAAAAATTATTTAATCAAATTCCACTAGATGTCGCTAATACAATAAAAGCAAAACGCCTTGAATGGAGGCTGTACTTTCAATACTTTTCCATGAAAGCCGACTCTATATTTGTTTTTCTCCTTCTCCCTTGCTATTGTTTAATTTTTTTATGCCATGCAATATATTGGCTTTTCATCTCCCAACATGCACCTGTGTTGCCCTCTCACTATTGTCGGATTGACAATAGGCTTCAATCTCACTCCATCACCTCAGTACAGTTTCCCCTTGCCATCCCCGCTTAAAAACGTTTATTGATACCTGCACATCCCTCATAGTCTGCCCTTCCCAAAGCCTGGAGTATGCTCAGGGAGAGCTCAAAGACCTGGTTGAGTAACGTTTGTGAGGCCTATGCAGTGACCCCGAGGAAGAGGAGGAGGTTGAAGAAGCGGACACGGTGCTTGGGGAGAGCGATGCAGACACCCCGGTGGTGAAAATTAGAGATCTAAGCGACCTGATGAACACGTGCAGCGGGTAAGTGTGTTTGTGTGTGTGTGCGTGTGTGTAGATTACCTCACGTTGATCTGTCCTCCAGGTGCGGTTGAGGTCTTGGCGCTTTTAGCCGGAGATGCTTGGACATGCCCACCTGATGGGTGACTGCTAGCACCTGATGGGTGCTATTATGCTGGGATCAAGCAGTGAATGACTTATGAAGGGGAAAATACCAAATAGATTAAATTAATTATTTGAGTGAATAATACGGCTGTGGAAATGTTCCCTCGTGAGACCATCAGATGGTCTGCATCTCACATTTGAAAACATGAATTGGGGCAAGATAAGGATGGTCTCACGGTGCTACTGGGAATTAGCTAACGCAAACTTTCATTAGAGATGCACAGGGCAAAATAGGTCACATTGTTACCTGAGATTGTATCCCCACTTCCATTATCATGATCCAAAATGGTCTGTGTGTCTATGTTGGTCCTGTTTTCAGAAACACACTGGCACACATCTCAGCCTCAGCGTCAGCTGTGTCTGCACTGCTTGGTCTGGCCCTCTGCTGTCAAGGCCAGCTTAATCTCCCCCCCCCCCCCCCCCCCCCAACGCCCTGAGCTCCACAGGAATAATTTCAAGAATCTAAAAACGTGTTTACTTCGATGGGGGAGGGTAACAGGGGGACTAGGAAAACACTTTTCTTCTTTTTTTTACCTTTTCAAACCCTATACTTCTATACTTCCTGCAGTTTGTCTGTCTGTCTCTCTCTCTGTCTCTCTCTGCCTCTCTCTCTCTCTCTCTCTCTCTCTCTCTCTCTCTCTCTCTCTCTCTCTCTCTCTCTCTCTCTCTCTCTCTCTCTCTCTCTCTCTCTCTCTCTCTCTCTCTCACACCCTCTCTCTCTCCCTCTCTCTCAGTTAGACTTTCACCCTCTGAATGTCTCTTCTGTTACCTTTTCTTTCTTTATCTCTTCGCTTATGATCTAAATAAACCCACAAAAAACCCACACACATGTACGCACACACACACACACACACACACACACACACACACACACACACACACACACACACACACACACACACACACACACACACACACAAACACAAATCCAGTTTAAATTATTCTCATTGCTTTTTTAGTTTGCTGTGTGCTCAACCGTTGCTCCTAGTGAGCCATGTTCTCTTTCTCTCGTTCGCTTTGCTCTCTCACTTCATTACAATTCACACTCTGGCTTTTAAGTGGAAATGCCACCCACTCACCTCTTCAGTCACAGCATGTCAATAGATGGTTCCCCGTATGGTTTAACCAAATAAGCAACCCTAAAAATAGATCTTCAAATTCAGCTTGTGCATTTTTATAACAATGCATTTGTATGTATAACACACACACACACACACACACACACACACACACACACACACACACACACACACACACACACACACTCTCGGAAAATGGAAGAATATCAGGTTGCCATGGGTATACAGGTTTAAAAAATATATATATATATATATTGTGTTCCCAAAAGTCGGTGTTCTTTCTTCGAAAAAGGAGGAACGGCAACAAACAATAATGTCTTCCTTAGTCCATATTCTAAAAAGGTTTCCAACAAACACACCGTGTGTGTGCGAGAAAATTGTGACCGTATGTGCTTGTGCATATGTATGTGTATAAGTATGTGTTTATGTAACATTTATTGGGAATAATTCTGAGAAAGAGAGAGAGAGGGAGAGGGAGAGGGAGAGAGAGAGCGAAAGAGAGAGAGGGAGAGGGAGAGCGAGAGAGAGAGAGGCGGGGGGGAGAGAGAGAGAGTGAGAGAGAGGGAGAGAGAGCGAGAGAGAGAGGAGGGGGGGAGAGAGAGAGAGAGAGTGAGAGAGAGAGAGGAGGGGGGGGAGAGAGAGAGAGAGAGAGAGAGAGAGAGAGAGCGAGAGAGAGAGAGAGAGAGAGAGAGAGAGAGAGAGAGAGAGAGAGAGAATGTTGTGTTTGTTTGTCCATATATCCTGAGGCACTTAAGGGGAGCATGTAAAAGCACTTTTCATTTATTCCTGCATTGGTGGAAGGAAAGGGAAGAGCTTCTCCCTTTGCAAAAATCCCCCCCAGCTGACCAACTTCAAACAGTGAATCTGTCGTTCTACTCTCCAGCAGTATGGGGACATATTATTATTTATTTTATAATTTTTTGATTTATTTACAGTCTGAAGCAGCCTGTAATCTAATCGTCCTTTTTTCTGGTGAAGAAAGGAAAATAGGTAATGAGTTGTCATTTGCCCCCGGTCATTGCCTCCCATTGGGTATAACCTCAAACACAATAGGGAGTTTACTCTGTCGGATATACAGTGAACACCAGAAGGATGACTATTGGTTTACTCACTAGCTATAATTACATGTTTATTGGCTTTGAAACCTATCATTACTATTTTCCTTTGCCATACAATGTTGTGTACATGTGACATAGTTTTACCTTGCAGTGATGCAGTGTTTACTATACAGTAGTCTCTCTCATGCATTGATTGTACATAAAACATCATCAACTCAGAGTTCAAAGTTACTGATGTTCCGACATTGAAGTGGCTACATGTGCACTATCAATTGTTTTAACATTGAGACCAAGTATATTACATGCTTCAAGATAGAGTCTGTGAAGGCACATGGCGACTAAGTGTGTTGTCGTGCAAAACATGTGCAAATAGGTTTATTTTTCTCGGCGCATGTACACACACACACACACACACACACACACACGCACACACATGCACAAGTATACAAATATTGGCTGGTTTGCATGTGTTAATCTACTTTTGTGTTTGTCTGATAGACGTTGGTCTATTTTTGGGTGTAGACCCCCCCTGGACTGAACAGGTAAGGTGGTGGTGTAGGGGGATGGGGTGCTTGGCATGCTGAAGGGCAGACAGGACTCAGTGCAGGATTCCCTACCCTCCCCTTCTTAATCCACCTGCAGCATCTTTTGATGCTTACCTGTTGTTACGCTGTAAGATGTGACCTGTTTTCTTCAGTTTGTCAGTGTCTCCCCATCATTCATTAAATACAATGAAAATATTCAATTAAATATAAATATAAATATCACTTGATAGAACTACAGTGAGATCTTGAGGTAGACCACCAGTTGAGGTGCATGTTGGGATGTATTGTCCGTCTGTCTTTCTATCCCCCTAACTGCATTATCCAATAAGTAAAGACATGTCCTTGGTGTGTCCGTAGCTCTTAATGTGAAAGGGCCCACTGTTACCAAGGGGGAATACAAATCCATAGAACAGGCCATCTAACAAGAGAAAATGCCCAGTATACCTAATAAGGGTTAAAACTTAAAATATAAATCTACTTTGGTTGTGGGGTTATACAATGGCTCCTTCTAGCTTGCTCAGCCCATAATATGCACCTGACCTTCCAGAACTGAAGAGACCAGAAGAGCTATGCTTATTAGAAGAAAGATAACAGTAACTGTACCGGTTAACAAGATGGACTGTAGCAGATAATTAGATAAACCGAGCAATATGAGACAGTAGAGAAGCATTACCAAATGCATTATGCCTTTATTGTAGTGGACATTTTTTTAAACTATATTGACAACTGGCGATGTTTCCAATTTTTCCTCCTAAGGTCTCGCACTACCATCCAGTCAACAGGTTTCAGGGTCCTGTAGCAGGTTTTGGGAGTGCCTCTTTCACCCCTCGATGTATCTGTTCGGAGAGTTGAGGACAACGTTATACAATATCTGAGCATCTGACCATCACAAAGGTCTTTTCATGTTGCGCGTCCTGTTACTGGGCCTTCCCCCGTGTGGGAGGGTCACCCGAATAGGTACTTGAATGGGCCTAGCCCATTTTTTGCTCAGTTTCTTGTGCGCATGTGTTACCATATGACCGGTATTGCCTGTACCCATGAGGCCCGTTTCCGCACGACACTTTCACTGCCATCGATTTTATGGTGCCTTTGTCTCGTGCTTCAGACAGAATGGCGCGTTTCTAGGAATTGGTTTGCAACAAACTGTGGTAGGCACAGTTTGTTGCAAACCTTTTCCTTGAAACGCGCTATTCTGTCTGATTGCTGCATTCACAAAGTGTGAGCCATTGTGGCTTCGGCAACATTGTTAGTGGCACAGGTAACACATGTAACTGCGAAGCCCTTTGTGTACAAACGTTGATTGCTTGCTGCCTTCATTCCCCCTTCCCCCCTTCATTCCCCCTTTGCACAATGGGGATACAGCCAGTATGGCAGGATAGGACTCACCTTCCGGCCCCACCCATATACCATCTATATTGATACACTCAGCCTTCTTCCATTGCGCCCTCTCTTTGTCAGAGGCGCATGATTAGAGGTCTGCAAGTGGCGCTGTGAGAGTATCTCGGTCAGGGCCAGAATCAGACGCAATGCATGTGGCCGCCCCTGCCTGCATTTTTTGCCACTACGTCGTGGGAAGCAGTGCCCCAGGGCACAAGGTCATAACTGCTAGTTTCTAATTTAGCCGGAAGTAGCACTGCCTCTAGCAACTCAGCAAGCAACATGTGGGGGTGGGCGATGGGTTTGTCTGTGGATGTAAGGAAGTCCCTGTGTTTCCATAGGGTGCCAAAATCATGTTCTGCACCAAATGCATCGCGAATGTCTGTGTAAATGCTAGCTTATTTACCGTCAGCCTGTTTACAGGCCTCTTTCAAGGCTATTAGCTCCGCAGCCTGAGCGGAGAGATGAGATGGCAATGACCCAGAGGCTTGTGTCTCACGGGGAGTCACTACAGCAAACCCAACCTTGTTAAGACCTGTTTCCTTGTTGCGAGAGGCGGAGCCGTCCACAGACAGTTCCACTTCGGGGGCGGAATTGGGAACTTCCTTCAGGTCCAATCTCGGGGAACCAACTTCTGTTACAGCAGTGAGACAATCATGATGTTCATCATCTCCTTCTGCGGGAAGCAATCTCGCAGGGTTTAGTGCCAAGGTTTATGCCATAATTGAAAAAGTGGATGTCCTCATTACCTGAATTCGATCTTTAACAACTTTTGTATTTGACTCATATGACTCTATCTTGTTGTAAGCGATATAAGCATTCTTTATGCGTGTATAAGCCATACACTTTTTCGGAGTTAATGGACACTGTATGGACTATTTTTGTCAGGATGGAATATACCAAAGGATTCTTGTCTAAATAAAATACCTAGGAACCTTGTGGTATTTTGTGTTCTAATCAAAATTCACAATGAAGGAAATTTGTATGTTTCATTTATCCTTTGTCCTGGTTAAGTGTTCTTCTTCTTGGGGTGCAACTGTATTTCTTTCATCTGTAACCTTGTATAAAACTGTATTTTTCTGTTGGACAGGGTTTGGTCCCTATTCTTTGTTGCTTAGGGGATTTGAGGAATATTTGAAGATTCCTTAAAAAAGATTGAAGCTCAATCATGTATTGTCATAAAAATAAGGTTTTGTTCAAGATCAATATATGCATATATATATATAGTAGGGTTTTGTTCAAGATCATTATATATGTATCTATACATATTGTATACACACACACACACACACACACACACACACACACACACACACACACACACACACACACACACACACACACACACACACACAGTTAATTGCAGGCAACACAGGCCTCATGGTAATATTCCCCCTTGTTAGTCTAGCACTAGTAAACAGAGATTTTTCCTCCTCCATTGTTTGTTTCGGAAAATAGAGCACACAGTTGCCTGTGTGTGTGCGTATTCTTTTTTGAGAGTGCAAGTGTGTGTAAGAGAGAGAAGTTTGAATATGTATGCTTGTGTAAGTGTATTTGTATAAGTGTGTGTGTGTGCGTTTGTGTAGAAGTGTGACAGTGTGTGTATGTGTCTGCACATCGTCTCCCAGAAGGATGCATACTACGCAGGGATGTTGATGCTTTTGTCTTGCGTGGACTTTATCAAATGGGAGCAAGTCAGACACTTTGACTATAATCACCGGCACATAGATCGGTTGGTCAATAATTGAGGCCATCCTCTTTATGGACCTTAACAGCATACTGGTTAGTCTCCTGGATATCCATCATCCTGCATTTCTCAATGTTCATGTTCTCTCTCTCTCTCTCTCTCTCTCTCTCTCTCTCTCTCTCTCTCTCTCTCTCTCTCTCTCTCTCTCTCTCTCTCTCTCTCTCTGCTGTCTGTTGGTCTGTCTTTTCTAGTTAAACTCTATTGACTCTCTTCTCCCCTCTCTCGACCCCTCTCTTCCTCGTTCTGTGGCTCCTCATCTTGCCATCTCTCTTTCTTCCTTCACTCTCCCACTCTCCCCACCAGCCTCCAGATCTACCTACCTCTAAAAGCAGTCTCTTTAATCCCCCTTTCCCTCTGTCTCCCCCTGGCTCCCTTGGTCTGTACTTGGCTGCTTTATAAATAGCTTGGCCTAGATTACAGCAGCTGCATTGGAGCTGGCACCAGCGGTTGGCCAAGCCAGGGCCAACTGAGGTGGCCTGGTATCACAGGAGAGAGATGGAGGGAGAAGGGGGTCATGGCTGTGTGTATATGTGTGTGTGTGTGTGTGTGTGTGTGTGTGTGTGTGTGTGTGTGTGTGTGTGTGTGTGTGTGTGTGTGTGTGTGTGTGTGTGTGTGTGTGTGTGTGTGTGTGTGTGTTTGATTCTACCTTAATTGTCATCTGGGAACATTCTGATGCAAGTTCTGCGTATTTTCTTTGTATGTGAATTGTGCATAATTCTTTCCATTCTTCTGCAGTCAAACTCTGATCAAAGACACACTCACAAATGTCCATGCAGAGAATTCGATTTCTGACACATTAGACAAAGATGCTCCCTTACTGTCAACATGTGTTCATGTTTGATGGTTTCATTGTTCCGCCATTTCAGACAGTTTATTGCCAAAGTAGTGTGTGTGTGTGTGTGTGTGTGTGTGTGTGTGTGTGTGTGTGTGTGTGTGTGTGTGTGTGTGTGTGTGTGTGTGTGTGTGTGTGTGTGTGTGTGTGTGTGTGTGTGTGTGTGTTCATCTGTGAACATGTTGCTCGGGCTGTTCATATCCTGTTGCGATGATGATCTACTGCCCTGGTTTCTCCTCTCCTGCTGCAGAGCACCAGCTCAGAATTTAAATTCCCCTCGTCAGTGGCTCTGAGACGCAGTGACTCATAACCTTTTTTCTGCTCTGCTCCTCTCTACTCCTCTCTGCTCCTCTCTTCTCCTCTCTGCTCCTCTCTAGTCTTTGCTCCTCTCTACTCCTCTCCAAACCTCTCTTCTCCTCTCTGCTCCTCTCTAGTCCTCTCTGCTCCTCTCTTCTCCTCAGTGTTCCTCTCTATTCCTCTCTGCTCCTCTCTTCTCGTCTCTGCTCCCCTCTAGTCTTTGCTCCTCTCTACTCCTCTCCGAACCTCTCTTCTCCTCTCTGCTCCTCTCTAGTCCTCTCTGCTGCTCTCTTCTCCTCCCTGCTCCTCTCTTCTCCTCTCTGCCCTCTTCTTCTATCTATTATTCTCCTTGCCTTTATAATTTTTTCATTTATTCTGTTAAAAGATAACTTTGGGATCCTTTAAACCTGGACCCTATTTCCCATCATTGTTGCAGGATGTGTCGCTTTTGTCATTACAGACCCTTGTGATATTTTAGAGCTAGACTTCTCTCTTTGAGCGAGGCTTGGTTAGACACAATAACAAATAACGATCTGAGCCTGAGTCAGTGGCAAAAACAAGCACTTTGAGAGGACATACATTGACAGGCGCTATTGCTCAAAAGGATTGCCGCCTGTTCTCGTGGATTACGGCTGCACAGCTTTCTTGCTCAATACTGGAAAGCAATTCATTGTCCGCATTTGCACCCCCAAAAATAAGATTTCAGAAGTTATCCTTTAACTCTCAGTTTTTTTCTTAGCTTTTCATCTCCTGTCTCACTTTGTCTTTGGGTGTCACTTACAACTATGCTTCATCTAATGTTGTATTGGATACAAATCAAGCACCTATCTAGCAATATAAACAAGGAAAAATAATTGTGAATAAAGTGGACTTATTGTAAGTGGACTTATTGCACATGTGGAAAATCTGTTATACAAAACATAGTAAAGCCACTTAGCTTTTAAAATTGTTGATGTCAATATCATGCAATATCAAGAACTAATTCAATACCACCCCTCCCTAAACATAGCAGCCCCAGCTTTCACTTCATTCCCTGTCGCAATTGACTTTTATTGGTGTTTTGGCATAACATGTCTTTACATGCTCATCACATCTCTTTGGCCGTTGCCAATCGCAAATCACAGAGGCAGAGGAAATTGTGAATGAGGTGTAGAAGATTGAGGATGAGCTGCAGAATGGGGCCAAGGAGGAGGAGGAGGAGTTGCAATTGGAGGAGAAAGTGCTTTATCATGCACAGCGAGCCGTCCCGGTTGTCAGCAATGATATCAGGAACAGACAAGAGCATCGGCTTTGATCTTCTAAGTCTACATGATCTTCGAAGCGGGTCTTAAAAAATAATAATACTCTACAAAGTATGTGCTCATTACATGTGCCCACTGTGCCTCTTTAATACACAAACAGATACTCACAATTATCTGAGGCATATGGGTTGTCCTCATCCTTTAATTATTAAATACACTGAAGCAATGTCTGTGTAGGTCTCTGTAATGTAAATAAAATAAAATAGCATTTTTTTTCTTTTAAGTGCATCTTTATATCTTTTATGAAAATTGAATGAACTAAAACCCGACCCAGATCACATTACAAAAGTCTAGACCAGACCCAGACTCTATTCATGCCAGTCAGCCTTGATGGCTGATCCCTCACTGGCTGATCACTCATTGGCAGATCAACGACAAGCGGATTTCTGACTTGCTGATCCCTTACTGTCACACTGATAGATTGATCACTGATTGGCTGATCTCTTGCTGGCTTGCTTGCGGTATTCTTGGTTATGCCACACTCATCTTTGTACTGTATTTAAACTGGAGAAAGGGAGAGTGAAACAAAGAGAGAGAGCAAGGAGTAAAGATTATAATATGCAGTAAAATAAGTCCTGCAGTTTGAGCGTGTCGTCTTCGTTATCGTCTCATGGCTGAGAAGTATTCTATAACTGGAGGCTGGTCAGTAATGCAGGAACTGGACATAAACAGACGATTACCAACACAATTATTTGAACTAATGGATAAGATGTATATGGAATTGTTTGAACTTAAAAGATGAAAGTCGGGTTTCTAGTACATGGACGATGATATCCATTTTCCCCCAATCGGAGCTTCACAAATATCCCAAATAGTTAAATAAGAGTTATTTTGCAGACTGGATTTCTGGCTATATTGTGGCGATCACAGCCGTGGTCGCCCGCGTTCCGATTTACCGCAAGGGCTCCCTGTCCTGGGGCAGGTCCGTCGGATGTAGAACTATCGAACTATTTAGACTTTTAGCTCCCTGCTGGTTCTGGGTCACCGGTGTCATTATGTGTGTGGTCGAAGAGGGGTTTCCTCAGTGACAGGTGGACTCGGCTGGAGCGACACTGGCTGGCACCACCTGAACGAGGCACTTATGTCCGCGGGATATTTGTTGGTTGTTATTCACGGGCCTGGGTTATGTTGTAAATAAAGGCAACTATCAAAGGCTTTGGGTGTATGGGGCACGGGAGTTGCGATAATAGACGAATAACCTGGGCTCACGTCTGGTCATTTTCTTGACGTGCGCTACAATATTTAGGCTTATTTTCACATGCAGTTTCATAGTAGGCTACGCTATTAATAATAAAAAAAATTGTGTGGGCTCCTTGGTGACATGATATAACAAAGTAAGTCCGTCATTTGGTGCTGGATTAGTGTCAACGCCCGGTCACCCATTGGGTTTAGTCTTCATGACATCAACGCAAAACGAAAAGCAGTATAAACCGGACTGTAATATCTGCAGTGCACAGTGCCCAAGAACTATAGTGGCGTGAAAAAAAATGAAAAACATAACGAACGTGAGGAAGGCGATGACGTCAATGTGGAACCAACGCGCGCTGGGGTTGACGCGCTTCAACTCACGGACAGCGTTGCCAGATTGGGCCAGGTTTCCCCGCCCAATCTGGCAACATTGGCGGCAGTGCAAATCTGGCCCAATCTGGCAACACTGCTCTCTGAGAGGGTGAGGAGGGGAGGGGGGTAAGTGAGAGAGGTAGGAGAGAGGGGTAAAGAGAGACCGAACTTTGGTGCCGCCCATTGTACCACCGGTGCTGCTGCAGCATCACTTTCCACCGCGCACTAACGCAGTGAGGACACAATACGGACACAGTGCACGTCGTTAGAAAACGAGTCGACTTGAGGACTTACATCGAAACGCGGGGGAAAGAAGCACCCAGAAAATTGTACACTCTCTGACGACACGAAGAAGACAAAAAGCACGGGTTTTTATTTCCTTTTATTTTTTAATGTCCCCTAGCCACGAAAGGGAATGCCATCTATAAATATGAAACTGGAGATGGTGACCATCATCGCCTGCGAGGTAGATACAGAGGTGTTTACGTCCGACAAAATGCAGGTACCGTCACCCCATCATGCATGTTTACGTTCAGAATGGTACTAATTCGTATGTGATCGGTCTGTTTATGTTGTTCGGTATACTTATTTCTCGGGACCGACCGCTATTGTTTCCCTGACTGCACATGCCCATCCATAAGTGTGCACGCACGTCTTGGGTGACGTTGAATGCAGCCCTTTCCGACGCCGCGGGTTTTTATCAATGGGAGCCGCAGCTAATCAGAATGCAGCTCTCGAACCCGCACTCACTAATGTCCTCAGTTGTGCTTTCAATGACTGACATGCGTTTGTAGAATCGCGTAGGATACTGGTGGACAACATTGGACGCCGCTGGCGGGGGCATACATGTAGCACAACGAAGACGTATTGTAGCCTGGCAGCGGTCGTTGTAATCATGTTATTCTCGCTTTAAGTTTTTCCTGCGTAAGTTCCATAGCTGAATGACGTCCATGCGATTGGGATGATTTGCCAATGCAGGACGCAAAGGCCGATGGGGGGCAGTTTTAGACGCAGTGGTGAAGCGTTCTTTTCCCCTAGCTACCACGCTCTCCTGGTTTTATTTTCCACTTATCTGTTATTGCTAACATCGATGCGACGCGCCAGTATAGGATGTAGGAGGTTTGGGTATCTGACAGCTGTGGTGGGACCATTGTATATTGGGCAGCTTTGGCGTCCAATGCGTGTTTGTGTTATAGCGCCCCACCTAAAGCACAGGAACGTGCAAGTGCGGCTCCTTAAAAGGCCAAGCACAGGTGTTGTGCCAATCAATTAAAACCGTTCAGATCCTCTCTCCAAGTTTCTGGCTGATGGACGAGAGTGTGAGAGAAGAGAAGAGCAGAGAGAGAGAGAGATACAGAGAGAGAGAGAGAGAGAGAGAGAGAGAGAGAGAGAGAGAGAGAGAGAGAGAGAGAGAGAGAGAGAGAGAGAGAGAGAGAGAGAGAGAGAGAGAGAGAGAGAGAGAGAGAGAGAGAGAGAGAGGGGTGCTTGCAAGAGCATGTCTGTCCTGCATGCCATGATGCATTTAAATATAGTGTCTAATTCATAAACACATATGCACATGTCTCTTGCTGTGTGGCTGGATCTAATGACAGCATTTCCAGTGGAGACCAGCCCAGGTGAGGCAGACCAGTCTAGCACTCTTCACTTGTTCCTGTCATCATGGGATGGCCGCTCTTATTTATAATATTATTGGTCATGTGATCAGAGCAGTTCTTGAGCAAAATCACCATCTTCAAGGTCCTGACAACAACAATGAACACACAGGGTGTCAATCTTTTGAACATATCAAGGGTACAATCATGAGTATTTTTGACCATCGCAAGTATTTTTCGGCAGTCAACAGTCTTTTCACCAATCAGTAGTATTTCCCAAATCCCAAAGTATTGTACCAATTCAATCTATACAGTTAATGGATGATAATCCACTCATGGAGCCGGTGAACACGTGAATCCATTGGGTCAATCCATAATGAAAAGGTATGGGCGGATTGGTGACATTGTGTAGAGGAAACAATCAGCTTCACCTCAGAGATAGTAATCAGCTTGACCTGGTTTAGACAGCAGCAAACCTCGCATGTATAGAGATCCCAGATCAGCTGGTCCGCCCAATCCCCGGCCCTCTTGTTCTGATCAGAAAGGCTCCGTCAGGCTGCCTCTTATCAGTGCACGGGTCGCGACCACAGAGAGGCAGCCGCAGAAGAAGAAGAAGCAGAATCAAAGGAGGAGACAGACTGAATGGCACAAAGAACAGGGCTAATCCTGGGCTTCCTCACACACACACACACACACACACACACACACACACACACACACACACACACACACACACACACACACACACACACACACACACACACACACACACACACACACACACACACACACACACACACACACACACACACACACACACACACACGTGTGTGTGTGTGTGTGGAGAGAGAGAGCAGATTAAAGCAGGACAGTCTGGTGTGCTGTGCCAGCCTTGCATAGATATACAACCTTATTATAATCCTTATTGTGATCATACTTTTGATGTTACACTTTTCATTAATATCATTATTATTTGCATCATTGTATGCATTATTATTATTATTATTATTATTATTATTATTAGTGGTGGTAGAAGTATCTTCATCACCAACACCACAAAACACTTCTTCTAACCAAGGTTGTAGTGTTGGTGCCAGTTGTAGTAGTAGGAGTAGCATACCGATATGGTCTTAGGATGTTAAGTGAGATGTGAGTTTGATTTTCTCTGGTCCAACTGATGTGAGATGTGGTCAGGTGCTATTTATAGATGTGACATGGGCAGATTAGTGTATGGTGGTCATGCTTCAACGAGCAAACATCAAGGAGCACATGAATGAAAGACAAGTTTTGCTTTTAAGTGCGAGTGGGAGGACGTCGATGTGTGTGTAAGAACACAGAGAGAATGCTCCAGAAAGTGTTCGCACTGAGGAGGAGAAATTGGTGACTCTTGATCTATGGTTGGATTTGAAGCTACAGTAGAAGCTTAAAACATCACATTTGAAAAAAAGGTTCTGTTTGTGTTTAATTTCACACTTTTAAGATATTCTGAAGAAGATTCACTGTCAAACTGACATTTACATTTACATTTAGGGGATTTAGCACAGGCTTTTATTCAAAGCGGCTTTCAATAAGTACATTTATCATAAGAAAGTAAAACAATATATCCCTGTTGGGATATTATGGGATGTTCATAGAACCAAGTGCAAAGCACTAACAATTGCTAGGTTAATCCATTCCTCGTATATAACAAAGATAGCTAGGAGAAGATGCTACGTACTGTAACTAAGTGCTATAACTAAATACGACATACAATAAGTGTGTACATTAAGTGCCAGAGTGTGTACATTAAGTGCCATTAAGTAAATTAGCTTACCTTAATTTTTGTTGTATTTCCGAGAATGAAGCTGTATTGTTTTGCTGCAGAGATGAACTCAGGCTGAATACGTCAGTTCTTGTTGTTTCTATGCGAAACCCTCGGATCCACAACGCCGGCGAAATCAGGGACTGTAAATGCTGGCGCTAGTTCAGGCGCAAACCCCATCATTACCTGCAAAGTCAAGTAGCTTCAGTAGATAATAGTGCGGGACGTGTCTTTGAATTTCATAGTGCTTCTAATACAAGCATATAGAAACAACACAAGGGCAGGATGGCTCTGCGTTATGCTTACTGTAGCCACTGAATGTTCCTAGCATCTGCTTGTCAATGCTCGGGCTCAAGGACTAGGATGTGTTCGACTGCCAATGAGTCAATAAATACCAGAATACATTGTGAAGAAAACAAAGCCTTTAGGTATAGCAGGGCTTGAGTTACCGCAGCAACAGAAATTTAATGCAGCTCTAACTGCCCGATAGAAACCATATGCAGGCCTACACTGTTGTCCCTTTTAATCTTCCCCTCCCATGAACACACACACACACACACACACACACACGCGCGCGCGCGTACACACACACACACACACACACACACACACACACACACACACACACACACACACACACACACACACACACACGTACACACACGTACACACACAAACAGAAATACAGTTGTAGCAACGATATCCAGTCACACCAAAGAATATGCTATCCACAACAGTGACTCAGCAGACACACAGATACACACACAAACACACCTCAAAGAGAGAGGAATATACTCCCTTCTAGCAGGGCCTGTTCTCAGAGCTATCCCAGCGTAGTCATCACATCCTGGGCCACTTCTGTTTGCCCCCCCCCGTTCCCCTCCTTCCTCCCCCTTCCTCTCTAATTGCTGTTCTCTGATGAACCTGCTACTAGTTGCAGTTCAGTGAAAAGAGCAAAACATCGATATGAGGGTTTATTGTCGTCTTCACTGACGATGGGTTGGTTTCTACTATTCTGTCGTTTTTCTCCCATTCAAGATGGTTCTTTTAGCCTGCAGTGGAGAAAGATATGCAATACCTACCTTTGTTGTACTGTCACTATCATTATTGTGGGTAATTGACATTCTGATGTCTCATGTCTGGCAAAACGTTGAAGAAACTACATTTTAAGTAAAAAATAGACGCCTGAAACCCTGCTATTAACTATAGCAGGGTTTAAGTATAGCGCTATGAAGCAGGACCTCTCATTTAGTAGTTAGTTATCATTTTGGCGCCAATCTGCAGTCCCCTTAACACTATTTACTTCTGCATTTAATATCGTGGATGCTATTGATTATGTACTTAGCCCATTTGTCACCACAGCCCTGTGATGTTCCATTTGTTCGTATTCATCTATTGGATTGTCTGCAGTGAAAAATCTATGTTTTAGTTTTTTTACGACCACACTTTCGACAACAAGTTGTAAGTTATGGTCACAGGCCAAATGTTTCACACAACACACACTGCTGAATTTGTTTTCTTTTTAACTTTGTGCGTGGTTACAATATTAACTGTGTATAAACCGGTTCTATTAAATTGTAAATTGTATAATAATAATAATAATAATAATAATAATTATACAACTATTAAAGTTTGTTCCATGTTCATATGATTTTACATTGTCTATGCTATAATATATAGAAGAGTTGGCTAGTCCACAATAAGCCAAAAATCGTATTCATCTTTGTTATATTCAAAGATCAGTGGATTTAGAAACAACCTACTGTAGTAGTTTATGCTTCTTAATTCATTAAATGCTTGATGAATACTATGACTGCAGTGAAATCAGCCAGGCTGATGATCACTATTTGAATAGGAGCTACGGTTGTCGTTGTAAAAACACACATAAATGTCACACGAAACACACTTTCCCCCAGGTTGTCGTTGGTGAACAAGAGAGTTTGGGGAGTAGTGGACAGAGGATGGAGATAGACAGTGACGGTATCGTGTTCGGAGCTGCTCGGAAACACGATCCCCATCCTGGCAGGGTTGAGCAGGCCCGGTGCGAACCGCCAGGCTCAGGTGTGCCCGGCTCCCCCGGTCTGCGCACAAGTCAGGCGGGGACGCGCGGCTCACGTTGCCCTGAAACTCTAGTGGACTAAAGGCTCGGGTATCAGCCTAAAGGTTATGGCGCCGCATCTATTAAAGTGACGTACGACAAAAGGACAGTCTCCCGGCCTGTGGCGTCAGGTTACGAGCCGCAGTCGTAGGTAACAGCGATTATGATTTTAGGATGAGGAGCTGGTCGAGAAAAAATAGAGCAGTTGTTCGATTTCCGCTTCTTTCTAAGCTGTTCGTATAGACGTCTGCGTCGTGTATTTAGTAATTCTTGAAGTGGACCTCAAGGCGACTTCACAGGTTGAATCAGAGGGTTGAATGTACCAGCACAGGTACAGACTTAGGTAGGGTGGTCTTAGTGTAGGTGGGTGGGGAGCAGTCTCCAGACATGCTCCACGGCTGTCGATCCCTCTTCTCACCGACGCAAGGTGAGGGGTGAGTATTATGGGAAAGCAAACGTGAATAACAAAAGAACGGAAGCAGTCTCTCCCCTGATAAGGTATATGGTCCTGGCTATGACCCAGACGGCCTGGTTGGTTTGTCCTTGCAGGGACATAAACAAATGGAGGATTGTTGGATATAACACCTGGTATCAGTTGGAGAGGCACTGGCCTGTCCCCACTTTAAGAATTGTGAACATAGAGAGACTCCAAAATGCAACAACATTCTACACAGTGTATATAGGGTATGCTTGGGGGTCCCCTCTTGGGAGCTCATCAGAAG
>NC_079416.1:18092474-18194974 GCF_026213295.1 Gadus chalcogrammus
GTCATCGTCATCCGCTTATCCGGGGTCGGGTCGCGGAGGGAGCAGCTCAAGCAGGGGGCCCCAGACTTCCCTTTCCCGGGCCACATTGACCAGCTCTGACGGGGGGATCCCGAGGCGTTCCCAGGCCAGTGTTGAGATATAATCTCTCCACCTAGTCCTGGGTCTTCCCCGAGGTCTTCTCCCCACTAAGTTGTATCCAATCAAATGTTTACAGAAAAGTACTGCACTACCTGTTTATAAAAAAAAACGATGCAGTGTAGCTATAGCAGGGTTTCCTAATCATGTGATCCGCATTCTTGACCCAAAATCTGCTAATAACAAAGCAAACAGTACTAATTATATCTTATTAAAATGGTTGAAAATGCACCAAGATGGAATGTGCATGATAACATGTGAAACCCTTCCTATAGGATTCAAAAAGGTTTATTTTGTTGCGTGATTGGCTAATTGCTGCTCTGTTTGATGTGCTGATTGTGGTCAGAGATAAGTAATCATGATTACTTTCAGTGACATGGTTTGATGGCACATTTAAACACACACCTATGTAGAGGAGTGACCCATTTCTAATTAATGCTGTGTGTTGGTAACCCATGACATAATTAGTCAATGTCTCCTCACGACCTGCCTTTAATAAATAGATACCGAATCGCTAAGCTACATCAAACACACACACCCAATCATCCTTGTATGATTACCTTAATGATGTCGCCCTTAGAATCATAACTTTAATTATTACTCATTTGGTTTTCTTTCAGTGAGTCAACGTAATATTCATAAATCTGAACAAATGTATCAGTATCGGAGACAAGTATCAGTGAGTATCAGAGACAAAAGGGTGATGTTATGGGAGTTTATAAGTATTTTCTATCTGATGGTATCTATTATAGATACCCACCTGAAGTACGGTAAAACACCTGGGCAACATTTGAAAGACTAAACCTTTTTTGATAGTGGTATAGCAATTTGGTGATGGGGCTACATATGAAGGAGGTGACTTTTCCCACTCATTATTAAATTAATTGCTCTCATTTTAAACGCTGAAATCTGTGTAAAGGAGTCTAGATCATGTAATGCTTTTAAGTAGTATTTTAACATCGGATTTCTCAGTCTCTGTGGCATCATGTGGATGTTTTGTGACTATCTTTATTCTCGACTCTTTCCCGGGAGACTTTGACTTAACTTTGACTGTGTGTGAATTCCCACAAAATTTTGTGTCTTTTGCCTGTCAACGTTCCCATTCAGTATTGACCATTACATTGATATTTGTTTTCCAACGGTAAGAGAGGGAGACTGTGCATGTGATGTGTCTCAGTAGACATTATGTGTCATTCAGGAGCGGGCCACCGTTGACATGGTAACTAAACGTAATACAATTTTTGATCGTGATTTCGATTTTTGGGTCAAACGATCTCCGAACTAATATCGAGTTAAATTATTATTTTTTGTATATCTTAGTTCCAAGTTGTTTTTTTGGAGAGAAAATGCGGAACAAATACATGATGTTTTCGAATTGTTTCAATAATCGTAATATTAATAACAACGATAAAGCCACCCTACTTCTTTGCTTACAGGAACGTTTCGAGGCCTTGTTCAGGAGCTACGACGAGCAGACCACCTTCCAGATGTTCAAGAGTTTCCGGAGAGTTCGCATCACCTTCGGGACCCCGGAGGCGGCCGCGCGTGCACGCAGCGAACTGCATGAGACAGAGTTCAACGGCCAGCAACTCGAGCTCTTCTTTGCTCAGGTCAGAAGTCACCCAAAGAGCGAGTGGTGGAGGTGAACAGGTTGCATCGTTTATATTAGATCACTTGAGATCAGGTTTGATCTATTCGATTTCTTGAATTAAATTGCTAGAGATTATATTAGATTATGTAACAATAGATACGATTTCTTTACACTTAATTGCTTCGGATTAAATTGCTCTAGGTTCGTTACGATTCAAGATATTTTATTTACACCCTACCAGTTGTTCAACCATACCCTCAGCAGGCCAGAATAGTCTAGTGGGTTTGACTCCAACCTGGAAGGTTCTGGGTTTGAACCCCATTGTCCACAGCCTACCTCCAGGCATCCCTGAGCTAGACTCCCTCACTCCTACCTCCACTTAAATTACCTTTATCAAAAAAATTAAACACTTATTAGCTTTAACAACAAGTGTCTACAGCTACATGACTTAACAAAGACCCTACCCTCCACTCTATGTGATCCAGGTCCAAAATGGAGGCGAGGACGTGGACAAGGCGTACCTGGCGCCCCCCCAGCCCGTTAAGCAGTTCCTGATCTCCCCCCCCGCCTCCCCCCCCGGGGGGTGGAGCCAGAGCGAAGACGCCACGCCCACCATCAACTACGACCTGCTGTGTGCGGTGGCCAAGCTGGGACCCGGTGGGTACCTGGGGTAGTGGGGGTGGTTGTTGTGGTTGTTGATCTGGTTTTGGTTGTGGCGTTGGTTGTTGTGGTTGTTGCTGTGGTGGTTGTTGTGGTTGTTGTTGTTCTGGTTTTTGTGGTGGTGGTTGTTGTACATGTTGTTGTTGTGGCGCAGGTTGTTGTGGTTTTTGTAGTGGTTGTTGTTGTGGTTGTGGTGGGTGGTTGTTGTTTTGATTTTTGTTGTGGTGGTGGTTTCGTTGGTTTTTGTACTGGTTGATGTTCTTGTTGTTGTGGTGGTGGTGGTTGTTGAATTTGTTGATTAGAAGTGATGAAAAAGACATGATGTGGAATATGACTTGTGTGCAGGGGATAGAATTGTAGCCTGATGTGCGATTAGGGATTAAGAGGAGTTAAGTAAGAATGGACTACGAAAACACAATCTTGGTCACAGGATTTATTTTGTTGCACAAATCCATAACTTTTTATTACTATAATATGATTAAGCTAAGAATAACACAAACAGCTCATTTAAATAATACCAAAAATTCAAAAACAATAATTGTTCTTACTTTTCCTAAATTTTCCCTTGGAGATGAATAAAATACCAATCTGTTCTCTAATACAATTTTACTACAACTTCTAGCTCTTAAATAATGATAATGGACAACAGCTTCCATCTTCCTAACACCAAAACAGTCAAATGGAAAACAGAGAGCTATGTTTTATTTTATTGAGGATAATTAACCTGGTAGTCAACTAATGTGGAGCTCACTCATTAAAAAACCTGTGTGCTCCAAGCTATATGAGGCTTTAAACCCCAAGGGGTATTACATACAGACGCCGACTAGAACATTTGTAAATTAACCTTTTAACCTGGTGTCCCTGGATCTTGTTAGCATTGCTCTTTAAAGGACTGCTGCTAAATTATACATATTTTAAGGGTAAGAGGATCAGCTTTTTAAATGTTAAGCTCTTCAACTTTTGGGCTTTTAACTTCAAACTTGTCTTTGAGTTCAATGGCAATGTGTTGTGTTGTGATCCCTAAAGCACATTTACTCAGCACTCGATAAACCAAGACTCAACCGAAAATGATCAGTATCACATCATAAGACATGCCTTTACACGAGCATTTTGAGTCTTGGAACGTACAACCATTTGGAATGGTTGTACGAGAGAGATGTACTAACCACTGTCAAAGCCTCACATGGAAGTGTATTGACATAGAAAACAGCATTATTATCTCAAACACATCATTCACTTTTTATGGAACGACATTCACACACACTCAAACACACACACTTACTACACACTCAGATTATTCATACGTAAACACACACACCAAAGTACGCATGAAGCAATGAAAAACCTCCCCATAGTCCGGCATCAGGGAATATGTTGGTGTATTTCTCATGTCTCCTACTCTGCTGGTGTCATTCCACACCTGATAAGTGCGTTGCAACACACAGACTCCCTCAGCCAAGAGCATGTGTCAGCAACAGGCCCCCACAGCCGAGCCCCCCCCCCCCCCCCCCTCCCCTCACTGGACTCGCTCACCGCTGCCTGCCAACTTCTCGCATCGCCATGGCAACCGTGATACAATCTAGCCTGTGTATGTCTCCAATCAAGAGCGTGATCAGCGTTGTGATGAAAAGGCAGGGCCTCAAGACGTGTCTCCTCTCCTCTCCTCTGTGTGCCACAAATTACGATAGGAAGCAGCACGTTGTTGCATAACAACATCCCCGTGTTTTATACTCGGCCTAATGAAATGTTGTCGTCTGCCGCGGCGCAACCCGGCAATTACACCCTTTCGAAAGAGTACGTGCAGGAGCTCCGTGTTCATTGTCCTTCTCCTCCTCTCCCCCCCTCCCTCCCCCTCCCTCCCTCGCCCCCCAGGAGGGGAGAAGTACGAGCTGCACGCGGGCACCGAGTCCACCCCCAGCGTGGTCGTGCACGTGTGCGAGAGCGAGGCAGAGGAGGAGGCGGAGGCCCGGCCAAAGCAGAAGATCGTCCAGACCCGACGTCCCGAAGGCGCTCCCAATGTCTTGAACTAAAAGACGGAAGACACTCCTTTCACCCACCACCAATGACCTTCTCTCTCTCTCTCTCTCTCTCTCTCTCTCTCTCTCTCTTACACGCTCTCTCGCTATCTGTGCGCCGGTGGCACTGCGGTCGCCCCCCCCCCCAACCCCCCCCCCCCCCCCCTCCCAGACCCCCACCCCTTATATCCATGAACACACCTGGCTGTCTCAATTTCTCTCTCTGTCTCGTCTTGATCGGCCCGTGCAGAGACGAGTGGCGACGCCCCCCTCATTTCAGTTCAACTACTTAGCGAATCGAAAGCGACAAACATCGACGACCGTGTTTGTAGGGGGGGGGATGCGTGTCGATGGAACGAGGTGGCCTGAGTGGAAGGTAAGGAGGGGAGGGGGGAGGAAGGGGGTGGGAGTGGATGGATGAGAACCACACACACACACACACACACACACACACACACACACACACACACACTCATCATTTACATGCAGTGGACCCCGTGGGGACTCCCCACCTCTCGACGCGCCCCACCCCGACCCCTGGCCCCTCAGCCGCAGACGGTTCCCAGGCAGGGGGGGGGGATAAGAACAAAAAACGACGGAAATCCCATATTCACACTTTCATACACGCTTTCTATCTATTGCTAGTGCTCGGTGATGTTAGATGTTTGCCTTTTGCGAAAGTCTCGACTCTCCTTTTTTTCGTCTGGGTATGTTTGGATATTTGTTGCTATTTGACTGAGGCACACGGCTAACCTTTCTTATTTTTTTCTTCAAATGTTTTATTTTGCCTTTTGCTCCTCCGGTTCTGTACTGTATGTCTCTTTCTTGGGTTTTTTCCATCCTCCATTTTCACGTTCCCTCTTCAGTGTAGGCCTATGTGGCATCAGGACTGACTGCGCCATGTTCCTGCTCTTGACTGCATGAGTATATATATATATACATATATATACTGTATTACAAAACAGAAACACAGAATGCTCAACATATCTAAAGAAAAAAGGATCGTATTTAACGTTTCAATGCACACACACACACACACACACACACACACACACGCGCACACACACACAAACAAAGACAGACACACACACACAGACACACACACACACACACACACACGCACACGCACACAAACAGAGACACACACACAGACACACACACACACACACGCACACGCACACGCGCACACGCACACACACAAACAGAGACACACACACACGCACACACACACACACACACGCACACACACAAACAGAGACACACACACACACACAGACACACACACACACACACACACACACACACACACACACACACACACACACACACACACACACACACACACACACACACAGCATGGAGCGCCATGTGTAACTGATCAAAAAAAGTTGTAGTGGACGTTCTTTTCTCACTCTTTGACTTGTTCATTTTAAAGATGTGTTGTGTTTTTATTTTTTCTGATACTACTAGATGTGTGTACTCCTAAATATGTATTTGATACACAAATAGTTTTTTTGCATGCAAGTTATTTCTGTAGTCAAAGAGCTGCAGCGTTTTTCTTTTCTACTGTTTACGAGTGGTGACGGCAAAACGGAATCATTGTCTTTGAAGTGAACGCATATCTATGCTATATACGAGACGGACGAAAAAAAGCCTGGATTTTATGGAGAAACTCAATTTGGCAGTTCGGTGGTTCCTCCTTTCAACTTGATGACAAACCGGCCTCTAATTGCGTCCTTTTGTCGGTACTCAAACATCAGAGTCAGATTGCTCAAGACACCTTCGATTGACAATTCTTAATTCCCGTCTAGGAACCTATTTTATTATTCGTTATTAAACATATTTTGCATGTGTTTAAATTGGTGCGTCTTACATCTCAAACTCTTATTACTTTTCTATGAGGCCTCTTTGTATGGGTCAGGGTTTTCCTTCCGGAACCTTCTAGTGCTTGTTTTTGCGCAGAGTACCTCTTGATATCTCTGAGCGACACTGCGGGACCACGCCCCGTTCCCATCGACGGTCATCCACCCTGATCCCTAAGGTCAAAAGCTGAGTAGTGCGGTGAAAAAACAAACCATTTATTTGGATCTACTATCTTACTACAAGAAGCATTTTTGTTTTTGCAGAGAAAGGTTAGTAGAAAAAAAAGAAAAGTAGCCTCATGAGAAATCAACCAAAGCAATCACTGACTCACTGACTCTCTCCAGCATCTACTACACGTTAAAATCACATTGATTTTTGTTCGATTGCTTAATTTTTTATTAATTTTCCTGTTAAATAATGTTTTATTTCAGTTAATTAGTTTGGGAATTTGAATTGACTGGGATTCTGGGAAAGATCTTCATGCTGCTTTCATACGAGTTTAAACTAACCAAGATCGATACAGCATTTTATTTTTACATTCTTTTTAGAATCCCATCAACTGATTCGATCTCGTCCAGTCATACTTTAGTGATGTTATAGAGAAGTTAATCGAACAACTGATTAGTACAGGAGGGTCATTGGGGAGTCTAAACCATATTTGTATTAGGGAGCATGAAATCTACAGAAAAAAATACTTTATTTTGCTATTTCGATATTAGCTAGCAAAAGACGAGTCTCTGCATGCAAGCACTTTATTGTCAGTATTTTGTTACATTTTCTCCACACTGTGTAAATGATTCATGCTACAATGGAAATGTAGAATACACACTGTACATATATTTTTTGCTTTCTTTTGTGCTTTCTTATTTTCTTTCCTTCGCTCAAGCTGAACACCTGGGTAGCCTTCTCACCAGCATATTGCCAGTGAGTGAAACACACGTTTCTCAATTTATATTTCCTTATTCTAGTGTGTACCTTCGCGGTCAGTGCAACTGTACTTTAAAACAAATAATGAATGAGTCGAAATGGATGGGAAGATTTTTACAAACGCGACAGTGATATGTGACGGTTGACACTGTAGAGCTGATTTTGATCTTCTGTTGGTCCATATTAGTGTGTTCTTTCAGGGGCACATTTCATGGCGAATGAATGCAGTCCTCTTATTTAAATGGCCCACATTAACATAGTGTCATTTTAACAGTATGTGTCTGTTGAACTGGCTGCGGAAAAATGGGGAACATGTTTTATGGAAGAAGAAGCAGATTTGCAGGAGAGAGAAACTTATTTGAAATTGTTGTTGTTTTTTTACTGTCTGTGGTTAATGGTTATTTGAAGATTGTTGAATAATGATTATGATTGGAAGGAAAATGTATATTTATGTACATATGCCAAGTGTATTTGTTGCGAGGCCAGTCCCAGTGTGCAGTTTTATGGCTTCTCTTTATGTTACAAAGATACAAAATAATAAAATGAAGTCCTGACAATGCTCGATCTAAACCCATCTTTCATTGTGTTGTGTTGAACATGGACTCGTATTTTATTCGTCTCGAGGAAAGTCTACTTAAAGGTCAATAAAACTGTTTTGTCACTGTTGTATTGTTTTTGTTCAAATATAAATATGGTGTCTTGTATCGTATGAGTTCAGAAAACAAAGTAGCAAAACAAGCAATAATTTCCAGTTCTCGATACAGTCTGTGTTTTCATGTTCTGTACTTATTTCTGAGAGATGGACTCTATCTCTTACGGTATATCAGCTTCTACTTGTGTAGTATACTTGTCCTTTGTTTCACCAACATTAATAATATAAAGAGGTATTGTTAAAAACATGCTTAGTGTCATTCATTATAGCAGTATGCTTTTTACTCTGGTTAAAGAACATCCATGTTTTTCCAAGAAACATACACATACAAATACACACATCCACACACAGATAGATTTTATGAACGAGTTTGCAAATGGCCTGCTATAGGTATATAAGGACCATTCCCCTTAGGGGGTTATACCAAACAAACACTTTCTTCTACTCTTTAAACCATTCTCCCTGCTGATACTGTTTGTATATTGTATGTACAGGTATACGCACACACTTTACTGTAACTATTACTGTAATAAACTGCAATCACTTGAAGTGGAATCTCTACGTGGCAATGACTAAGGGCCTGTTTTCTGCCTTGCAGGCCAACAATTGTGATTTTGAAAGAATGACTGATGGTTTTGTCGACAGTCAATTGAGCAATGATATTTTTCTTTCATCACCGTCCTCCTTTCTAATTCAACCTCCTCCTTGTGTTACGGTGGGTTGAAGACAAGGGCAAAAAAACACAAATGAAACAATGGCGAGTGGCGACAATGACACACCTGTGTGAGTGACTGTCACAGTATTGTCACAGACATTCAGGGCCTTATGGAAGATATGTTATGTTTAAAAGAAAGTACAGTAAAAGTGGATATAGGAGGAGGATGTAAGGCTTGGTGTTGTTTTTCTTCATGCAGGGGATCTATTCCTGATCATTTTGTTCTCCCCTTCTCTGCATTGAGGACAGTGTTTTTTCCTGTCTGCTACCTCTATCTCCCACTATTTACCTCTAACAGCAAACTCAGAAATCAATTACTCACAGCACAAGCGACCTATTGATGCAGGGTAGATAACTCACCATTACTGAAAAGGTTAAACAAGCATTGAACTTATGTGATTTGATCATGCAGGATTTGGTTAGACTGTAGTTTGCCTACGTTGTACAGATCGATTAAATGTGTTATCATCGGTTGTTGTGTTATGTCCAACCTTTGGGACTCGCCATCACAAAAGTATTATTGTTTAATAGGAATATGGTTGATTTAAAAATAAATGAATTACTGAATTTTGGGCGTGGTTTGCTGAACAAAGGTCGGCTTACACCAAATAAAAGTACATTTTCAATTAATTGTTTATTTTACAGCGATTCACTGACAGATCCATAAGGAAGGTACATTTTTGTATGCGAGTTCCCGTGGCCACAGAAAGCCCTCTTTCATGGCTGCGGAGAATGGGGGAATTCCTCTTTACAATGAGCCTTACTGTGTCAGGGAGGAGGAAGTGAGCTCCAATGTTACCTCACTATATATGCACACCTAGTTGGAGGGAAGGATCTACACAGTTAGTGATCGTTTTCCTTAAATATAGATAGTTGTTAGGTGGCAGAGGCATTAGGGAAGATCGTTCTTTCACCTCACAATTGAAAAACCTCAATTTTTCTTTCGATTTTGTTAGATTGTAATGGAGGAACTCAAGTAAATAGTGGAGGAATGGTCAACAGGTTTGTATGTTATTGTTGGGTGGCTGTAATCACTAATAGATAAGGTAAGTTTAAATGACTGCAAAGAGCTGTGGACACAACATCTGGTTATAAATCAGTGTACTATAGACATGAGGAGAGATTATCATGCAAACAGAGTGTCAGTCTAAAACCGGTGTACACATATGAATGCTTTAAGTCTGAGTAATGCCTTGTGTGAAACATGTCCAATGATCTTATCATAAACTCCCCCATAGGTGTGCTGTTTACCAACAACATTTCAGATTCCACGTTGGGAGAGAAGAAAAAAAGAAGATAATAATCAATCAAGTGTTTGAGAAATGTGATCCTGCGGGCTTTAGAAGTACGCTTAAGTCAAAAGGCAAGAAGACGTATAGCCTACCACCCCACACAAACAGCGATGACAACGTGGGCAAGTTCAATGACATGCTCTGACAAAAGGGGGCCGGTGCTGCACTTACAGGCAACACCCAGCCCCCCCCTAGGTAACAGGAGCCGCTAGCCTGGCGGCTGGTTTGGCGCTGGCCGGGGAAACACCATTATGCCCACTGTTACAGGTGTGATAGGAGCCTGGGAACGGGAGAGGGAGAGTGAAAGAAGGGGAAGAGGAGGGAGGGAGGGGCCGAAGTGACTTTGGACATGGTGAAGAGAGAGAGAGAGAGAGAGAGAGAGAGAGAGAGAGAGAGAGAGAGAGAGAGAGAGAGAGAGAGAGAGAGAGAGAGAGAGAGAGAGAGAGGGAGGGAGAGAGAGATGCTTGCAAGAGCATGTCTGTCCTGCATGCCATGATGCAATTAAATATAGTGTCTAATTCATAAACACGTATGCCACGTCTCGAGAGGGGATGAGAAATAAAGACAGAGACAGAGGAAACAGTTTTTTAAATGATGAACACTTTCGCTTGATAGCAATTATTTGTTGTAACAGATCCCCCCCCAAAAAAATCTACAGAGCATGACCCAAACCAATTTACCTTGAAGGCATGGAAGAAATGTACAGTTATTTGCCAACTATGTACACAAGCTGGCTTCCCTTGTAAAGTAGTAATGCAATGTCTGAAAGCCATACATTTGTCCAGAGATACAAAAAAGTGCACATGAACAGAGGCACACACACACACACACACACACACACACACACACACACACACACACACACACACACACACACACACACACACACACACACACACACACACACACACACACACAGCCAGACACAGCCACACCCAGTACACCCAGTACAGGGTGTAAATGTAGCAGAGAGAGGGCGACCCATTATAGAGAAAGCAGAGCATGGAGTGAGAGCTCGGCTTTTGATCCGAGAGAACGGCACGCCTAGGGGTCACGCGGAGGGACCTGAAAAACCAGCTGGCTGAAATCATGACGCTCCGCGAGCCGCAGTCAGAGAGTAACCAGGAGACATGGAGTCTATCCTCTTCTTTGTACGCTTAGATTCACACTAGTGTTCACTTTTCACTTGTCGTTGCTGTTGTTTTTGGAAGTTTAGGTGTTTTATTGGTTTACTTACGCTACCTTAAACTCTTCTCGTGGCAACTTTTTTTTCTCGAGGATTTTCACCTCTGCATACCGAAGATACCTTGCGTGAACGCGGCAGGTGTCAGCTCTTCAGCGGCACTGGAGCACTGATTAATTTGTTCGTTGCTGCCGAAGCGTCGACAGCCCTCTCACATCAGACCCGAGCACGGCGGACTATGCCCCCCTCGGTCGGCTGAGGGAGAGGGGGCTAGGTGCTGCTCTATTTGGCTCCCACCTGCACACTGAGGACCAAATCAAAGCTACGACGCCAGACATCTTGGTACGGTTACAACTTTTAAAATAGATATTGTTACTGTGTAGTAAACTTTGTGTAGATACGTAGCTATTAGAGCATAGTGCTGGTTTGTTTGTTATCCACGGACACATGCTTTCAATGTGCTGCTGGTTATAACCCGAGTATAGCCTCCTAGGCCGACGATGGGTAGCCTACTTTGTCTTTTGTTCATCTTGTGTGTGTGTGTGTGTGTGTGTGTGTGTGTGTGTGTGTGTGTGTGTGTGTGTGTGTGTGTGTGTGTGTGTGTGTGTGTGTGTGTGTGTGTGTGTGTGTGTGTGTGTGTGTAAAGAGGGGATCTTTTGGAAAACAAAAGGTGAGTCTCGGGTGAAACGGTGCGGATGAATAAAGCAAAGACAACACAATGATGACACTTTTGTTCATTTATCAGAGGGGTTGTACAGAATACCAACCGTAGGCTATTCGGTTTTTTTTGTATTCTTCATGCGTTTAAGATATTTGTATACATATCTAAACCTATTTGTTATGCACATGAATAATGATGTGATACATTGTAATTGTAACATAAATGATCACACATGGCATAAAGATGTAGGTATGCCCCCCCCCGCGCCCTTTATGTATTATTTATTCTTCCATGGCATGATAATGTCCTGTCTTCATAATAATTACCGAATTAGTTAAGATATTAGATAGGGCTCAAAAGGTCAAAAAAGAGGTGCTCAGAATACCGAGCTCACTGGGCACCGGTCTGTCTAGTTTACCTTATAGTCAGACCAAGTCAAATGCAGGGCTGCTGAGAATGGGATATGGATTAAACTGTTTTACCACAGTATACACTCTCCACCGGTTCAAATAGTGAACTGCAACAGTAAATTAGTGAATAAGTCCTAGATGGACACACCTGATGACAGTGAAGGCTTTCATCACTGTTGACCTTATTCTCCTCTTCCTTCTCCTCGTCCTCTGCTCTCTGACATGACGCTGCTGTGTGATGCAGTGCCATCAGACGCAAGCAGTCACCTCCTGCCTCCTGCACCCTGCTTATACCAGGCCCTGGTATCTGATTGGCTACTTCTATATTTACCAACTTTATTTTTGAGGAAGGTCCTGCTTTGAATGTGTCGAGGATTAAACCCACTGAGGTTTTAATGCGTGCGTGTGTGTTCGTGCATATGTGCATGTTTGTTTGTTAAATAACGTCTGGCTAGTTATCAGTTTAGTTTTTTTCTTTCACATATAAAGAGGAAATGCTCGGTGAGGGTTAGAGTCGCGTATCGAATGTATGTGTCCCTGGTCATACCAATGAAAACAATGCGTGTTTGCTGATAAAAAGAGGACGTTGAATCTGCAGTGTAACTGAATAGCCGGCCTTTGTGGAATGATATGCAAACCACAATAGGTTTCAAAGTTGACTTTTACTTCCCCACATGTGGTTGGTAACCCTTTCACTCCAGAAAAAATCCATAGTTCCTTATTGTCTGGGCAAACAGCCCCATTCGAGACGTAATCTCTTACCGACTAATCAAAGCCGTGTCTTCAGCAAATAGCCTGGCGAATAGCGAGTCAACATCAGGGACGAGTGATTGCGCAATATTTGTCACGGAAGAGGGTAATACAGCACAATATACAGGACAATTAGATCACTGATGATGATGAAACGGCCAATACAATCTCCCCCCTCCACTCGTTCGGCAAGCAAAAGAGAGCAAATTGTTGTCTCCATTTATTCGTTAAATCCAAATTGGTTGTGACGGGGCGGGGGGCTATAAATCCAGCTATAATCTCAATTTCAACTCAGTTTGATTTATGGCACATTAAAAACAAATAGGTTGAACATACATTGAATTTACTGCCCCCAAGAAAAAGTTTAAATCAAACATCCGTCCATTTGTCCTGATACTATTCTCAGGCTTCGTTGTCAATAGTGTAATCTCGTTTTAGAAAGTGTGTGAAAAACAACACAGGCATAGGTCAGGGCCAATACATTGCTCAAGTCTTTTGTTGTTTGTGTGTCAGCCAAGTCGCGTTGGACATGGAAGTAGTAGATCTCTCTCACCAGAGCAGAGCTCTGAATGGCTTGAATAGAAGGGAAACATATCCCAGCTCACATCAGACAACAACAGAGAAAGTGTTGACACATTTTTTAAATTAACAGTGATAAACAAATCTCAATTATACAGCAACAGCGGGAGTGTATTCACGTGTGTGTGTGTGTGTGTGTGTGTGTGTGTGTGTGTGTTTGTCTCACACAGTAAGCTGCAACTATACCAGACCTGCTCTTCCTTGTACTTCAAACAATAGAAAATGCAAATTGTGATATTTTATGAAGTGCCTAATATAACTGTGGTGTCCTTTACCCTTTCCGTTTCACCAGCTGGCTTGGGAACTGTAATAAGGGATCTGCTTGTTGTAAAGTAGACACTGTCTTTGAAACAAACCAACTTCAGGGGTATCATATATGAAAAGGTAACACAATTTCATAATCATTTTGGGTGTGACGACCTGTTGAAACTATACAGATCTGAACTGGAGATTTCCCGTTGTTTGAGGAAACTCTGTCTGATTCAGAAAGTACAGAGCTCTTCTGAGTCATGTTTTATATGACTCAGACAACCTTAGCCCTGTCTCCTGACCTGTTCCATGATGTGTATTCTATACGCAAGAAGATCTCAAGTTAAACTCGTTATATCTTCCACCCCTGGAATTCAATATCAGATTGACTGATCAATTTCACCACAATTCTCCTAACCAAACACACCCATGTTTTGTCTAAAATTGGTTAATAATAAGGCTTTGTCCCAAATCCATAAATTTGCCCTTTATTAACTGTAATCAAAATTGGTAATACTTTGTGACAAGATTTGACAGCAAACATCATGTTTGTCGGGGTACCTGCCAGAAATCAATTAGAACCCCAGAAGGACAGAGTTTCTGCCCAATAACGCTCATTGTGAAAGAACCTGCAATTACGAGGAGGAATACTTACCCAACAATTTATCCCAATTTTACGGTTTAATTGGATGTCGTTAGCTCTCATATTTTTAATTTATTCATCATCGTCGTCATTGTCGTCTGTCATTCGTCATTCTTTTTCATTTTGAGGGGGAGACAATGAGGGACAATGCGTTCACATACAGAGTAGACATGAGATGTCAGACCAAACAAAATCATTTTTGTTGATTTTTATTTTTTTAGTCTGTAGCAATATGTGTACCCCGCATACCTGTAGCGCTGTTTTCAGTTACTGGTCGACGGTTCTATTAATGTAGCCTTAATTCGTTTTTTCTTGGAGAAAACCCTATTGTGTTTGTCTTAATTCCTCCAGATTATTTACTTTGCAATCAAGCATACATTCTTTGCTCAGTTAACAGACAATCATGTTTTCACATACACATTTGTCATCATTAGATATTAATGTAACAGTGTGTGTTTCTGTGTGTGTGACAGGGACAGAGCGTGAGACAGGGACAGAGACTGACTGACAGACCATTAGCTGTGAGATCTTTGCACTGAAAAAATTGAGCTAAACCTGAACACACAGTCTCAAGTGTGCTGCTAACACATTTAACTTCCATCTTGCCGCTTAACCAAGATCCACAGTTTTGGTGCCTCCCTTCATACCTGTATGGTGGAAAAGTAATTATTTGTGAGCTAAGCTGTGCTTGTATTAACCTGTAAGTCACAATGCAGCATGTGTATTTGGTTCATATGTTAACTTGGTCAACACCCTGTGAGTTACCGTTGTATTGTCAAAAGTATGACACCTCAATCAGCCTGAATTGCCTTCATGTTCAAGGTCAAATTTATTCAGACAGATAAATAATTGTTTGTTGTGACGTAGGTGCTGCACAAACAGCAATAGAAGACCACATGGCACACAATCAATGTTAATTGTATGCCTGTGCATACCTATGCTTACAGGCTGACACAATGTGATCTTTTAAAGACCACCATCTGAGGAGTGTTCTTTTTACAAGATAAGGCAGGACACCTGTAGTTTATGGTTCCAGTAGCACTTAGAAGAGCAAAATGGAATACACTGCATTGTTATATTCCTAAAAGGATGTTTGTGCTGCATAAATACGACCTTTAATGGTTAAACACTGCTTTAACCAACATCTTAAATGTTTTTTTTTTCTTCAATCTCCAGGTATTTGCTGGAAAATGCAAGCTCCAACCACCGTACCTGGGAGCAGCTTCACCACTGACAAGGCCAACGTAACCAAGTCCCAGGAACAGATTCTTATTCAGAGTAAGGCGTGTGTGTGTGTGTGTGTGTGTGTGTGTGTGTGTGTGTGTGTGTGTGTGTGTGTGTGTGTGTGTGTGTGTGTGTGTGTGTGTGTGTGTGTGTGCGTGCGTGCGTGCGTGCGTGCGTGCGTGCGTGCGTGCGTGCGTGCGTGCGTGCGTGCGCGTGTGTGCGTGCGTGCTCCCGTGTGTTGGTTTGCGTGTGGGAGTGTGTTTCTGCTTGATTGGTTGTATGACCAACACCATGTTGGTTATGTCTGTTTGATAATGTTTCTGTGTGTGTGTGTGTGTGTGTGTGTGTGTGTGTGTGTGTGTGTGTGTGTGTGTGTGTGTGTGTGTGTGTGTGTGTGTGTGTGTGTGTGTGTGTGTGTGTGTGTGTGTGGGGGGTCTATTTCCTAAATAACAATATTTTGCATGTTACAATGTTGGAAGCTACATTAAGGCTTTCATTCTAAGTAAGTTAAAGCAGGTGTGTAGAGATTTTAAGTGTTGGGTGTGTAAATCCTGGAGGCCTTTATCAGAGGAATTCCATAATTGCAATTATCACTCACACATATTATGTATGGGGAGATTTGCCAGAACTAAACTGAGAAATGTAGAACATGTAGAATATCTTGCTAACATCGTTAATGGTCTCCCTTTCTCTCCCTCTCTAACTCTGTCCCTCTCTCTCGCTCTCTGTCTCTCTCTCTCTCTCTCTCTCTCTCTCTCTCTCTCTGTCTCTCTCTCTCTATCTCCATCACTCTTTGTCTCTCTCTCTCTCTCTCTCTCTCTCTCTCTCTCTCTCTCTCTCTCTCTCTCTCTCTCTCTCGCTCACTCTCCCTCTCTCTCTCTCTCTCTCTCTCTCTCTCTCTCTCTCTCTCTCTCTCTCTCTCTCTCTGTCTCTGTCTCTGTCTCTCTCTCTCTCTATCTCCATCGCTCTTTGTCTCTAACCTTCTCCTCTCAGGCTCCGGAGCGATGGTAGCAGTCATCGTATTAGGCGTTATCATTATTCTGGCAATTCTGCTCATCATCCTAAAGACCTACAACAAGTCAGGCACCATTCTTCATTCCATAAAGGCATATTTATGATTACATTGTAATTGCACACTATGAACGACCCGACCTACTGTTGCACTTGTTCATTAGTAATATGTGTATACATAAACAATATAGACTTCTATTAGCGTCCCACTAGCTATATGTAATGCAGGTATGAGAAAATAGAATAAACATATTTCATCCAATAATAATAATAACAATAATAATAACGATAATACAATTGTATCAGTGCGACTTCAGTGTAATCCTATTAAAACACGATCGCATCATAAACTTGATTGCTGCTTAGCACTGCGATCCTAGCACACCTTTTACATTAATCACGCACATGAATGTCCTCTTGCGAAAGAGGTAAGTCCTACGAGGCTACTCATCTAAAGAGATCCACTGTTCCTCCGTCTTCCACAGGCACACCCACGTGTCTAGAATGCTGGGCACCTCCAAATCACGGCAGAAGCTGTCCTCTGCGTCCACAGCGGTCACCCAGCCGACCTACACGGCCGCGGGGAACCCAGAGATCTCCTCCGTGTCGGGTAGCGTCGTCCACCGCTACGGCTCGACGTTGGAGAACGGCTTCCATGCCGCGGAGCTGAGCGACACGCAGCTCAACGACATAGAGATGTTCAGCACGCACAGCGGCTCCACCGTGGTCACGATACACGACCCGATGTCGCTGGAGAACACATAGAAGGAGGTGCCAGGACAGTGACTTTGAATCCGTTTTGGTGCAACAGAAGGAAGTCCATGTAAATATACTCAAGGATCAATTGACCGAATTTGTGTGTGTGTGTGTGTGTGTGTGTGTGTGTGTGTGTGTGTGTGTGTGTGTGTGTGTGTGTGTGTGTGTGTGTGTGTGTGTGTGTGTGTGTGTGGGTGCATGTTCGAGCGCTACCTGTTTTTCTCGTGAAACATACTGTACAGGGGCCGACTGAATACTGTGTGAAAAATGAAGGCACCGAATGAAATGTCTTGTGTGAAGGAATATTTATCAATTGAGCCGCTGACTAGACACAGATTATGAGGTAGAGTCTATTAAGGAACACATTGCAAAATACAAAACAATATGGAAACAAATACACAAATCATACATATAAATATAGGCCTACTGTACATGAAGTCAGATAATTAAAGCAGAACTTTTTGGTTGAAGGATTAAAAATGTTATTTTTATAAGTTGATAGAGACTGAAGTCAGTGTAGAGAAATATGAAAGGACGTATACAGTCGTGTACCAAGGGGGATTTATTAACCGCTTTCTTTCACAAAAAAAGGTGACTTGGGTGTATGTGTTGTGCAATATCATCCTAGGTGTGTCCTGACAGGTTTCATGTCCCAGGGTTATTCTCTAGCGTGACCCTAAAATGGCAGATGGAAGAAATATATAATGTTAGCAGAAGGTTAATGGCCGTACCATGCCTGTATATATTAAACATAAATACAAATCAATTATAGTTTTTTGGAACTTTTGTATGATGAAACACTGCAAACTTTATTCTTTAAGGAATCTTGACTTTGAGCATCTCAAACCATCACCGCTATTTCCGTCAAATGTGGATAAGGCTAGACTCAAGACAAGAGCATTCATGGAAAAACTGTTTTGCTGAATACCTCGAAGTAAGTATTTATCTTGTTCTGAATTATTTATCCAAATAAAATAATTAAAAATAAAGCGTTTAAGTTCAAATGTTTGGTGCAATATTTAGGTTCATGAAACTCGAGAAAGAATCTTATAAATGTAAACCAAGGAATTGCAACAGGTGGGGTACTGTATTGCAGCTCTGGCGCCACCTGCTGGTATTGTTGAATTCTACAACGTATTAACATCGAAATGCTGCATTCGAGTCAAGATGACGCTATTATCATCTTACGTTCTAGTCATTGATATGACTTAACACGCAATAGCTAATTGACCATTTGCTTTAGTTTACACTCACGTTTTGTTAATATTAAGGTAAACGTATAAGCAATTCGTGCAACTAGAAGATTTCTGTATGTTCTGCGAATTCACAATTGATTAACTCAACTGTGCGACTTGAACGCAACTATATCCGTGTTTACATCACAATGGTATCCGTCGGTGAGTGTATAATATCTCTTAAATGTTTCCATGTTTCTTTGTAGCAATAGAAAACCCAATAATGTTTAACGTCGAAGGTTTAGGAGCGCCATTCGTCTCTTGCTTAAAATCACGGGACGCTGTTTTTGAAATGGGCATTGGTTAACGCGTGTTATTACGACTGTGTTTTAGTGGAGGTCCTGTGCCTCTTGCTGGTGGCGATATTATGGGGCTGCACCAACCCCTTCCTGAAAAGGGGCACGGAAGGAATAGAGCATGTGAAAAGAACCAACAAGGTTTTACAAGTTCTGGCGGAAGTCAAGTTCCTATTCCTTAATCTCCAGGTAAACACACCTCGACCAGGGAAATTGAAAAAAATCCTGGTCGATTAAAGTAAATTTAATTGCACTTTTTTAATTGCATGTTTTTTTATGCAGTATTTGGTCCCATTCCTTCTGAACCAGCTGGGGTCGTTGGTTTACTATTTCACCCTGGCCACAACAGGTAGGCTAAGATAGGCCAACTCGATGCAATGTTATTGTGTTATTGATTATTATTGGTATGACTTTTTATTGGCCTTGCAAGATACAACTGTGTCATTGTAAGGTAAACGATTCCAACGTTGCCTTTGTGCTTCCAGATTTATCCCTAGCTGTTCCTGTGACCAACTCCCTCACTTTCCTTTTAACTGTGCTTACTGGCAAGATTCTTGGCGAAGAGTTTGGAGGCAAACGTACGTACGTTTTTAGCTTCCTTTATTTACTGGGTTCGAGTAAGACTAAAAACAAATTTTGCAACCACATGTAGGAACAAACATTTTAATTAGTACTTTCTATATATTACTAGATTATGTTATTTCATTGTAGTCTAGGTTCTTTATATTTTAAACACAAAACAAACAGTGACACATTGGAATCCAAATTTGCACGTTTACGCTTAGCTCTCCTCCTCTAATTTTACTACTATATGCTCCTCCTCTCTTCAGGAGCTGTCGGGGGAATGGTCCTTACCATGGTAGGCATCACTCTGTGCATCGTAAGCTCCATCGGGGACACGCCCATCCTCAGCAGTGAACAGAACCAGGCAGATGCCACTCTTCAATAAGGAACTCTTCCCTTTTCATCATCAATCATCACGCTTTATAATGATTCACATGTGTTTATCCTCCAGTGAGGAGGTGCCCCCGTCAGGTAACAAGGATCATGGAATTGATCGTTTTTTCGCAAAGTATTAGGATGAAATGCAAAAAAAGAATCAAAGACTAGGGTATAAGCCCTGGCCCACTCCTCCTGTTAAATAGGCTGAGCCCTGGGTTCACATAGGGTGCACTTCAGTGCTAAAGCAGATTTACAGCCCCTGAATAGAATTTCCTGCTCGTTAACTTGTACTTTACGGCACTAAACGCCTTTACTGGCATCTATACAGACACTATAGAAACCACATACAAAAAAGGTGATGGTTGAACGCGAACAAACAAACTGTCATTGCCTTTTCACGGGGGCTGTCTTACTGCCGCCGTGTCCGCTGTGATCTGTGGCCGTTAGTGTGCAAACGCAAGCATGGTGAAATGAACAATTTACATAACATAGGTATATTTTTTATATATATTTTTTGCTTTTGCTATGTGGTGGGCCCTGCTGAATAGTTGTTTATTTCCATAAAAAAGGTTATTTGGGCATTCTGTATGCATTTTGTTTAATATATATGAATGTATAATGTAATAAATGAATATTCAGCAACTCTCTATTTCCCAGTCAATAGCTGTCTAATAGCTGTCTCTATTTCACAGTTGTAACATAAAGTCATCGGTCTCACACAGTATTGGGTTTTAGATATACTTCACACAGACATGAATATTCGTTAACCAGTGTAGGCTGTGTAGGTATACGGCTCATACTTTGCACTCAGTGGTCATCGTTATTCACACAGTACATTTTAGGTAGTTATATGGTTGAAAGGACCTCCGTTTTTGGTCACTGGTGCATCGGATGTTTCCATTATGTCTGCTTGGGACTTTGGTAAAGACTCCTGTTGGGACAATAAAAACAGGCCAATGACAAAAGCTAAAAAATAACTGCTACTGGAAATGTAGTTGAAGTTACAATACAGTGACTTTTGTTTTGTAAAACCTTTGAGTTTGGGGATTGTGGACTTGATCCGTATCCTTCCACTGCCCTGTTTTCCTCTTCGACCTGTCCACTTCTTGAGGCCAGGGATGTGGAGGAAGACACCCTTGGGATGGCAGCCGTTTGTTCTTGCCCGAGATCAGCCTGACGGCAGAGGGAAAGTGTCCGATCTAATCAATCTTTTATGCTAAGCAGAATAGCAACTGTAAAAGGGACCATCCACTCACTCAACAGAATGCAAGAACCTTGTGGACTTTACTTAAAATGACAGTTTTTAGGACAATCATGATCAAATAGGCAAGTTTTACAACAACAAAAAAGCTGTCACACTTACCTGGGAGCCTTTGTGCGGCTCAACTTCTTGCACTTTGTTCATGTTGGTCACCCTGAGCTCTGGGTGCTTCTACACAAAGACAATGCATCCAAATTATTGATGCATCTTTTTTTTTGTCCTCCCTTTTAGTGAAGACACACAGCCTTGCATTAACGGTGCAAATACCTGGTATAGTTGAGTTTCATTTTGAAACTGTATGCTGGAATCTCTTTGCGGGGGCGTGCTTGATCTGAGGGGCTCTGGTGAGCCATCTGTTGTCATCATCTTTCCATTTATTAGCTGAGATGTAATAGCCATAATGCAGTTATCAGATGGATTCAAGAATACATTTAAGAATTATAATTCTATATGTATTCCAACACTAACCCAAGGTATTGTCCAGGATGCAATGATGAAATCAATTGTAATCGAACTGTCAATGTGATCATGTTTTTTTAATTCATTGCCAGGATAGAACCACATAGACCATATAATTGTGGGATGTTCAGTACAACACAAGCCCGGAATTATGCCTTGGCTTGGCTTGACCTGACTTGCTCACCTTCTCGTTGTTCTGAGGCTGAACATCAGCATCATGGCTTTTCTCTTCATCCTCCACCACTTCTGCTACTCTCTGGTGACAAAGATGGAGTTACGTGGAGTTAAGGGATTTACATTTTGTATATCTATATATTTTTAATTGTATAATTATTTTTACCTTCATATTACAAACATTTTTACACTCATACTACTATATTTTGAAACGTTAATCTTCTTATTTAAGTTATACGTGTGCTTCTCCTTGCACTAGCATACCAAGCTAATTGCATTTGAATGGGAAACCCATTCTGATTCAGGGGTGTTACATGGTCCACAGGAAGCTCTGTGTGCGTGTTCGCATCCATGCAAATACCTGGTATAGTTGAGTTTCATTTTGAAACTGTATGCTGGAATCTCTTTGCGGGGGCGTGCTTGATCTGAGGTGCTCTGGTGAGCCATCTGTTGTCATCATCTTTCCATTTATTAGCTGAGATGTAATAGCCATAATGCAGTTATCAGATGGATTCAAGATTACATTTAAGAATTATAATTCTATATGCATTCCAACAATAGCCCAAGGTTCTGTCCAGGATGCAATGATGAAAACAATTGTACTCGAACTGTCAATGTGATCATGTTTTTTTTAATTCATTGCCAGGATAGAACCACATAGACCATATAATTGTGGGATGTTCAATACAACACAAGCCCGGAATTATGCCTTGGCTTCGCTTGACCTGACTTGCTCACCTTCTCGTTGTTCTGAGGCTGAACATCAGCATCATGGCTTTTCTCTTCATCCTCCACCACTTCTGCTATTCTCTGGTGACAAAGATGGAGTTACGTGGAGTTAAGGGATTTCCATTTGTATATCTATATATTTTTAATTGTATAATTATTTTACCTTCATATTACAAACATTTTTACACTCATACTACTATATTTTGAAACGTTAATCTTCTCATTTAAGTTATACGTGTGCTTCTCCTTGCACTAGCATACCAAGCTAATTGCATTTGAATGGGAAACACATTCTGACTCAGGGGTGTTACCTGGTCCACAGGAAGCTCTGTGTGCGTGTTCTCATCCTCCGGCACCTCCTGGGCTCCTCGCACCTCCTCCCTGCGCCTCCTGCCTGCCTTGTAGTGCAAGCCGTAGGTCTGCTCTGGACCAAGGAGGCAGAAGTCAGCCGGCCGACGGATATTCAGTGTGTAGCGTACTTGTTTGTGCTAGCAAGTGTGCAAGGGTGAAGACACGTGTGTAAGTGTGTACCCACAAGTTTGAGTTTTCCCGGGCGTCCTTACCTGGTCTGTTGCGGACCGGTACCCTGGGTTGTCCCCGGTCCCTATGGATCCTGACGGGATCCTCAGCAATCACCCTGCCCTGATTCGCTGGGGGAATTCCGGCCTCCGTGGCCTCGTCCCCCGACGACTTCACCCTGCGACCGTCGGCCTGTCGCGTCAAGGAGGGTGCAGAAACACACATGAAAAGATGGAGTCTTAGTCATTTAAAGCATATAATGAGCCTCATGAATATGTGTTTGGTTTGATTTGATTGGAAATGCCAACACAAAAAGAAGGGGAAATAAATAAATAGTGAGTGATGGTTTTGTACCAGCGGGGAATCCAGAAGAGCGAAGTCACTGAACCTGTCCACAGGACCAGTTGCTGGCTTCATCATCTGAAGGCACCGCAATTAAGATGTACCATCATTAATATTTGTTTAGTCAAATACAGTTTTAACATAGATTGTAACATTGGGTTGCGTTGAGTGAAGAATGTAAAACCAACCATTACCTCAGCTCTTTTTTCCATCCGTTTATTTCTACAAAACAATATTAAAAAAAAAAATGATGTATGAAAGTTACAGCTGCCTTTCTCAAAGAAATGTTTCAAAAAATAAGATTGGCATTTTATCTTCCTAGGCCTTGGTTCACACAGACTATGATTTTGTTGAAACACACCATGGCGTTTTATTTTTACCTCTGCACTTTTGAAAGCCACAACTCGACGTACGGAAGCTTCCGGAACCTCTCGGTTCCCACGGCGACGTAGCACTGGCCCGTCTCCAGCTTTTCCCCCATGGTCACGGTGGCTCCATCCATAGAACACAACCTGTGCCACAAACAGCAGCATGTTTTAGAAAGATGTTTCTTTTTTATATGACATGAGTGTTATAGTAGGTAATAAATCAGTCACAAAGTAATATATAAGACTGAATTATAAACGGAAAAATACATACACCGATAAGAGTGAACAATAAAGAAAGGGAACATGGAGAACAAAATGTGGATATTAATAACGCAAACGGCAGCCCTATGCCTCTATTCCCTCGTGTATCCCCCTGTGTGTCTAACTCAATTGTGGAATGTGTGTGTGTGCATGTGATTGTGGACTGCTGACCTGCGTACCGCCCCGGTCCGTAGGCTGGCCTTCTCAGTGACCATGCGGAGGACCTGCTCCAGGTCATGCTGCATGCTGCGGGGGATGATGAACCGGAACGGCGGACACAGCAGGTCACCATTACGGAAAACACTGCAGAAGACAGACAACCTCCTCTTCATCTGCTCGCTTCAGGTGTGACTGCAAGGTGTGTGCTTGGTTTGTGTGTGTGTGTGTGCGTGTGTGTGTTAGTGTTGTCGTTTTAAGAACTCACTGTATGATGCAAGGTATTGGTATGAACTTTCTCCATTTGGCTGAGACGTTGGGCCTCTGGTTTACTCTTGCCTGTAGTGGACGTTATGCACATTATCGTACAAGTGACAATGTTATAATATTGAGGACAACATCAGAATGAACCTGTACAGTCAAACAATCTTAAAAAAAAAAAAAATCTTAACTGTATTGTCGTTAGACTTTTCAGATTTCGCTATTCATTTGGCGAAGATTAGCTTTTGAGTATTCCTCTCATGGTGGATTCCAGAACTGTATCTATGGCAACATCACATCACACCGATCTCATTCCAATGAGCTCCTACAATGAGTCTGATCGGAGAGCCGTACTCCGTAGCATGGCTGGTCTTTAAATACAAATGAAATCCCATGACGGCAGGAGGTCGACACTAGACCGCCCTTAGAAGGTCTGAGCAAAGCAGAGCTCTGCGGTGGAACCATCCACCACCAAACAGAAACACTCATAGTCGTCAGGTTTGCCCTAGGAGGGAGGCAACACATTCTGGGTAATGTCATTACATCACAGCAGAGAGGACGGCAGTGGTGGCCGTCGATGCAAAGGTGCCTGCCCAGGCATGTACACCCAGAATATAATACTAGTGCATGGGGAGCAGACGCATTGTTTCACATTGCAGGATAAGTAGTCTGCTCTAATGAGTTTGGGCACGGCTACCAACACACCCATGCCTTCATTTTTCCACGTAAACGACATGGAGTAACACTACACAATGAATCAGCTTTTAACAAATGAAAATCTCCATGTCTCTGTCTCTGTCTCTGTCTCTCTGTCCGTCTCTGTCTCTCTCTCTCTCTCTCTCTCTCTCTTTCTCAGAAATGTATGAATTCAAAGCCTGTAATCTTCTGTAGAACCTGGTTTATGAATGTTTCTGTTTTCTTAGAATTCTTTGTATACAGGAAGGTTTTGTATGAAATAATAAACAGGATTCGTATTCGTGTTTCACACTGCGGCCCTATTGGCATAGTAATACCTCATTACTTTACTACTTAAAAAAATATTTAATCATCAACTGAGATTTAAGTGATTGATTCGATTCATTGATTACTTTACTTACTCAGAACCAATGCCCTGTGTCATGGAACCACAGATGCCTTAGATTGCTTGAATGGTTTCAAGTTGCTACAAAGTTTATTTTTTGTAATAGCTTACTAATATCTCGTTAAGAGTCAGGTTATAATGCATATGAACATTGTAAATGCATGCTGAGTCGCATACAGTCACACACACCATACAGTTAAACCATGAAAACAAAAAATAACAAACATTCTATTCCTAATGGTATTAATATGCATCAAAACAAATTTGTTTACAGCAGATCAAAAGAGTTTATAGTCATATGTGGCTTGTTAAAGCCATTCAATAAAAAAAGTGACGCGCCACATTCCAGCAATTTACAGATATGTACTTCCTGGTTGGACTGAGGTGAATCAGTTATGGACTGTTCCGTTCAAGTTTAAAATAAACACTTGAAAGCCTACATGGGAAATCACACCTTACCTGAGTTCCTTCACGGGCAACAAAAGTTTTTTTCAATCCTGTATTCAGGTAACTGTATAAGCAAGCAAAACAATTATATTATTCATTATTTTAGGAGCAATGACGAGTATGCTGGTTTTTATGCAGTGAAATCCCAACAAAGACTCCATCTGTGTTAAAATTGTTAAAAGACAGCACAAAAAGCGTCAGACTCTGTAAGGAATCTGACAACAATACACTTGCTTAAAACCCCCAGCTTTATCGAGCAATAATTGAATAGAGAAGATAGTGTATGTTGGACGAAAACCTAAACATATACAATTCTTACGTAAAAATTGTATACAACAAGAAACCATAAAATAGTTTCCAACATATGTACAATATTTTCTCCTGCTACTCACTCTAATTTCTTGAAGCGCTCAAAGCCAGCAGCGACATAGTGCCCTCCGGTGTGGAGGTCCTGGAAGTGTCCCACCCGGTGACCCTGCCGGGGGGTGTACAGGTTCCGGATGGCCAGGGGAGCCCCTATGTTCTGGGTCACCTCGTTTAAGAAGGCTTCCATGGTGGCCACCTGTCGCTGGTTGACCACAAACCTTCGCCCGCAGTAGAAGGGGTCTCCGTTCCTGTAGACCACCACGCTCTTCACTGGGGGGAGGAGGGATGTCCCTCCACTGTTAGCTTCTGCCATCTTGGGGGGGGGGGGGGGGCAGGGGGGAAAAGAGACTTCTGTAAACGTGGGCAGCCCACAGTCTGGAAAGGCACTTGTATAGTTCCCTGGTCATCTCCAACGAGTCTCCACAGACACACACACAGAGACACATGCACACACTGTAGACACACACAGGATACACATTTATCCACCATTACACACACACACACACACACACACATTCTAAAGCATGTTACCACTATATCCTATACACAACAACTGTAAAGGCACACCAGCTTCAAGCCGCCATACACCGCACAACCTGGCAAAAGATCAACCATAAAATCCAAATTTAAACCTATAAAGGTCAAACTGGTTCCGTTTTCTTTACCTATTGTAGTCTGTCTGGACACGCCAGGCTCCTATCTCTCGGAGTCTCTCTTTCTCCCACGAATACACACACACACATATACATAGACACGGGCACACACCACTCCACTGACGACTGTTGAGTATTTCCTGGTTGCCATGGCAGCAGGGCCAGCAAAGACTGGCTTTGTGGGCCAAACCATCAGCGGCCGCAACCACAACAAAAGCCAGAGGGAGAGAGAGAACAAGAGAATGAGAGATTGAGAGTGTGTGTGTGGGAGAGAGGAAAAAAGATAACAAACCTATCACACATCCTTGGGCTTTTTTTTTTAAGTTAAAAAAGTAAGTCTGGATGACTGTGGTGTTCTATATGTGCATGGATAAAACTCACCTTAGAATTATGGGTTTAATTCATAAATAAACTAAACTATATGGGTTTACAATGCACATACAAGACTTTGAATTATTAGTATTACTAACTCAACGTGTTATATGCTACACTGATAATATGATTTTGTTGCATAGCAACATGAGATACAGAGGTTATGTTAAATTCCTTATGAAACAGAAGCATTTGTGCAAAAAATATTTCAGATTCGGCATTTATAAAACAGCGTCTTTATTGTTCAATCAACACACACATACACACACAATACACACACACATGATTCGGAAAGGATGATGTGTAGTTCCGGTGACTTTGTTCCATCTTGTGTCAGGTAGCAGACAGCCACTGTTTCAGTGACAAGTACTGCAGAGGGGAAGAAGAGGTGGTAGGTGAGTGGTGGGGAGAGAGGGCGAGCAAATCATTAAAACAAACCCAAGTGCTTCACTGCCACTTCATATCCTACGTATTCAAAAGGATAGTTAGAGTTCAGCCAGTGAGTTGATACGCTGACACGTCAACAACTGATATCAGCTCGAACATGTTATTAACATGGGTGTCAGTGTTGTGAGAAGACGTCTGGACGCTTGATAAGCTGCTTTCAGTTGATATTCTCCTGATGGGCCGTATGTCTGAACAACATATCCTGACATTTGGACCCTGAAATTCTCCTGAAGAAATACTACCCCATAGAGGATAGGAACCATGATGGAATGCTTGATAGAGGGGGACCATGACGGTACGCTTGCTTGCACGTGTTGGACAGGGTTTTACTTTACAGGCTACCTCAGTCCATGCCATGCTTTGATACATGGCTTGGAACTGGTTTAGGGAGAGTGACAGTACAATACAATGTCACAACAATAATAGGAATGAATGGCTGTTGCGTATGACTCAACACGATTTGTGACTGCAGGCCTCTTGACAACATCAAAACATCAAAACATCATGGATTTTTAGAAAAAAATATCGCCTTGTTACGATACATCGAATATAAGGATGTCAATTTGAGATGACAAATGTATGAATGTATAAATTACATCAATCTAGTTTATTTTCCCCGAGCTGCCACTGCTCACACACTACATGAATCATTATTATCGTTTATTTGACCTTTTTCCTGCTGCCGATGGCCTGTTGGAGCCACAGCAACTCCATAGACAAGGTGTTTCTATGGAGACGCAGGGCTTCTTGTGTTAGCGGAACATCTTGGGCCGTGTGGTGCTGCGGAGGACCTGGAAGAACCGTGACACAGACATCAGTGAGCGATGTGTCGCTAATACTGTTAAGACAAGTGGTCAGAGACTATTGGGTCCATTTACCTCCTACACCAACACCCGCCTACGGGATGTCTTCATCTTGACGTGAAATGTTTGTAGCATTTTCAGCCTTACAATACTTGGTTATACTATGTAATTTAGTCATCTACACCTAAATCTAATTAGTACCACTATGCCCATCTACTTCTTACATTTTGACCAATTAGTAATTTAGGAGATGGTGATCTCCAGGTAGCTAGAGAGGTGTTCAAATTCAAGTTGTGTTCTGCTGGAAGGGTAATAACACCATGGCAACTACCAAACTAATAGTGTGTATTTGTGGTTTGTATGTTACCGTGTGTACAACAGGCTGCTCGAACAAATTGCCCCTAGTGGGATTAATAAAGTTGTTTGTATTGCATTGTATATTTCTCCCCTACATCATTGAACAATGAATCGACAGTTCAGGGTACCATTCACAGCCAAGGATAGACCCACCAATGGTCGTTAGCATCTCACCTCTTTGAGTTGGAGCGAAGCCTGTGTCCAGCTCTTCACTTCTCCACATTGTTGAGGTGGTGGAGTCTCCTATGCTTCCCCGACCGTCGCGGTGTGAGTGGCCGACGTCATCAGGGAGAGCTGGAGAACACTCCCTGGGCGAAGCGGGCTGTTTCTGGAAGTGCAAACCATCTCTCTCCGCCTCGATTTTCTCTGTAAATAGTTGTTGACGTGGTTCTCCCTCAGTTTTGTCCAATAGTCGTTCAGGGGGATGCTTCTCCTCCTGACAGTGTAGTTTAGGTGTAGGCGCTGACTTGCTAGAAGTTTTTCTTGGCAAGGGACCATCCTGTGGAGTCAAAACGAGAACGTTTGAAATATTCAGCAGGTTGAAATGTGTCGGAATAATGCAGGGATCTCATCTAAAACATACAGTGTATGTGAAGCGGGGGCTTGAAAGGAATGCATCTCTCCACTGTAAATGGTTTAGCCTCCCGTCGATTTCTGTCACAATGTCTTCAAAATCTTCGCGTGCATTCCTGACCTCTCTCCTCAACAGGTAGCCGCGCGCGCGGGCCTGTGGAAGACAGTGGGAAAACAAAGTAATAAAGTCGTTCCGAGGTCGCTTTTTAAGCTCACAATTGACCAAACAGTTAAACGTCGTATTATTATATGAGCGAAACGAATGCTTTTTATTCTGGACTTTGCTAAATTTACATAGTTGTGTAGTTAACTGTTCATGTATGAACCCCATAAAACGAGAGCAAAAAAAAACGAAATATCATGCAGTACCAATGTCATATGGACAACCTGGTAATAGTTAACTGTTACTACAATTTTTTTTTTAAAGGAATTACCTGAAAAAGGGTAAATATCTTCTCTGCCTCTTTCCTCTCCATTACTATGGTAACACGTTAGCATTACGGGAGTAGAATGGATCTCTTCCGGTGTTAAGATGGACAGCAAATAAACAGTAGGCTGTCTAAAATACATACACTAAACTTGTGTTAAATAAAAAGTCAATTTACTATATTCACCCTAACAATTATAACAAATAACTCTTGATTATCCATGTCAACCGACATACAGTGTTTCCGGAAGAACGGCTGCAGTGACGTAGACGGAAGTACATCCTCAGCTATGTTTCGTATTGTCATTTACCGCGGTCTCCTCACACATGATATCTCATGAAGTTTTATTCTGTAGTATCAAGCCAAAATGAGTGGTGGGAACAATCAAAAAACGTTGTTCCAGGCTTGGGGTGGATCTGTTCCTCAGAAAAATCCTATTCCAACCAAACACAATGCCAGAAAAACTGTTAAACGGCCTCTTCAAAGGAACAAAACAGACACACACACTGTGGAAACAGCAAAGACACAACAGCAACAACGGATGAATGGACAAGCTTTACCTCCTCGCCGTTCGCTTTGGGGTGAGATCGGTCAGGTTTCGGGGCCAGTACACACAGCAGCAAGGATGGAGGACGTTCAGGAACTTGACGACGATGAGCTATTGTTAGTTGCTGTGTACGAAGCTGAGCAGACTTTGCAAACGGATGCCACTGCTGCCCAAGATGATAAAAATCATGCAACTGAAGAGATTGAACCCTCTCCACTTTGTTCAAGTGGACGTTACAATCAAGATTTTCCTGGTTTTGATAGCTCATCGGCTACAGTTTGGATCTATCCTACTAACCTCCCCATCAGAGAATACCAGCTGAAAATATCGGAGGCTGCCTTGTTCCAAAACACCCTGGTATGTCTTCCCACCGGTTTGGGAAAGACGTTTATAGCCGCTGTTGTCATGTACAATTTCTATCGCTGGTACCCGTCAGGGAAGATTGTGTTCATGGCCCCAACCAAGCCCCTTGTAGCTCAACAAATTGAGGCCTGTTATAAAGTGATGGGAATCCCACAGAACCACATGGCTGAGCTGACAGGTATGAGGACTTCTGATTCCGGTGTCCCTATTGTCGTGCAATCTCTGTTACTTTCGAGAAGTAAGTATGGTGAAACTCCATTTCCCAGGGAGCACTAAGGCGGGCCAAAGGCGGGAGCTGTGGAAGTCTCGGCGGGTGTTCTTCCTCACGCCCCAGGTCATGGTCAATGACCTGTCGAGAGAAACCTGTCCCGCACTGCAGGTCAAGTGTGTGGTCATCGATGAGGCGCACAAGGCACTGGGCAACCAATCTTACTGTCAGGTATGTGTCATTGCTGCAAGACCACTGGGAGAATAACGTGTACTTGGTTAGCTGAGAATGGATTTCACGTGGCCCTCGTTTTGGTTCCCCATACATTCTCAGGTTGTCCGGCAGCTGTGCTCCCAGACGCAGCAGTTTCGGATCCTTGCTCTGAGTGCCACACCTGGGGGAGACTCTAAAGTATGTAGACCCCAAGATGCCTGTCTGTCTGTCTGTCTGTTTGATCATTAGTGTCACTCTCTCTAAGTCTGTCAGATCTTCGGTCCTCTACCTCCTCCTCCTCCTAATGTACATCTATTCTACACTCCTCCTCAATAATGCACATCTGTTCTACACGTTTCTCTGCCTCGTAATAATATATATCTATTGTACAATCCTTAATAATGTACATCTATTCGACACTATTTCTCCCCCTCTTAAAATTGTACATCTATTCTAGACTCTTTAATAATGTACGTCTATTCTACACGTTTCTCCTATTAATAATGTACATCTGTTCTACACATGTACCTCCACTCCTCCCCCCTGCAGGCTGTGCAGCAGGTGATCTCCAACCTGCTGATCTCCCACATCGAGCTGCGCTCGGAGGCCAGTCCCGACATCAAGGCTCACACCCACCAGCGCACCCTGGAGAAGGTGGTGGTCCCCCTGGGGGAGGCCCTCGCAGCTCAGCAGGCACGCTACCTGCAGGTAGGGGCTTCTTCTTCGTTCGTAGTGTAAAACACCCCTTTCTGTTGGTGCTTTGAATCTCCCCTGTGGCAAATGAACGTAACTGCGGATGTAATAACCTGTAATGATGCTAGAAAATGATCACGTCCCGAAGGGGCTCCCCAAATGCTGGGTGCCATTTGGTTGTCAGTTCCCATGGTCGTCAACGAGACTCGATTGGTCCGAGTGATCATTAGAGAAACCAACTCTGTGGTGCGAATTGGTACATCATTAAGGGAACCTGTGTCCTGTATTTGTACCCAAGTGTGAGTTGGAACTGGCCACTAGCAGTTATCCGTTTTATCTGGATGGTAGGATTGTAATGAAGTTGTGGGACTAGTTGTTACCTATCCGAAACACAAGTTCATAGTTTGTTCTAGTAGTACTAGTAGTACACATATTCTGTGTTGGTTCGTTTCTCTGTTTGTCTGTTTGTCTTCTCTGTTTATTACTATGTCATATAAAACATTGCAGTTATTTTTTCAAAAACAGAAGGGAAAGTAAACATCGCACATTGGGGGATACTAGTATGTTGTCAGAAGGTTACGTTAATTATAATGGCCTTGACACGGATCTGTAATGGATAGATTACTTGTTTTCCTAGTTTGATGGCATCACAGCAGAATAGGTTTTGGGTGGTCCTAGAGAGACGCCCAGGGTTTAGGGTGTGCATACAAACAACAACTCTATGACACCTGACATTCAGTCTAAGTGCCAAGTTGCAGGATCATGTATTGTTTATATATTTAATGATATACTGTACTGTAGATGATATTCCATTCAAACAACAATTAGTTACGCCATTAATTTCACGGGCATATTTTAATTTATACACATTCGTTTTTGAAGCATTTGGTCATACTCTAAACTATTTATTCCGTTCAGATAGAGTTTGGAAAGGTGGTATTATCTTATTGTGTAATGTTCCTCTGGGCAGGGTCCAAAAATAACACCTGCCAGCAGCTAAAGGTGGATACATTTGACAGGTGAAAAAATCTTAATTGTTGTTGTTTAATCTTTAAACAATCGCTTTACTAGTACATTTCTTAACTCCAGTGGGTAAATGGACACAATTCTGAAAGACCATTTTGGACCCCGTCTCTCGTACAGTCACCATATTTTACAGTGAAGAGGATAGACACTGTACATTGTGTCCTTCAATCCTGTTACGGTCACACTAGTAACCCGAGTCCTACTCGTGTCACTTCGGGAAGAGACAATGCTATATCATGTGTCCAAAGAATAGAGTAGTGGATTTGGTGGTTTTTAGTTGTTGATCCTAATTCTAGTCAAGGTCCAACCCTACTTCCCAGATTGTCTCCGCCAGGGTGCTGTGTAATGGGCACTCTGAAATCAGAGTGTGCATGGGTCATTTCCCAAGTTGTTGCTAGATTATTCAGATTTAGCCAGGTATATATCCTCTGAACAATTGTCTTGAGTAGAACCTTTAGATGAGCATGAAGGGTATGCTGCAGTAAACCTGGAAAAGCATGCACTATCTAGTGGTGCCAGATAGTTGTGCAATTTTATTTTATTGAACTTTTTTAAATAGTGGTGATGCACCAAGAATTCATAACAATGACGAGGCAAAAACAATACAATATCAATATATTTGCCCAAAGAAAACAAGCATTTTCTTTCATTTGAACACAACAAAGAAAGCCACATTGTTTTCTTGCCGCTGAATTTACTGTATAGCCCACTATTGCCAATCACATACAAATAAGCTTATAGACACTAAAAGCAAAAAACAAACCATCCATTCATTCACTTGTCTACAGAACATAGGTAGAATATGCCAATTAAAAAGAGGGGTCTTAGGATTCGAACAGCCTACATTTAAAATGCACTAGTACTACCAGTAGAGGAATATCAGATTATATCTTTTGAATCCAACCTGCACTGGTGAAATATACTTCCTACACGTTCCTGTCTCTTCTAACTTGCATTAAGACCAGCTCCCGATCAACATTTCATTCACAGGATAGGCATGGAAATGGGAACGGGTTTTTTGATGAGCTGAGACACATTTTCTTTTCAACAATATTGGGTGCATATCTACAGAATAAATGGATATATGGCTTGGAATTGCTGGTTGCTGTTACATATTATGTTACATTATTCATAAGTCTTCACACAGTGGAGATTTGAGTTCATCCGATGGTTGCATTGATTTTAGTGACATTCTTGTATGGCTTTGTTAACCATGACCGCAAATTCAAACGGTAGTCATTCTGTAATATCCTCCATATAGTTTATGTAAAATATAGTTCGATTTTTATCGTTTACATTGGTTTGTTAGACTATACAATCTGTAGATAAAAATAATACATATCTTCATAACTGCCACTCTTTGAGTTATGCCTTTTTCTTGGACTGAAAAAATATCTTGGCAGCAATTGCTTTTGCTTAATCATTCTTTTTTTAAGTAGTTTCTACTCTAGTGGCAGTTCTATTAAAGTAGGTACACAGTAGTGCATACATAATGACACATTGACACAAGTTGTGAATAGAAAGAGGTAAAGGGTATGTGCAAATAAAGGAATGCATTGACTTTTGAAAATAAACTAAACCCATTAAATACAGCATGTTTTGATTGTCGTACTGCAATTAAAAAGGACTGAATTTAACTGCTTTTGGTTTGTAGTAATGTTCGAGTTGTGTTTATATTCACCATCTCCGTTATTCATATGTAAATTCATACTGACGACTTTCTTTTCGGTCGATTTTATAAAATTATTCAACCCGTTTTTCTTTATTATCAATTATGTTGCAGATCCATGTTTGCCAGGGAAAGACCGGTTTTCTTGGCCGACGTACAACAGATATAACCCCACTATTGTAGATGATAAACCGTGTAAACCGTGTGTGATTGAAAATATAGTACATCAGGAGGATAACGTTACAGGTAAAAACCACAAGACGCTAAAACAAAGTTGTTAAGTTCTTGTTCGTGTGCTTACTCCTCAATTACAAGGAAACATTGTACCTCATGTTGCAGAGAGAAAAGTAAGGGAATAAGGCCAACAGAGGGCCAAGAGATAGTAACATGCAGGGTTTGAAACTGCATCTACAGGTGTAAATTGGCCCAGTTATTGTCGGGTCAGGAGTCGTGATGTGGTTTTACAAGTAAGGATTACACAGAGAAGAGGTATGGGAACACTGTACCAGGTAAGGGCATACTCTTATCACAGATGTAAATCCCCAACTGCATTGGAGAGTGTTGACAAAGTGAATCTATAGCAAAGTGTGTCTGCCCTTCCTAGCCACACGGCCGCATGGAGCTTGGTCAGGGCAGGGTTTGGTTAAGTGCAGTCGACAGGTTTGTGACGGACGATGTCTGTGGGGGGACGAGGTGGATCACCTCTCTGGTTGCTCCTCTTCTTGGCCTCAGCGCCGCTCCATGAACCAGATCTCGTTCTGGCGGTTGACGTGAGCAGGGTTGGTGTAGCCCGCCACGATGAATGAATCGTTGACGCACTCACCTGGGGAGTCCAGTGCCTCGGCCAAAGCGTGGATCTGATTGATGATGGTCACTTCGTTGGTGGGTCCGGTGAAACGCCTAAAAGGTAACGGCGGGACCAAAAGGTGGAATTCAAATTCAGCCCTATTCAAATGTCTGTCTTCCACCTAAATTACTTTTAATTAGTCTCTGTTTAGGGTGTAGGGTTCTAGGTTTACAATCCAACTGGCAAAGGGTTTTAATATGGCATGAAAACCCATGTGATCCACTCACCTTGTGTTAGGGCTTTGACTCCGAACTTCGTTATTCGAATATAATTTGAATATTAAAAAATAAATCAAAAATTCGAACGAATATTAGGCAGCCCTTAATACTCAAACCTGTTATGGGCAAGCCAAGAGGGAGAGACGTCGGAGAACCCGACGCAGTCAATTCATAATATTGTAATGACCACATTAGGCAGCGATTTATTAGAAACCTAATAAACCGTTGGAACACGAAATACCGGTAACCATAGCAACGCCGGTAAACAAACCTTGCGAAGCCCAATCCAGGTCTTACTGAAGGCATTTAATGGTCAAAATATTATTAATAAATATTTGAATATTAATAAACAAACAAACCTTTGAATATGATTTTTGGGCAAAAGTCAAAGCCCTACCTTGTGTACACCACAGCGGCAGGCCAGATCTCTATTAATATGTCGTTGTCTGTGGGCTGCGGAGGCTGGGACTGGTGGGCGGCTGGCAGGTAGTAGGCAACGGTGACATCGCGGGAAATCAAAGACTGCTTCTCGTCGGTGTGGATGATTGTCACGATGGGCAGGCTCATTCCCAGGTAATCACCTGAGAGTTTGATCGAAAAAGAACCGGGCTAATCATTTATTTGATGTTTTTTTTTAGCAGAATTCTATAAAAAAATGTAACAATACATACATGAAACTCGTATGTTTTTTAACTCAGATTCCTTAAGCTACTATTGCTTTTTGTTTTGAATAACTTCAAATCTTTTTTCGTTATCATTGATGTTTTAATTGTGGTCACTTGCTTTGGTTGATGCTTTGGAAACAAGAGTGATAAATGTATGTTTCCACCCAACTTCCTCTGAGACCAGAAATTCATCAGGCTGCAATGATTTGTGCCAGTCTGCGGTGGACTCACCGGTGGAGTTCTGCTTGCAGATGTACCTCATCAGCCTCATGAAGCCGTAGCAGATGCTCTGCTCGTAGGTTTCCTCGCGCACAGTGATGCATGCCCAGTGCGCCTTCTCATAGCTGCGCTTCTCGTAAAGCAACTCGTTGCACTGTGGATTAATTAATCGGAGAACAAAGAGGTTCAAAGAGCTGATGTGCCCACTCTATCCGATTGAAGGTCCACATTTAAAAAAGGATGCAAACAATGTTCAACTTTAAAATCGCAACGTTTTAAAGCACTTTTGAAAGGGAAAATCAGTAATTGCATCCCTACACTGTATAACAGTTTGACACAAACTGCTATGTGTCTGATGTGGATAGGAGGAGTTATGGGAGTGTTGATAGAAAGATTCTTGGAAACTAAGGGAGGTACCAGTTGGCCAGCATGTTTTATTTTTAGAATAAATCAATGATATGATGTGGTTTATTGACTTGTCAAGCATAAGCAACTTTTAAAAGAACGTATAACGGAAAGGCGTTTTCTTTTTGTAAAACCTGAAATGCTCTGTTGTTAATAACGGACAACAAACCACGTTAAACCAATTAAGCCTTTATATTTAAATGATCCCTGAGGAGAAACTGGGTCTCCTGTGCGTGGAACACAACCTCACTGGGCGAGAGAGGATCCAGAACTAGTGCAAAGGTGAGAGATGCCAACAAGACATCCCTCTGATCACCTAAATGAATTACAACTCAGGTATATGCACCTAGCAGTTGCATATACCTTCTTGGAGAAGGTGGCTGGCAGGCCATTGTAAGAGGTCATTGTTCTCTGTGTGAAAAGAATGGCTGTCTTATTTTAAAATGAGGGATTATCCCAGGGGGTGTTAATCCAAATAAGGAGTCAGGGCTTTCAAGGGGAGCCATTGGGCGGTCGCAATAATTTGGCCATTATTCTGGTTCAGATTTAACACCACACATTTCTTTAATATGAAAATATGAAAGTAAAAAAATATGTATGACTATAGTCGACGATTGGCCGGGATGGACTGCTTAAACTTCTTATCAAGATATCTCATAGCCTTCGTCATTGTGCAGTCATGCATTTTTGTTGAGTTACTGTATAAGATTGGTTCGTAGTTTAGTAGCTTGCATATTGCCCAAAGGGTAGATCCAGGCTTTTCCCAGGAGGAAGTTGTCAGGGGAAAAGATGCTGCTAACCTAATGTCTGATAATATCCCCTAATGTGCCATCATGAGTTATACAATTTGATATTGTGCACATTCATAACTTAATGTTATTCAACTCTGCACATACAGAAGTTTAGTGAACAGAAAATACAGGGACATACAAAGTCAATTTTTTTTTCTGTAGATTACTTTTTTGGGAATAAATATTGCTCTGTTGTTCTGGGGTCTGTAAACTTGATGTACCTTCTCCTTGCGTGTGAGACGGTTGAATGGGACGCACTCTCGGTTACTGCGTCCCTCGTCGTTACTCGTCAGCTGTTGGATTGGTTCTGCCATGTCTGTGAACAAATATGTCATTCATTTATCACAGTATTGGTCCAATAAGTAAGAGATAATAGTTTTTGTTTCTGGACACGGTCAAAGGCTGCTTTCACACGCGGCGACAAATTAGCAGTTTGTTGTGTTCCACCCTCTGGGCTAGTCTGGTATCAAACTGCAAACAGTCAATGCAGAGGTCAAATCCTGGCCTCTGGAACTTTTGAGATGCATGACTCTTGCTTAACGCACATATTCTCCCTGCTATAACTAGATGTTTGCATTGATTTCCCAAACCATAAACGTAATAATGACTGAACACAACTCATTTGTAAAAGGCTGTTTAATTGCAGGCAGTTCGTGAGAAGGACTGGTTGTCAGCTGGCCTGGCAGAAAGGCAGCGCGCTGGGCCAGGAGTGTGAGAGTTTTATAGAGGCGGAAAGAAGAATAAGAGGCTCAAAGTTGTTCAGACTGTAGACTGGTTTTAACATGGATTAGAACTCAAGGCATTTCGTTTTATACTTGCAGCCTTCTAATAACTGAGTGGTTAAGTGCGGTAAATTACTTAGAAATGGTGGGAGATTAACAGAGGAACAGAAAATGTATCCTCTCATTTTACTTGAGCTAACTTCATTCGGAAACTGATCCTTTGATCTGATATGATCGACATCACCTTCAGCAAGCTACAACATTTTTCTCAAGTAGTCTAGCCCATAATTGGATAGGGTGTCATTATTACGGATGAAAATCTGTCATTTTAGGGGTGATAGGATATCTATGGCGATGCTGTAAATATTGCAATCATGTATGTGTGTTGTGATACGCTATTACGATTTTTTTCATTCATTTCTATTTGGAGGTTTATTCTAAAACGTTCGGTGTCCGCGTCCCCCATTGATTAAAAAAAAAAAGTAGGGCATTTTGCAGACGTTTTGGTCCAAAGCTACTTGCAGCCGTTCATACACACACCGACGGCAGAGTCAACCATGCAAGGCGACAGCCAGCTTGCCAGGAGCAGTTAGTGTTGGGTGCCTAGGTCAGGGACACATTGATAATTTAAATTTATATGAATGTGGCTGAACTGAACTGAACTTCTGTTGGACGGTACTATTAACACTTCAAACCTACAAAAGTATTGCAGAAACTAGGATTCCAGCTTTTTTTCCCCCCAACCCTTGTCAATATAGGTCAGGTCAATTTACATTTGTGGTGTTTGGGTGAGGACACTGCATGTTGGGTTGCTGTACGTTGCATCAAAACTGACTGGAGAACAGCATCACTCACTACCCCCTGAGATTTTAAGGAAGCCGGTAATACAATATGGTAATAGGAGTCTTGTTTACAGCAACTAATCCCTCAGTCTAATTAAGAACGTAAGTGTGCTCAAAACTGTGTCAAAGGGGAAAGTGAAAGATGAATGGATCAAGGTAATGCTTTAGTGCTTGTTCTTTGTTTAGCTTATTCGAATGTCAATATGGAGGGGGGGGGGTGGAGGGACAGACAGGGGCTGTACAGCATGGCCTCTCTCTCACTACCCACTAGTCGCCTGAGCCTATCAGGCTGTTTGTATTGATTGACTAACCCTAGTACACATCCAGATCAGCTGACTGTTCTCTCGCTCCCCCCTCTATGTATTTAAAGCCACTAAATACACCTAAGAGAGAAGAACAATGATATCTTTGTTAGGAGCTATCAATGAATTTGAATGAGGCGCTAGGAAATGTAATGATTGTTGACAAGGCAGTATTTTACTTCCAAACATCAACAACATTATCAACTAACTTATGGGTGGCTTTTGTTCCACTCCAATTACAGTTAACTTGAGCTGCAGCGCTTACGACAGGAATTGGGGTCAGAAGCCTGGTACAGTAAACATGCTAGCTAATCCTGTTCAGACAGAAAGCGTTTTGTGATTCCACACTGTTGCAGTACTATGAGTAACATGGGATATAAACCCGTTAACTGAATATCGAAAATAAATCATTCGTAATACAAAGATGATGTGACCTTGCGGCCAAAAAACGAGTCTGTCCGTGCCTGTGAAGTGAACCCATGAGTCATTAACCTACTGTTGCATTGTAGCCTACAGTATCAGAGTCCATTCTGGCTTCCTGCAAGGCTCAGACCCAGATTTACATGTCATTAAATATAAATCTGCACCTTCGTCTCTAAAATAGTTATTCAAACTGCACCAGATTTACTGTACATTTTATGAAATGTTATTCGCATGTATAGACGTTTAAATCAGTATCGCGTCTCGATACTGATGGTTCAATGTGTCGTTTGTTTAATTTGATAGCTGAAACGCAGTACTTTCGACGGCTAATAATGCCGCGCGTTTCCATACGGTATTTTCAACTGGGGTTGATCATAACCCCAAGTTTTGTTTGGAACATAGCTCTGGATATGCGGTCTAGTTTAAACTCCAAAAGTAGGTCAGCGTGCACACTACAGCAATAGGAAATAAATAGGCGAAGAGATGCCATGCGTCATGTTGTTTTTCACTGTGCGTACAGTTCAGACCACTGCGAAGCGTCAAATACAGCGTGTTTGCATACAGTGCATGCAACACAGTGTGTTGTGCAGACAACTATTCGGCTTAACAACTATTTTGTCAGGTCTATTTTTTACTCAGTGGTTATACCTTGAGGGACCTCCACTTGGTGACCCCTTGCGACGTCCTGCCAATAGTGCAGCAGTCGGTCTTCTCCCTCCTCCATGGTCTCCGTGTTTTCATCCAGACTGCCCGTACCTGACAGCGGGTCTTCCGAAAACGACTCGAGGTCTTCCAACGTGATCATCCCATTCCCAGATTCGGACTCGGGCCCACCGCCACCGCCATTTAACTGGCAGCCGCCTCGGTCCATTATTGTTTCCAGACGAGTCCTCGACTAGGAAAAAAAAAATGCTGCAGGATAAACGTTTTATTTCCAACGAAATTGTAATGGTCTCTGCACTGATACAATTTTGTAATTAATAAAACATCTATTTGTAAACCTTTCAGCGTCGGAATAGGTCAACTACATGACAGAAAACAAGGCAGTACGTGGATTATCCTCGCGCATTTAGCCATCATTATTTTGAATAGAATTAGCTCTATCTTCCTCTATATTCTTGCAAGAATCAAAGCAGAGAATAATAAACTAATCTCTTTACGAGCAGTGTGTGACACTTTCCGTGGCAAGGAAGCGTTGGATGTTTATAGGAGACGAAGGCGAACCACGTGACTCCTTTCTGCAGCTGACCCCGCCCTCTGTCAGCTAGTTCAGCCGCCGAACCTCATAATTTGAACCGTGATTTCGACGAATCTGATGACCGCAAAGTCGTTAATTTCGAAAAAAAATTCTAACAACACTCAGTTCCAGTCCTATTTAAATTGAATAAAATGTGTCAAATCCACTCTAAAGTGTGTGTGTGTGTGTGTGTGTGTGTGTTGTAGTTTTAAGAACTCACTGTATGATGCAAAGTATTGGTATGAACTTTCTCCATTTGTGTGTGTGTGTTACTTACTACTACGGTATGATTCGGTTTATGATCGATGAATGTATGTAATATATATCTATATATATAGTTGTGTTCAAAATAATGTGTCCTCAAATAGTTAGGCTACTGCATTCAGGGCTTGGCACCATGTTGCTTTCTTCCTTCAGCCAGAACAATTATATAAATACTATATACAGTCTGTGTTAAAGCTTTATTGCAAAAATAAATACCCCTATTAAGCTCTCTCGCACACACACACACACACACACACACACACACACACACACACACACACACACACACACACACACACACACACCCCACTTCTCATATTAAAGTCCCCTGTCACTGTAGATAAACATCTTAACCAACTAGGTGTCTGGTTCTTCTGAGCATCTTCAGTTAAACCCTAATCAATAATGTGTTGCCATGGGACACCCTTAAGAGAAAGGGATCCCCCTGTTTCCGCGCAAAATTTGAATACTAATCATTTGTAATATGAATTGGGTTATCCCATGGTTACGACCCACGCCAACTTTGTTATACTTCTTTATTACTGTTTTTGTGTAAGAGCGTTATAATGAGTGATGTAGATATGAAATGTGTCTCACATCGTGGCTTTATACTGTGAGCATCCGAGAAGCTAAACCCAACGGGACGTGGACATCAAACTCAACCGCCGCCCAGATGGAGCTCCGTACAACCCCACCACGGCCCCAGTGTGATTTTGTCATTTCGCTGAAGAGTATACTGAAAGGCACTTTGATGTCATGAAAAGATAGCCATCTGCGTTCAGAGCAGGGTAGAATGCTCACAAACTGGTTGACAGAGACTGGCAAAAAACATAGGATTTTCCTCCTATTTTTTTTATTCTTGTATCATTTCACTATCTTAACAATTTATTTTCAAATAAATTGAGTTCAAAAGCCTAAGAGGATGTTAATCTCTTTTCACATCTCATTTGTCTCACTAATGTGTCCCATGGTAATCCCAGTTATCACATGATTGACCATAGGGGGCAGGACACTCCATGTGGGGTGTCCAAGCCTCAATTAACAGAGACAGCTTTGGTCATGTGATCTTTCGCCAGCAGTTTTCTGTGGTGCACTGTATAAATGGCATTGGCATCTCATTTGAACTTTGTTCATTTATATTGTGCTTCGGCTTTAAGTTGCAGTTCTAATGGTATTATGTGTTATTTAATAGATGTTTAATTCAGAGTTTCAGATATTAAATGTCATTTTATATTTAACAGTCAGCTAAATGGTTAATTATCCTGACATTTGCTTTCCATAGTTTGGCTTTCTGTTTTTGGATTTAGGCCAAGGGTTTAGGTTAGCACATGGTGTCTAAAAGGGACAAATCTTGTAGTTTCAATAAAGAAACATAATGTATTCATAATTTGTAAATAGTAATTTTGTCCTACTCGTTTTCTGTCAGGCATAAACAAATCTTATATAATTCCTGGTGATAATCAAAGTAAATTTGAAGAAACAAATTATATTCTGGCATTATTTGGAACATGCTTTAGAGGACTCGGCACACAATCAGCAATTTACATTGCCTAAAGGAAATAATAAAAGGAAATAACATATATACTACAATAGAAATGTGTGTAAAACAATGAGAATAACCCAATTACTCCATCTAAGAGAGTACACTGAATCACAATTACAATTTTGAAGTTTAAAAACAAGGTCTTGTTGATCAGGACAACTTTCTGCTTATCACAGTCACCATAGATCTGTGTCTCCGACACAGAAGGCCTAATGACACCAGTCAATCCAAGGCAGATGGTGAAGAAGCCACAATACTATCCTACCTACATTGTTGTGACACCACTTAAGGCATCGGTGGCATAGCTCTGTTGATGCTTTCAGAAAGGTCCGCCAAATTAAAAGCGGAAATCTAACCCTGTTCTTTTGACTCTTGGAGGATCTCCTGCTGTAGGCAATCTCTTTCACTGGCGGATTGCCAGCTAACAAGCAGGGATGGAGAATGGTGGCCGGAAGCCCTACTGGCTATTCCAAAGTATTTGTTTTAATGGGCAATTAAATGTCAAATAAAAGCATAGTGTATCTGTGAATTGGTAAATTGGAAGGCAACACATACATCTTGTCTTTGGTTTAATCCATGCAATACATATTGTAGACTGAATTTATACTCTATTTTAATCATTATTTCATACTTCAGAGATGTTCAGTAGGAACGACCAAGTCCCAGAACACATGCTAATACACAGCCTTGTTCACTTTGTCTAAAAGTATAAAATATTATTGTTCACATTTGAAAGTCAAAATGGAGAATTATTTTCTCTTAAAACTTTTCTTTGACAAAAAACAACCATCCCCTGTGTTCCCATTCTGCTCTGATGCACTTATCGGCAAGAATCTGGCTTGTAACAAAAGTTGTGACCCATTTTGTTTTTATTTATTTTTATTTACTAAGAGACTTACAGCATTTGGATATCAATATGGATTTGTAAATACTTTTTATATGGTTTTTGAATACGATATGGTGGGTTTTGTGTGTGGGGCACCTAGGTGTTGGAGAAGTTTACCGCCCGCCTGACCCAGAACCAAGTGATGAGCCACAAGCAACTGCACTCTCTCACCAAGTACCAGATCATCCTGGCCAGGGAGCAGTTCAGGAAGAACCCCCCGCCACATATTAAGGTAATTCCATCATATTCTGTTATTGTATTTAGCCTTTGGTGTTGTGCATTTCAATCTCAAATGGATTTTAAGATTTAAAGATGTGTTTTGCTTTCTTTTTTTTTTATGGTTTTTCGTGAGCAATCACCTTTGCGTTCCATATTTTGTAGTATCAGGAGAACTAGTTCTCTATCTTCAAAAAAATGCAGCTCCATGTATGCATTTGCAGTTGTATTATACTCGTACATGACCAATATAACCCCTTATTGAAATCAACGATCAATAACAAACGCTAAATACTGGCGCCTCAGTATACATCATCATTCATTCAGTAGTAGTTGGCCTTGCTAATATCATAAAACGCCGAAACAGCAGCTCCAAAAACACTGTCCGAGTTCTGTTCCCTTCACGAGGATCCAGTTCTTCTCCATTTCCTTTCTGCTGGTGCTGAAGGCTGCTCTGCTCTCTCCGTCTCTCGGCCGTCCTCAGGAACCCCAGCAGGGTGCGATGGAGGGGGACTTCGCCCTGACCATCAGCCTCTGCCATGGCTACGAGCTGCTGATGCAGATGGGCCTCCGCTCCCTCTTCTTCTTCGTCCAGGGCATCATGGACGGCTCCAAAGGTAGGTCTCCCGCATGTCAAACAAAAACAAATCCTTAATGATGCTTACTATCCTTCTTGTCTTGCTAGGCTTGGCAATGCCTCACTCACATCTGCTGTATAACGTGTGTGTGTGTGTGTGTGTGTGTGTGTGTGTGTGTGTGTGTGTGCGTGTGCGTGTGCGTGTGCGTGTGCGTGCGTGCGTGCGTGCGTGCGTGCGTGCGTGCGTGCGTGTGTTGCTAGAGATGGCGAGGGCACGAAATGAGTTGCAGAGAACTCCAGTCTTCATGGACCTTTACAAGGAGATGGAAGCTATGTTTATGAAGTCTCCTGCTGGTAAGTGTTTTGCCCCTAATCGGTGGCCTTCAAATGAGAACACTCTTATAGAATATCAACTGACCTTTTTTGATGACGTGTCTACGCATTGTGGATTGCATGACGTGCTGCAAGACTCATTTCTTTTTTGTATCTCATGTTTAAACATTCAACCTGTTACATATATCTGCTCCGCACATACCTTTTTGATATGACTTGTAGATCCTGGCCAGCCGTTCATTTACAGTCATCCCAAACTGAAGAAGCTGGAGGAGGTTGTCCTGCAGCACTTCAGACTATGGGCAGAGAACTCCGCCAACAAGACTGGTGAATCTTCTGTGGCACCAGTTTTATGAGGACCTACGACAGTAGTACAACATTGTTTCAGTTAAAACAATATATATTTTAGGGGGTTCACATTTAGATTTGAGCTGATACTTGTAGCTGTTGAATCGAAATCCAAAGTCAAGCCTTATTTCTCTCTCTCTCTCTCTCTCTCTCTCTCTCTCTCTCTCTCTCTCTCTCTCTCTCTCTCTCTCTCTCTCTCTCTCTCTCTCTGTTTCTCCTTTTGTCTGTCTCGCTATCTCTCTGTGTGTGTCTCTCCAGAGACCACGTCGGGTTCTGCAGAAGGAGGAGTGAGCACCCGTGTCATGATCTTCTCGTCTTTCCGCGAGAGTGTGCAGGAGATTGCTTCCATGTTGAACCAGCACGCACCGCTGATCAGGGTCATGACCTTTATGGGCCAGGCCTCGGCGGGTAAGGGGGTCAAAGGATTCACCCAGAAGGAGCAGTTGGAGGTATGGAGGAAAGCAAAGCCCGTTTTTCAAAGCCTGTTGCTGGCCTGTGCTGCACTGTGTGCATTTCTCACTGAATCCATCACCGTTGTGAACCAGAGTTTATCTGGCCCTTATTCTCCACCAAACAAATGGCAAATTTGAGAGGGAAAATATTTCCTTAGATGATTAGGACATGTATGGATGGGTTTTAGCTACTGTCGGGGCGACCGTAGCTCAGGAAGTAGAGCGGGTTGACTGGTAACCTGAAGGTTGCTAGTTTGAACCCCGGCTCCTACTAGCGAGTGTCGAGGTGTCCCTGAGCAAGACACCTAACCCTAACTGCTCCTGACTAGCTGGCTGTCTCGCCGTGTGGTTGACTCCGCCGTCGGTGTGTGAATGTGTGAATGAAAAACGTCAGCAAAATCACCTAAATGTAATGTAAACGTTTTAATGTTTCAGTTAATTTACTTTTGGAAGAAGAAGATGAGTGAAGCCTACAAGGTGACTCTGCAGGTTTAATGGCTATCCTATTCCGATACTTTCCAACAAGGACTTTATTAAAGTTTATTTTCCTAACACAAATGTCAAACTTGAATTTACTAAGTAAATGAAAACCATTTGTAGAAAGGGTTGTTTCTTCCTTGGAGTGGCCCCAGGGTTTGACTGTTGATGTAGCTCACAAAGAAGGAGCTTGTGTGTCAATATGAGGGCCTTGCTATCCTCAATCTCTTCACATTCCGCGTGTTCATCTTGTTCTTATTGCTCAGTGTTTTGACCAAAACATGGCAGACTTCCAACGGGGCATTTTTAATAGACAGCATGAAAATACAAATCCACACCTCATTCTCTGCTGTAACTCTGGATGTGGGATTTATCTGGTATCCTTGTACTCGTGTCCCACCCTAGTATTGGGATTGCTAAATATGTGTATTTTAAAAATCTCCTGGCTCACTGCAGGTCTGCTATCACAGATTTATTAATTATTTATTCTTGTATATATTGCCATATTCCTTGATATTAACTGTAGGAAACCTTTCTTTCTTACCGATGTTTCACATGCTGGCAAATTTACCATCCCACATACAACGTAAAAAGTTAGCTTTGAGTCCAATCTCCTTCTACCTCACACCTTTACACCTCATTTAGAAAATGGTTTCAGTTAATTTGATTTAGTATTTTTTGCCGTTTTCAAATCCATTGCAATAGTAGCAAGGCTTCAAGACTCAAGAATTGTATTGGTCACATACATATACAAGATATGCCGTGAAATCAAAAGTGGCAGTGCCTGCAGAGATTGTGCAGCATTCAAAATATTAAAATAAGGTGACCAATAGAATAAAAATAAGAAATAAAATCACAATTAAAACAAACAGCCCTATATAGAACAACAAATCTGTAACAGTTTAAAAAAAGATTAACCAACAGACATCCCTCACACCTTTCATTCAGACACCGCTCCCTCAATCTCCTAGGTGGTGCGTGGTTTCCGCCAGGGGGGCTTCAACACGCTGGTGTCGACGTGCGTCGGGGAGGAGGGGCTGGACATCGGCGAGGTGGACCTCATCGTGTGCTTCGACGCCCAAAAGAGCCCCATCCGCCTGGTGCAGCGCATGGGCCGCACGGGGCGCAAGCGGCAGGGCCGAATCGTGGCCATCCTGGCCGAGGGGCGCGAGGAGAGGGTGAGCGTCTGCGTCGTGAGAGGCTGACGACGAGGACCAAACGTTTTCTTCCCTCCCAAAAGAATAATGTGGAAGTTATGATGGTTATTTCCGTGTCATACCACACAAGGGGACCGTCCCACACAGGATTACAAGACACCGCTATAACTGCACAAAGAGTGTAGTACATATTTTTATGTAGTACATACTCAATCAAAATACATACACTATACAATACAATATACAACACATCCGGCACCGGATGAACGTATTCCTCTTTGCCCACGCCTTTTCAATAAAGCCAGCGATCACAAATGTTCTATATTTGAATAGGCAAGCTATCATGTCTGTGTCACGCATGTCATTTATTTATTTAATATCGACTTTCTTGAATAACCTTTGTCGCAAATCATGGTCATTTTATTTTTTTACATTTTCAATGACATTGAGCTCAAAAAAGTGAAACAGTCTATTCTGAATATTTTCCTCAACAGACCTTCAACCAGAGCCAAATCAACAAGAACAGCGTGGACAGGTCCATCGTGGGCAACCAGAACAGCTTCCACATGTACCCCCACAACCCCCGCATGCTGCCCGAGGGAGTGACGCCGACGCTGCATAAGATGCACATCACCTGCGGCCAGTTCGACCACGGCGACAGCAGCGGCGGCGGTGGTGGCAGGCGGGACTCGGGAGGGCGGAGAGCCCGCTCAGAGGGCCAGACCCCCCTGATCCACCCCCAGAACCTAGGTCGGTGTGACCGACCCCTCTCACATCCACTTCCCTCGCTTCTGAAGGGAGACACCTGTCATCATTGGGTTTTCTGTGTGCTTCAACTGAATTGGGGACCAAGTTTGCAGAGTGGACATTTTTTCTGGTTTCCCGTGCACACTTGAGAATGCACTATTGATGCACTTTAAGGCATAACACAGAAACATATTTTTCACTTTCCCTGGATGTTTCCTGGACATGTGTATGTTTCGTTATATTTTGGTTTGTGTGTGTGTGTATTTGTGTCTGTGTGTGTGTGTGTACGTGTGTGTGCGTGCGTGTTCTTTGATGCGTGCTCTGATACATGATGTGTGTGCGTTGTAGCGGTGTGTCAGAGCAGCGTGAGGTCGGATGGGTTCCTGAGCCCGGCAGAGTATTCCCTGTGGGCCTCCACCATGAGGCTGAAGGAGGACGAGGCTCAGCCGACCCTGAGGACATCGCATTTCCTGTCCCTGCCGTGCACTCACACACCCACTGTGAGCTGTCTTCCATTCTCTATTCCTCACTTTAGTTTCTTTATTTTTCTTTCTTTAATCGTTGGTTCTTTCTTTAATCGTTGGTTCTTTCTTTAATCGTTGGTTCTTTCTTTCTTTCTTTCTCTCTCTCTCTCTCTCTCTTTCTTTCGTTCTTTCTTTCTTTCTTTCTTTCTTTCTTTCTTTCTTTCTTTCTTTCTTTCTTTCTTTCTTTCTTTCTTTCTTTCTTTCTTTCTTTCTTTCTTTCTTTCTTTCTTTCTTTCGTTCTTTCGTTCTTTCGTTCTTTCGTTCTTTCGTTCTTTCTTTCGTTCTTCCTTCCATTCCCCTGTCTGAATATTTCATCCTAAAGAATCATATAATGGTGTACTGTAGTGTCTTTTAAAATGGCCTCCTTCCTCCCCCTCTTGTTATCTGAAGACCCCCAGGGCGACAGACTCCCCTGGGAGGGGCCCTGGGGCCAGAGAGTTGTCCTTATGGGAGTGGAGGCACTGGCAGAACCGCGCCCTGCCCACCTACTCGGTGGACCACTCCTCCCGCTGTCGTCACTTCATCCAGGTGATGGAGCTCATAGACCGCCTGCGAGAAGAGAGCCCTGAGGTGAGGACCACGACAGCAGCGGTGACAAACTCATTGTTCAGAAATCATTTAAATAGATGTTCTTTGAGAAGCATTCTGGCCTTCACTGGCTTAAGATCAAACAACCAGGAGCTTAAGACTTAGCGCTCACTGTCTAAACTATTCAACTTTTTACATTAATCTTTCAATGAAAAAACTAAGAATGAACAGTGAAAGAGAAGTCTCGAAGGAGTCAGCTGAGTGGCATGTGAAGGCAGCGATTTTTGGAGCATGGACAAGAGAGTTGTCTGATGCAATACACAATAAAATCACAGACACACACACACACACACACACAATGCTATATTATAAAACAATGACATAGCTGCTTACTTAGTCATTTAGCAGTATTTTTATCGAAAGCAGCTTAAAATTACTTTTTTATGCAAGTTTCAGGTTAGGCCACTTTGCAAAGAAGCTGTTATTTTCTACATCCATAGTGTTAATCGTGAAACTGTCAAACCATGGCATCCCGCCGACTAATCGTACCAACAAAATCTATAATCAATCAATCTATAATTTAGTTTTTTTTATTTATATTTATTTTATTTATTTTGTTTATTTGTCATTGTAAATGAGGGAAACCTCAATGCCCTATGAGTGTAAATAAAGGTTTGACATAAAATGAAATGAACTATGCATCGAATGTGTCTTGCTCAGGGAGGATGCAGTTATGCAAAGGAGCTTCTCCCTCACCTCCACAAGGGGGATGTCATCGGCCTCCTCCAGGATGGACAGGCAGAGAAACCCTCCAAGAGACCAACCAAGATGAACCCCAAGGCCTGCAGCACCAAGAGCAAAAGCAAGAGCTCCAGCCGGTCTGCCAGCGAACTGGAGGGTATCGGTGAGGAGGAGGAGGAGGAGGAGGAGGACAGGGATCACGGCAGAGGGATCAGGTCATTCTCGCCATCGACCACCGTCCGGGGTAAGCCTCTGATGGAAGACGACCCAGATTTCATGGGTTTCAGAGATGAAGAACGGTCAAACCACGACCCCGGAAGGATTCCAGAGACGCGGCATGACTGCATCGTTGAACCCGAGGACGACAACATTTCCGAGAATAATAATCTTTCGTCCCGCTGGGATCTTGTGGGTGAACCACCTCCCAGCATCGGCGACCACGACAATGACCCAGGGCTCGAGGAAAACATTGAATTCCAGGCCACGTTTTACCTACCCAGAGGAGTTCCCGTGGTTTCTTCCTCTCTCAAATCCCTCCCAGAGGAACAGAAATCGGAGCGTCTGAGGGTGTTATTGGCCAACGTGGCGGAGCTGCTGTCCAGGTCTCCCCCACCGTTACCCTTAGACTTTGTCATAGAGGAGGACATGTTGGAGATTGGGTCACCTGACCCCCCAATCCCTACCTCACTACCTCCTTCCCCTGAACAGGTGCTGAGCGAACAGGAAGAGCAACATCAGCCCCTCATCCAGGTCAACTTTGACCTCGATTTAGATGATGATGATGATGATGATGATGACGATGATGTCATCGATTGTGGGGATGTCATGATGAAGAATGACGACCCTTCTGCCGACGATGTGTGTGATGTTCCCGGTACCTCCAAGCCTATCCTTAATCCTCTGGAACCTGAAATTGAAAGTGTAGCCGACAGCCCGAGCTGGGACGAGGTGTTTGGTTATGAACTGGACCACAATGGACCAAGAGATGAGGTTTTTGTTGATGATGAACTGGGCAACCAGGATTTCAATCAGCAGGTGGATGATCGTGGCAAAGCAGCAAAGTGTACGGGGAGAAGGACTGAAGAAGCGGTCAGACGCCGGGATGGGGATGTGAACACTGGGAAAATGACAGCAGGACCGTTGCTCGTTGAGCAGCAAGCCCTGTGTCGAGTGGCCGGGCCGAGTTATGCAACCGTCTTGGACGAGAGCATGGATCTGTTTAGCGATGACGAGGCATTCCTGCGAATGACTATCCCGGAGTTATCCACACCGGAGGAAAGCTTCGCGGCAGACGCATCGCCGCATCCCAAACACCTCGCTGATGCCGTGAAACACACCGAACCAAACATCTCGCATTTTGCGGTGGTGAGTGCATGTGACACTATAGACTTAACCGAAAGTGTGCGTAGACGACGGGCAAACTGCTCGGAGATGTCATCTTTCTCTGGTACGAAGCCCATGGCGACCCCAGCGACCCACAGCCTGCCACCCACACACAGAGTCGTAAAAACACCACGACGCGGTCACGACAAGACACCGCCTACCGCGTCGGAAACGTCTCCAGACTCACACAACGCGGCATCAAGTGGCCACGGAGCAGAAGCGCTTATTTCACATGCCGGGCTAGGTTGCATCGACGATGCTTCTACCACAGAACAACCGAACGTGGATTCGTTAGACGGCTCCTGTAATTTGTTCCCGGTGAACTTTGACCTTGGATATTCTCTGGATGACTCGGAGGAGGAAGCTGTGCAGGAGGAGGATGAGGGTGTGGTTATTGCATCTGTCATGAAGGCCTCACCCCACTGGAAGGAGCAGGAACTAGGTGAGGTGTGTCCAGCGGTGGCCCTGCCACCCATCCCCGGCTCTTCCACCCCTCTCCACGGCCACCGCAGACCAATCGGACCGGGGTCCTTTGGGCGCGGACTACCAACCCCCATATCTCATTCGGCCCCCCGCCGAGAGGGGGCAATCAGTCACATCCTGGCCACACCGTTGTCCTCTCAGGGCGGGCCTCTCGCGTCCCCCAGCGCATGGGGGACACTGAGGCGGACTCTCCTCCCTGGTCCTTCGCTCTGCCCGCCGGGCGGTCTAAAGAGGAAACAGCAGCAGGAGGAGGGGGAGGGCCCCAGCAGCGAGGCCAAGAGGCCCAACACAAGCCGGGCGGGAGCATTCGGCATGGAGGACAGCAGGGGAGCCAAGCCTTTGCCCAGCCAGCCTGCTGATCCAGGTGGGTTTACCCTTGCAAATAGTTCTTGCTTCCTCTCATGTTTGATGTGATCTGATGTGTGCGAGTGGGTCAGTCTCTTGGATACCCAGTGTAGCCTTTGAGTTTCATGAAGATTCGTTAAGAGTTCTTGTGTCTGGAAAAACTTTTTATTATGCTCTGTATAGAATACAAAGTGCTTGGTGGAAAACGTTTTTTTGAGAGCACTTTGTTTAAAATGGATGAATGTTGGAGCACAATGTAGTTTACCTTGTTTAAAGGATCTTGCAAGATATCTGTCAATTGCCTTTTGCCTGTTTTACCCAGATCCAGAGTTGTTTGGTTCTAAATTCACCATTGTGCATCTAAAACGGTAGTTCGCTGGGTGAGCATTTGATTTTCCGTCAGCCACTTTCATTGACCTTAAGGGTTACAGTAGCATAGCTCCTGTTCATGTAAGGGCAATTACACTTTCCAAAGATTTCCCAATATGTTCGGAAAAATCGGTGCCTGTTACAACACAACAAGATTGTCGTTTGTCTACAAACACAGAAGCTATTCAACACCATTTTCGGTGCTGTGATCTGGGTAAGACAGGAAAATGGCAATTCACAGATATTTTGACACATCCCTTTGAGACCAGGCGGTAAAGACCACTATTGTGCTGCCCTGTTCTGTCCAGGTCTGTCCGACAGCGAGGAGGAGGTCCAGATCAACAGGAGAAGACCGCAGGCCAGGGCTAACCCGCTGTCCTCACCAAATGAGGTGGGCCATTGCTTTTGATGCACACTAGCACTGTCAGATAAAGTACACATGCTTGACTTGTAAACAAACGCACAATCTGCTAACATTCACCGACATGCAATTGGTTTGTTACATACATTTGTTCAGTGTGCTGTCGCACACTTCTAATATCTATGTCGACACGTTTAGGATCAAACAAGTGATTTGCTGTGGATGAATGTAGCAGACCGTTTTACTCAAAGCAACGCACTGTGGATTTCAGAAAGGGGTATAGGCATCTTGCTAAATGATACTTACAGGTAGACTTTTGGATGTGAGTCAAACACAGTAGACCAGAGTCGAATGTCCTGCTATGATACTGAATCGATAGGACAAATCAATCGCCCATTCCCGACGGACGCTATTATCGACAGGAAAGTCACTGTGAATGTATGGAGCAGTGTTGAAGCTGGCATGGCCTGATGCTTATATATATAGGTCACATTTGCCTTTATGATGTTACCAAACCACTCCTGGTCAATGCATTCAACGGACACAGAAACACAACGGTACTCCCCCATTTAGAAACCCGGTATGGCTGTCAACCAGGTGGTCAATCCATCCATTACAGAATAGGTTTTAAGTGATAGACAATTATATAACAACTGTGGCTATCTGATGACTACTTGGGCTTTTCAATTCACTTCCATATCCTGTATCTAGGTGCCAGAAAGTACACTTGGCTTGGCAACAGGAGCCGAGGGTCTTATCTGGCCAGCCGATACCAGTGTTACAACACAAAACAATTAGGTCCTCCTTTCAGATGGACATTGGATGTTCGAGAAAGAAAACAAAAGGGTAAAATGTTATGCGTGTGTTTACGTTTGTATCTTGTGTCTCTGTATGCTGCTGCTGCAGTCCAAGATGTTTAGCCACGTGGATTCCCCCGTTATGGTGAAGAGGAAGAAGGCTGCACCTCTGAACATAGTAAGATTTGATGTTATATTGTATTGGTATTTATTTGTTTAACATTCAATTTGATTAAAACATTTATTCAAATCACTGAATAAAATTTGATGAATATGGTTTGTCTGTGCTGATGTAAATAATACTGATCAAAATAGTAAAAATTGACCATGTATCTTGTGTCGCTGTGTGCTCCTTCTAGTCTAATATATTTAGTGATTTGGGGAAAATCCTGTTATCGTGATAAAGAAAAATGCTGCATTGCTGAATAAAGTTAGACTTCCTTTGCCTTAGTGTTATGTAAGTTTTTTGCATTATACTACAGCTTTATTCTATACCTTATGGTCAAATCATTTAATATAATGAATATGTTATATCTGTACTCTCTTATCTATATGATGCACCTTTAGTTTTATTAGTTTCAGTCAGTGTTGAACTTCTCCTGTGTGTTCAGTCCGAGGAGGCGCCAGAGGGAGCCATGTCCGACGATGACTTCCAGAACGACTCGACGTTCTCGCACAAGCCCCGCCCCTCAAGACCCACCGGGCCAATCCAACAGCAGGGAAAAACTCAGGTCTGTCTATTGAATAAACAGCAGCCTATCAGACACTTTGCTCGTACTTCACTCGAGACATCGACTCCCATCATAACATCAAGCATGTTGGAGTTATGCGCGTCGTCATGGCTCTGGCTTGGTGGGCATGTTCGTTGTTGTTAGTCTGCCTATAATTTCAACTGTCACTATAAAAAACCGACCAAAACAACATCTGGATAGTCTAGTCGATGATTGATGAGGAAAATATTTTTTAAACCTCTTAATTTGTTATTCACTTTGTCAGTCGCTGCTTCCATGAAACATGACCTTATTGTTTTGTGTGTCTTGGTTCCCATGGTTCCCTTTATCAGAAGACCAAGCGACAACGGGGGGGCCGTCTCTTTCTGGACGAGGAGGCGGCGCTCTCAGAGGAGGAGGGGGAGGGGGTATCTTCTGACGAAGAGGACGGTTACCACCTCAACCGGTCTCTGGAAGGCTTCGTCGTGGACAACTCAAACCTTTCCCAGGGGCTCAACGGTTAGCTGATTAGCTTAACTAGACCCTGTTAATGGTCAAAGTAACAGTATTATGTGAAGTGCTTACATATTACTGATTGATTTGAATTTGTCGAATGTTATTTAATTCTATGAGCAATGATTAAGAACCCCTTATTTCACGGATTCACTAATGTTATGTTGTGTGACTGACACATCTCCACTCAATCACATTCAATGCGTGGAGTGTAAAAAAGTACCAATAGGTAAACAAGCAGTAAACAATGCATAACGTATGCATAACACCTTTTGTCTCTTCTAGAATCTGAGATGCACGGGATGTATCTGAAGTCCCTGAGAAGCCCAGTGGCCGCCGGGCACAGGTTCAAGATGGTCTACAAACCCTCCCACAACATGGACATCTTCTCTCAGGTGCTGAACCACACTCCAACCTTAAAAAGGGGACTCGGAAACATGGCCGGCTACTAACTTTCGGAACCTACATATATCCTCCTTTGCGATGTCATCTATTTTACACGGATGCATGGTGGATGAGTAAGCCTACCATTGGAGGCTTGAAGGCTTATTAATGCATCATACATCTAGGTGGACACTCCCACTGGTGACATCACTATGGGCAGTCACACCTGGAGGTAAAATAGGGGCCGTTTAAGTACAAAGACAAAGCCAGAACAATGCGTTGATAATTAGCGAACGATTCAATTTACAGATGCTTTTATCCGAGCCAACCTAGTGACTTTCATTTATAGAGGCATGTCCTTAAAGAGAAGGCGGGGGTTATTCGTCTTCCTCAGCCTACAGCTGTACTGCAATCATTGGGGTTTGAACCCGGAACCCAACCTGACCACTCGACTATCCTGCAACGCCCGCCTTTCCTGAATCCCCTCTCTTCTCCTCTCACTCTCCCCAGGTTCCCGAGATGGACGAGACCTATGCAGAGGACAGCTTTGTGGTGGGCAGTCAGGAGGAGGAGGAGGAGGAGGTGGTGGAGGAGGAGGAGGAGGGAGGCACTGAGGATGAGGTGGTGGCTCTCCCAGAGGTCTCGTACGTGGACGGGAGGAAGCAGTACACCACCAGGCGCCAGGTGCTGCTGCACCACATGAGGTCCAAGGCGGGTTCTTCCGGCCGCCGTGGGGCGGGGCACACGGGCGTCCCGCCGAAGCCGGATGAGACCGGCAAGCGGTCACGCATCGTGAAGATTCAGGACTCCAGTGAAGAGGAGGAGGAGGAGGAGAAGGAGGGAGAGGCGGTCGCTGTTGTTAACTCCAACGCCGCCACCCTCTTCAAGCCATCTGCAGTACTAAATGATGCGACCCTGGACAAACCTCCACAACGACAAAATGCTTCCTCCTTCTCTTCCTCCTCCTCCTCCTCCTCCTCCTCCTCCTCCTCCTCCTCCAGTATAGCATCGAAGATCTCCTCCCTAAGCAGGAAGACGCCCCAACCTTCCAGTACGGACTTGTTGAGAGAAAGGTATTCTGTCCTTCTTTTTCTAGCCATCCTTTACGGTAGCAGACTAATGGACTTATGCAGACTGACATGCTTTACTTCTACCAGCAGGTGTCGCCAGAGGTTAGAAAACCAGGCCCGGTTGTCTGAGGAGCTCGACTTTGAGGAGTCTGAGTCCATGTTAGCCCCGCGGAAACCACCAAAGGTAGCCTCACCAGTCTGGAGAGTCAACCAATAACTCCCTAAAGAAAAACAAGAATGGTGTATTTTGGATAGCTGTGTGTCTATTTCACCAGTTGCTGAATTTCAGTTACGAGCTGATTGGTTTTATGTAAATGAGAATGGGCATATCACGGCTGACTTGTTTTACTGGCTCGGTTAAAATGGTTAAACCAGGGTTTAGTTGTTTTTCCGTTTCCATTTAAACCTGCATGAAACAGCAAGCCTTACGTTAGTATGTGAATGTGTACGTTATATGACATAACGCATGTTTCTTCATTAGATCAAGTCGATAATGGACGTGGTGTTACGAACAGCTCCTTCGATGTACCACAAAACAAACTGATCCATATGATGTGATATGATGTTTCCTTCCCCAGACGACCACATCCACCCTGTCGTCGAATCCCCAGCCCTACAAGCCTTTCGGTCATGCTTTATCGACGGACAAGCCCTCCTTGCTTTCCCCTGCCACAACCATCACCACCCCCACCAACACTACCACCACCCCCACCAACACTACCACCACCCCTGCCACCGTCTGCATCCTGGTGGACAGCCGCTGCATCAGCAGCAGTGCGGACCTGGTGAGCGGCCTGCGGCAGCACCACTCGGTCAACGTGCACGTGTGCTCGCTGGACAGCAACTACTTTGTGCTCAGCAACCGCATGGCGGCGGAGCGACACACCCTGTCGGAGCTGGCCGGCGTTCAGAACCGGAAACGGCTGGTCACGAGGGTGAACGGCCTGCAGGGCCTGTTCGAGCGCGCCTGCTTCATCGTGGAGAAGGACCCCACCAAGCCAGGTGGGCGGTGTGGCCTCTACGGTCAACAGGGATTTGAGTCAATATCATCATGGAGAGGATATAATGGAGAACCATTACGCTATACTTTTCCTTTGGCTTACTTTCGTCTGTCTGTCTGTCTGTCTGTCTGTCTGTCTGTCTGTCTGTCTGTCTGTCTGTCTGTCTGTCTGCCTGCCTGCCTGTCTGTCTGTCTGTCTGTCTGTCTGTCTGCCTGCCTGCCTGCCTGCCTGCCTGCCTGCCTGCCTGCCTGCCTGCCTGCCTGTCTGTCTGTCTGTCTGTCTGTCTGTCTGTCTGTCTCTGTCTCTGTCTCTGTCTCTGTCGGTCTCTTTCTGTCTCTGTGTGTCTCTCTCTCTCTCTTTGTCCGTCTGTCTGTCCCTCTCTCTCTTTCTCTGTCTGTCTCTCTGTCTCTCACTCTTTCTCTCTCTCTCTGTCCGTCTGTCTGTCTGTCCCTCTCTCTCTTTCTCTGTCTCTCTGTCTGTCTGTCTGTCTGTCTGTCTGTCTCTCTGTCTGTCTGTGTCTGTCTGTCTGTCTGTCTGTCTGTCTGTCTGTCTGTCTGTCTGTCTGTCTGTCTGTCTGTCTCTCTGTCTGTCTGTCTGTCTGTCTGTCTGTCTGTCTGTCTGTCTGTCTGTCTGTCTGTCTGTCTGTCTGTCTGTCTGTCTGTCTGTCTGTCTGTCTGTCTGTCTGTCTGTCTGTCTGTCTGTCCCTCTCTCTCTCGGTCTCTCTCTCTCTCTCTGTGTCCGTCCGTCTACCTCAGGCGAGGTGGGGCGTTCGTTCCAGCGGACGCTCTTCTTCGAGGGCACGCTGGCGTCGCTGGTGCAGGCCGGCGTGCGTCTGCTGTGGAGCGACGGCGTGCGGGACAGCGCCCGCCTGCTGGCCGACCTGGCGCAGCTGGAGCAGAGGAAGGGCCAGGCCATCAGCGTGCCCCTGGAGGTCAGAGGTCAGCACCGGCAGCAGGCCCTGCAGTTCTACCTGGCGCTGCCGGGCGTCGGCTACGTGCACGCGCTCCACATGGTCCACAACTTCGTCTCCGTGGCCCAGTTCATCACCAGGTGAGGACATGTGTGTTTCATCTCTTGTTGAAAAAAACCGGACAGTGTCTGAGAATCAGATCCAGTGTCAAACATTACAGTGTCGTCATTTTTATGACGAGAAACTGTTTTCTCTATGGTCTATAAGCTTCCAAAAAACAATGCGAAGGTCGTCTCTACTTTACGTTGGCTTTGTGTGTGTCCTAAATGGACACGTCATAAATATATGGCCTGTTAAGCCCTTTGAGACTGTACCAGTGATAAGGGCTATACAAATCGAATTGAATTGAACTTATATCTTTTATAATTAATTGAACGCTCCCTTCTCTGGTGCCTGCCAGATCCCCAAACTGCTGCTGCTCATTTCCACAAGCATAGAGTGAAGGAGTAATTGGAAAGAGAATGCAGGAAATAGCTTTGGGATGCACCCTTTAATCTTCCCTACCACCGTGGTCTGCCTGCCCTAACAGCTCCGTAGAGGCCATCCAGAAGGGAGGGGGGATGAGCCGTAGCCGAGCCGAGGACACCTACCGCTGCATACGTTACTCCTGCGACTCCTTCCTGCTAAATACCTCCTCAGCCAAGAAGAAAAGGTAGCAGGCTAAAGCTACAAACCACTAAATCACTACCGCTCAATTTTGTTTTTTTCTCATCCTTTGCACTCTAATCATGTCACATTTTCCTTTGCAATACAATGCAATAATTTGTACCTATTATTTTGTACCGGACCATATTGGACCTTAAGTTTATCATTATTTATTGCTGCTCGCATAGTGTAGAAATCTTGGTTGTACTCAGGAGTTTTTCATAAAAATGTGGATGCCCTAGATTAAATATGGTATTTTGTTGTGCCACTTGTATTTGTGTGCAAGTATTAATTTATATAAATAATTGGTTCACTTGGATGTTCCTTTTCAGGTGACGTAAGATAAAATGGGTCGATCCTCTTTGTGATTCAATAAAGTATAATTTAAGTATTACATTTACCTGTTATAAATTATGTCAACTGCTCTGCAATGTCTACCTCTTACCACTAAGACTATAAAATAAATGTTGTAACTGGTTTATTCAGTCATTCATTAAAAAAAATGACAAATGGCAGATTCAACATTCACAGATGTACATAACACAGGCAACAGTGGTGAACATTTTACAAGGCCAGCGATCACATTCATCAGTCAAATGGCATGGCCCAGGATTGGACGATTTTAATGTAACATGGAACAGCTAAAAATATATAAAGTACTAGAATACTGAAAAATGGTCTACACATTGCAGAACCAAACTCACAGATAATCCCCTTGTCATTGTGCGATTGTTTTTTTAACCCCATATACACCTCATATTTATGATACAGCAGTTTCTCAAAACAAAATGGAGGTACAGTAGAAAATAACTTAATCTGATTAACTAGTTTGGCTTCATTCAATCTGAAAAGATCGTAGTTTAGAGTTAACAAAGATAGTTTATTTCAAATAAGAGCTTCTCTTTCGGCTAAAATGATCTTTGTTGGTGTATTTCCAAACCGTTGCCAAAGAAAACCAAGAGGAACATTTAAAATGAATTAATATTGTCCACTGGATTGAAACAAACGTATTGCTCAGATTCCCATCCATATAATCAGCATAGAATCTTCCACTTGACAAAGTCCCACAGACTCTACAGTAACATGACTTTTCATAGGAAAGTTTGGATCTTCTGGAACTGTATAAAGATCCTTAAATACATATAAATATAGTATCCAAAAGTATGTAGTGTACATGTATGGCTACCTTTTAATGTGTAACAGGATTTGGACGTGGTCTGCTGGTCAATTGTAAACTGAAAAGGCCATGTCTTGTGTCCCAATTCCATTCTTGCTTTATTTGACCAATTTCAAAATTGTACTCTTGGTTGAGCCTCAAATTTAACATGAAATGAATTAACTAAAAACAAGGAGAGTTTAACAATCAGTGTATGAATCCAAAAGCTTTTTAGCATCATGTAGTAGTTTTGCAAAAAGGCAAAGTAATCACTCTTCTTTTTAAAATAACCATTTGGAACAAAATTACTTTTCATTCAGATGCATTTCAACCAGAGTACTGAATGAATACTCGCAGAAGACGAAATGAAAAAAACAAGTGTTGCTTTGACCTAAACAATTTCCTATGTTGTCCACATTAAACTCACCACATGTAACACACTGCTATGTTAAGTGGCAATGTAACCCATAAAGTCAAGCATCTTGAGAGGCCATCCTGGTCTGGTGAGTTCATTTAGTTACTCTCTGCAGTTAAGTCTGGGGATTTACAATTGAACATTAATAGGATCGTTCATCTAGAGGGGGAAAGAGTTACAGTTCATGATTAAATAGACTGAATGACAATGCTAAAATATTAACAAATCTGCAAGGAAGGTTTTTCTCACTCTTATTCACTGGAGAATGCAAGACATCCCTCCCCCTTCTGGCCGCCATTGTACATTGTATTGTATTGTATCTTAGTACTTAACTGTGTAGCAATTGCAGTAGCTGCTATCATTGCTGTAACACGGGGAATTGGTTAGCCTAGCGATTGTTGTACTTGTTGTACACTTGGTTCTATGAACATACTTTCTGTACCGACAGCGATATATTGTTGCACTTCTTATGACAAATGTACTTATTGTAAGTCGCTTTGGATAAAAGCGTCTGCTAAATGCCTTAAATGTAGATGTAACATCCACCCCCTCTTTTTTTTTTCAGATGAAATCAGTTTTATTTAAAAGAATAATTTTATTTGAAAATCATGATTAAAACACAATCCCGTAAGGATAAGAACACCCAGGACGCTCTACTGTCCATAAAATTCCAGAGGAGAGACGTGGAGGGGTTGGCGCGGGTTTTGTCATTCTCCGAAACACCCAGTTTTTATGGTGAAAGGAGCATAGAACCAGAAGGGAGTTAGTAAAATGAATGGTATAATTACCAGGAAGTTGTGAATGTATATTGTGATTTAAAAGTCTAGACCCCGTATATAAGACGACCCCAATGTTTCAGTCAAAAAAAACTAGCCTCATATTCGGGTCAATACGGATCTACCCAGCCAAGGCCACACTGATATTCCTTGCGAAACGCAAACTGCGATATCTGGATGGCCTCACGAGGCTACATAAAGTCACCTAAATAACGAATATTAAAACAATCGACTCTTTACTAAAAACCAAGGATGTTCGTATTTACAAGTACAGTTGTAATCTTAAAATACACAAGAAGTGGTCACTTGTCAAGGTGCTCCAAGGAGTCAAGTTCCCTTGGAATAGATGCTTCTCTAGAAAAAAATCTGTTCAGAAAAAACGTTCCAACACTGTGGCAACAAACCAACCCGGTTCCACAGATCCTCTCCAAGCTGCGGTTTCCCTGCTGTGTCTCCCGACGATGGTCGATGGTCGAAGGCCCTGAGAAGCAAAGAAAGATGCAAACTGTGCTGATGCGTGGGTATGCTTCAGCTCTGGACCAGCACACTACCCCCCCCCCCCCCCCCCCCCCCCCCCCGTCCCTGGTGGGTCAGGGAGGGCTTGGAGTTACATGCTGGTGGGCTCCACCGAAACAGCCTGTGTCTCACAGTCCTGGAGGGCGGAGCCATCGCCCTGGCGCATGTACATCAGGAAGAGCGTCACGCTGGCGAAGGTGGTGGCGTTGACTGGGAAGGCGCGCAGCAGCGTGGACGTGAGGCCGCGCGTGAACACCCGCCAGCCCTCCTTCTTCAGGCTCTGCCGCACGCAGTCGGCGATGCCGTTGTACTGGTGGACCCCGCCCATCCCGTCCGCCTGGAGGCGCGACTTGATCACGTCCACGGGGTAGGTGGAGAGCCAGGAGGCGATGCCCGACATGCCGCCGGCGAACAGCAGCTTGGGGATCATGTAGGGGTCGTCGGGCTCGCAGCCCAGGCGCCGCGTCAGCACGTCGTACGCCAGGAAGTAGATGCCGAAGCCCGGCGTCTCGCGGATGACGGTGGTGACCATGCCGCGGTTGATGCCCCGGATGCCCTCCCGGCGGTAGATCCGCACCAGGCAGTCCAGGGAGTTCTTGTACAGCTTCCGCGAGGACTTCTTCTTCTCGCCCGTGCCCTGCATCTGCATGCGCGTCTTGGCCAGCTCCATGGGACAGCAGATGACGCACTGGATGAGGCCCGCCGACGCGCCCGCCAGGAACTGGTTGGCCGGCGTGTCACGGCCCAGGTAGCGCATGGCGTTGCCCTGGACGCCGAACACGATGGCGTTGATGAATGTCAGCCCCATCATGGGAGAGCCGATGCCCTTGTACAGGCCCAGCATCTGCGGAAGATGAGGGTGTGAGCGTGTTTTAGTCAGATGAATGGGACAAACAGAGTAGATGATTACACTTTCATCTACACCTTCTCTATGGCTGTCAATGAGGAGGAAAAAAAGCTCTATCGCTAAATATGTTAACACCGGAATTTCCCGCCTGGGATCAATAAAGTATGATATTATCTTATACGCTTCATGTTGATCATGACGTTAGGGTTTCTGCACTTCTTTAAAATATAACTGTTGAAAATGTTGCTTACTACAAAATGTATCTATTTGCATATATATTAATGTTAGTGTTAAAATCTGCGACCACAACCATGCTGTCTCTGTCTTACGCTGAAATCCCAGAAGTAAACCATACGCTGATAGACCATACAGACACACTCCCCCAGGCCTCCGATGCCAACGTGTACAAAGGCTTAATTTAGCCTTTACAGAAATAAGGCCCTGGCTGACCACAGCTAGCTGATATGCTCTTTGACTTCCCCACTGGCGATAAGATCCATGCTCTGGGTGGATGTTGCCAATAGAGGCAGCGGTGCATAATAACTAGAGCTGTAACCCGACACCCACCATCATGTCGTCCGATTAGGCCATTGAATTCAATTTTACACCTTCTGATATCAATCAAAGCATAAAAGGTTCATAGAAAAAAAAGATTCCTAGCTATAGGAATCACAGAGGAGGTTAGTAAATAAAATGTCTGGGCCAGTAATGGATCCCCCACTTGGCTTGCTGGGAGATACCTCTTCTTTCTAAGAAGGATCTAGCTCTTCGTTCTCTCTTTCGTGGAAGCCTATATATATGTTATTATGGTTGAAGGAAAAATCGGTTTCACATTTAAACAACTACTGCAAGTGAAGGGACAGAGAAATAATATTTCTGAGACCCGAAACTCTGTAGGGTCACCAAACTGTGACATTTTAAAAGCGGTTAATAGTGAAATCGGTTAATCACTGCATCCCTACTTGTGGGTTTGTAGACTAGCAAGAGCGGGTGACTATGAAAGACAATAGCCAGCTGTGGACAGCTGCTCCTTTCAGGGTATAAGCAGAGTACATTATATATCCTACATTATTGTCCTGACCATAATTTTTATAAGTGACATATTATACCACCAGGTGTGAGTGTGATAAGCCGTTACACGCCCACTTGTGACGTCAGAAAAGCAGAATTTCAAAACGGCTTGTTACGGCTAATCATACACACACCTGGTGGTATAATGTGTCACCTTTAACAATGTAAAGTGTCATTGTATACAGAAAAGAAGAGAACACAGTTCTGGTTGTACAGTAGAACCAGATGTTGAGTTTACTCACCGACTCCTGGCGTATGATGGACTGGAAGCAGTGATAGGTCCCCCTGTAGAGGGGTTTATCCACACTCTGAATTTGGAGCCTCACCTGTTACGCAAGGCCAACGCGTAAAGGGCAGAGTATAAAAGACCAGGGGCACGCTGCACATCAAACGCTACATAGGATCTTCATGCGACGGCTAATTGTAACACTCATCAGGAAATACTGCTTTAAAGAAAATCGTCACATATCAGTACTTTCCAATAGACGGAACAACGTCTCTGCCTCCGTTTTTTCCTCTACCACTGATAACTCAAGAGGGAACTTGGTTTGAGAAAACAAGAAGGCCTTGGACATACGAGGTTACATTTCCTTGGAAAGGCTGTCCGTCTCTTCATCATTTACAACACAGTAACACCGTTGTTGTTAAAGACAGCCACCCTCCGTCCCACAACACACACACACACACACAAACTCATAGGCATTCAGAACATCAATCTATCTTTAGTGCACACGTTGATTACCACCCAACAAACCCAAAAACAAGTGTAATTTCCTGGAGACCGTTTCACAAATGTGTCCCTCGTATTAGTTTAAACTACTGTGATTGATTCAAATTATTAGGTCATGGCCATGGGGAGATATGAGCAGCATTTTAACTGTAGGAATCATTTTTAGGGATAATGACAAAAGACATGCAACATTTGCCGGTGGTAGTACCCTTGCTTTGTATTCATGTCAATTCGTTATGACTCATTGGATCTTGTCATTCTATTCTATCTTTGAGTTCTGTCATCAAAGTAAATAACAATAACCTATGGCCCCCCCACTGGTAAATCAACTACTGTATTTTCTGATGCATTCCACACAGACGATGCACTTAAGTTTCACGTTTGTGCATGACACCGTCCTTTTCCCATCTGTCTGTGCTGAGAAGCCTAGTTAAATTACCCAGTGCAACTTTGGATTTGGATTTTTCAATCCATTTAATCACTATATTATATTTGACTAAATAAGTAAATGCCCTATACTTGGGTGTAAATCGTTAACAAAAAAAAACTTATGCAATGGTTTCCTGGATAGCATGGCTTTAAAAACAGAGAGCCAACACACTTTTTTTTTATTTTACAAGGGCACTAGAGCCTTCTTCGTTTGCTATACAAGATCAAAGAGTACGGTGACATAACAGTGACCCACCTTTACTGTATCAAAAGGATGTCCAACCAAAACACCAGCAGCGCCTGGGAGATAATAGAACACAAAGATTTAACAATCAGTCCCCACATAAACATAGACATTTACCAAAGTACAGCACTCTTCACAGGATGGAGCATGATAAAAACCTGCTTCAAATCGTATTGATGTGTGCTTAGAGACTCTATTAAGGACTATTGAGTGTAACATTTTGCAGACTACAACTTCATTTATTATAAGTAATATTACTATGCATGTTTAACACAGACATAATGCTTAAAGGCTTGCCTACATTAACAATCTCCACAGACAAATTACAATAGTCAATTTTGTTTCATTCATCAGTTGTGTATGATGCAAACGAGTAGATACCAGTGTTATTTGTTAGAAAAATTTAATTATTAATCACAAAGAATATCGTGGCGCTGGAGGTTACAATACCATTATCATTCAATCTCCCTTTGACAGATTAACTGACCCATTCCCCGAGTCACACACTAACGCTATGGTCGCAACTGTAACTGTAGTGATGGACTGCTAATGCCACATACCACCTCAATTTATGCATTGCAGACACCATTACCCAATTGTAGTCCACAAACCCGGTACAACAGCGTCGTCCCCCCCCCCTAGTCTGAACTCAAGTAAGGAACGTTGTGTGTACACCCCCAGATGAGGGGTCTTTTTTCTTCAATAACGTGGCATCGACCTGATGCATACTCATAAAACTGAAAGCACGTTGGCACACACTTAAACGCAGCAGTGCTAACTTCTTCCTTTCAAAATGCTACCTGCATGAAGCTAACTGAATGGAGCTCTCGTCCTCTGCATCTGATCATGGTGGTGAAGTATGTATGAGTTATAAATGTAGGATGCATTGGTTGCAAAGAATACTTACCTCCAAAGCAACCCGCGGCGAAGTCCATATCCCTCTCTGAACGTTAGCAGCTTTATATTGGTCAAGCTAACTAGCGAAGCAGAAAATGAATGACCCACAACTCCTTACTATTTACTTATAAGGTTGTGTATGGAGGTGTTTTGCTTAATACAATTTAAAATCCCAATTTGGGAATAAGTAAACTAGCCCCTGATAATCCAACCAGCATGTGATTGGGGTTTTCAAAGTTTGTTGATGAAAAAACCCTCCAAACTTCTCTTCCTTGCACGCTCTGATTTGGGCCACACGGTATTCTGGGTATAATCGCGGATGGATTTAAACGGGGGCAGATTAAAAACCTTCTGTTAATATAAAAAACTACTCTCCCCTTCCTGTCGGCTGTAGATGGTCCGGCTACTTAACTCAACTTCCACAGACACGGCCTTTCTATTTCTGTGGTGGGAGGAGGCGGGGGGAATACAGAGTCAAAACGTGTGCCTGTCCTTTTTGAGGAAGCCCAATCGCATCCCTCTGGACTGGACAACTCCCCCAGCTGGTCCTGTCCACCCCTCTCAGTCATTGGCTGCTGCACATACCGCTGTCCCGACGTGTCTCTGGACGCTTTAACCCCGCAATATATTCTTATATTGATCTGGTGACATTAACGTCTGGTGACAAAACTCAAAACATTGATATATTACCACGGGCTAAACATGTGGATGGTGGCCAAGCCTAGAACAATGATTTATTTTCTCTATTTTCACTTTTTAAATGCAGCGCTATAGGAAATCAGCAATTTGCATGCTTCTCTTTAAATAACATCTTAGATTAAAAAAAAAATATGCATGTCATTGTGATAAAGACATCCAAAGGCCTGTTCAATTGTATCTAGACTGTATTAGGACGGAAACGTTAGAAAAGTAATGGGTTAATCGCAGTAAGTGTGATTATCTTCCATGTGCGTGGTTAATTTGGTTGACTAAATACTATCAATCGAAAATCTAGATACACAACATAGAGTCTATTTGTTGATTTTGGGGATGCGTATGTCGGAGAAGGTTCATGTTTACAAAGGCATTGCCTGTCATGGTAGCTTTGTACGTATTGCAATGTGAATGAATTACTGCATTCAGGACACTGCACACTTGCTATGAGCTAAACCAGAAGAAACAGGACTCGGGGAAAGCTGAAGGTTATTGGATCTGGCTCCTTACGCAGACAGTAAAACAATTAATAACAATCATTTTTTCTAGAGCATCGTGACTTTTTATGTCATTTTAAATAGGATGAATAATACACAATCATTCTTTAGTCGTTCTGCAATGACAATAGCAATGCAAAACTATACAGTTATGAATCTCATGGATCATGATAGAAATGTTAAAAGTGTAATATTTAGCCAGCCACTAACTTAAATGACTTCCATTCCTAACTTGTAATTTGAACTGCAGCTACTGTTACAAAGTACGTACTAGTACCAATTGGGTGCACTGCATACTGTGTGCAACAGCTGAACACAGTATGCATACAATTGTTACATACAACAGGGGATTTAACTGATGAGCAAAGCTGTGCCACCCATCGATGTTCGCGGGCTCAGTCGAGATGACGTATGGGATTGTGGGGCAGAATAGCCCAAAAAGCATGCTGGCTTGCATACAAGTTCGACCGAATGTAGTGCAACATCCTGGTGTTTTCGGCATAGGCTACTGCGTTTTAAAAATCATGTATTTGGACATATACTAAACAATTCTGGCATACTAAATAGTATGGTAGAAATGGGTATTGGAACGCAGGGTTTGTTTGACTTAGCTACAGCGCTTGTGGCTGACCGCATTGATTTGGACCAATAAGCGTCCTCTGAGGAACTACAGGGAACTACATGATAGATGGTGATACATGTTTCATACAATCCAATCTGCAAATCCCTAACAACAGATGTTTGGTTCCTGGGCGCCCACATACTGGACGGGTACAATACAGAATTACATTTTTAAAAGGACATTTTTGAGTACGCTCTTTATATACTCTCTTTTGTATGTAGGTGTGTTTGACAAGGAATCATTCAATTACAGTTATCTGCAATTTGTATCAGGTCTAGCAAAAATACTTTTTTAAACGCGTTCATTTTTGAAGTGGTCCAAGTTGTCCTAGATGGATTGCCATACATTGGCTTTCACATTCCACGTTTGTAATGTTTGACAGCTGACGTCAGAGTGAGAGGCACTACGCCGCAGATCAGCCGAGTCATGTTCTCATGATCCATTCAGCCTCTTAGGACAGTATTCGTTGCCGATTTCAGTGTAAAACCACAAACGCATCCCGCTTGAGGTTGTCTTGAATCATAATGGCCAACGTAACGTTTCTACGTTTAAAAAATGAACGGTCAAATCACTTTTGCTAGTTTGCCTGATCGCTAGCTTAGGCTAGCTTCCAACCGAGCCTTGTTCATCTTTCTGTTTTATAAAGAATAGGAAGACAATGCATTGCGCCGACTTTCTCGCTGGTTCTGTTGGAGGTAAGTTATATCATTTTCTATGGGGAGCACAGCAGTTTAATGCCTACTTTTCAGCGTCGATCTTCACCTCTAACGACCATGGCAGAGATTTGTCTTCATTGTGAGTTGGATTCACATTAATATCGCGAGTTAAAATAACCTTGAACGTTGTCTTAACAGGGGCCTTTGGTGTTGCAGTTGGGTACCCTTTAGATACAGTCAAGGTATATTTGAACCCCCCCTATAAGCAGTAGAAGTATATGAGAAACACATGAAGGCAATATTGAGCCAAACCTCTGTTCCTTTGATGATATAGGTGAGGATTCAAACGCAACACCAGTACACGGGAGTTTGGCATTGTATTCGCTCTACATGCAAGAATGAAGGGGTCAGTTATGCAACTCTTGGCCATCTTTTTGGAGCACATCTCTGATCCTGTCTTTCCATTTAAAATCAATATGACACTTTCTAATTATCTAAATGCTCTGCCCATTGGGTTCCCCTTTTGAACCTTAGGCGAAGGGTTTCTACAAAGGCATGTCCATGCCAGTCACCACCGTTTCCCTGAGCTCTTCTGTGGTGTTTGGGACCTACAGGAATATCCTCCAAATCCTGGGTCAGCTACGACATAGGAGTGTGGATGCTCGGCCGGCCAAGCTGGATATCTTCCTCTCTGGGCTTGCTGGAGGGGTTGCGCAGGTATGGAACCAGATTCGGTTGGCCCTAATTTGACTTGATGCAGCAGGTGCCAGTCGGCTGTAAGCTGTTTACATATATATATATGAACCCTTTTAGCATTTAAACCCACAACACCAGATGGCACAGGCATTGCTAAATAACCAATTTCAATAGCTGTGTTGGGAACATTATAATTAAGGAGAACAGTTCTTCTAAAATGACTAATAATTAGTAGAATAACTATTCTAAAACAAAATCACGAATTCATTTGCATATGTTTAATTAATGTTTAATTAGAGAATAAGAATGAATGACGGCTGCACTTTTACACTACTGACCTTAGTCGGTTGATATTACGTACATCCTTCACCGTCTGTACTCTATGCCTTTTAACTCCTCAGGTGTCTGTGATGTCCCCGGCGGACATTGTGAAGGTGCGTCTGCAATGTCAGGGGGTTCCCATGCAGGGGCACGCTGCCGGGTCGCCGAGGCCCAAGTACCGGGGACCAGTGCACTGCCTGCTGACCATCGCCCGGGAGGAGGGGGTTCTGGGGCTGTACAAGGGGGCCCAGGCACTCGCTCTGAGAGATGGCCCTGCCTTCGCCACCTACTTCACCACCTACAATGTCATCTGTGAGAAGCTGTCCCCCCCGGGGCAGACCAGGCCAGGTACAATAAGGCCCAATCCCATTTCTACCCCTTACCCCTCCCCCTTGTTTTGAAGGGGTAAGGAGAAGGGGTAAGGGGTAGAAATGGGATTGGGCCTTAGGCCCAATCCCATTTCTTCCCCCTTGTTTTGAAGGGGTAAGGAGAAGGGGTAAGGGGTAGAAATGGGATTGGGCCTTAGGCCCAATCCCATTTCTGCCCCTTGCCCCTTACCCTTATTTTGAAGGGGTAAGGGGGAGGGGTAAGGGGTAGGAATGGGATTGGGCCTTAAGCACTGGTTATGTTTGTATCCTGTATACCCCTATATGTACTGTGCACTGCATTCTGAACGTATTCAGACTGCTGCACTTTGTCCCCATTTGCTTTTTCCTTTTTATGTTGTATGCATTACGTTATATGTAACAGTTTAAGTCAGAGCCTTAATCTAAAAGGAATTTAGATTACGTCAATTTGTTGTTCAAAAGAATAGGGAACCTTTTTAAGAAAAACTCTCTTCTTGGTTTTGGGAATCTTATAGGCTTCTGTTGGTACATAAATTATGAAAGAATTACGTTATCCCTTTTAGAATACGTGAGAAATGAAGATAACATGAGGAACGAGTGACATGTATGTGTCAGAGATGGCTAACCTCTCACCAAAGCTCACCCAGCTAGTGAATAAGTAGCGCATTGCAAGATGGCTTTGATTTCATAGTTCAAAGTATACCTTGTATTGCACCGATACCTCCAACAACGCTTTCCTCTCTACAGAGTGGAAGGTGGTCCTGCTGGCCGGGGGTCTATCGGGCACATGTGGCTGGTTTGTCGGCACTCCCATGGACGTGATCAAGGCCCGTCTCCAGATGGACTGGATGGGGGAGAGGAAGTACAAGGGCTTCTTCCACTGCATCACGGACAGCGTACGCACAGAGGGGCCGGGTGTGCTCTACAAGGGGCTGGCGATCAACTGCGTGCGGGCCTTTCCGGTCAACATGTCGGTGTTTGCCATGTATGAAGTAGTGATCCGCCTGCTCAGACCCTCAACCTAGCGGTTCCAGAGCTGTTCAGTTCTACCTCGGTTTCCCATGACTGTAAGGGCCAGTCCCATTTCTACCCCTTACCCCTCCCCCTTGTTTTGAAGGGGTAAGGGGTAGAAATGGGATTCGGCCTAAATTGATCACGCTTTGGGAATTGGCTTATTTTTATCTTTACATACATATGTATGTATATTAGGATGGGATCATTTTCTTGGTCTGTATGTATTATTTTTTTTCTGATGTAGGCCTACGTATCATAATCAAGTTTTTCTCAAAACTTAAAAAAGGGCATTTTAAATGTAAGTAAAATATTAACATTCTTGCATATTTCTTTAATACTTACAATTTTTATTGAATTAGCTTTTAATGTTTAGATCTTAAGAGATGGTACTTCATACACATCGCCATTTCAATTTTCTGATGCCAAACATAATTGTTGCTCAAATATGAATGCCTCTATGAGGAGTTCTGGACACAAAACCACATTTCCCATGAGCTCTTTTGGCCCATGTACATGCATACTCTAAACATATGCACATTTTGCTGTGAAATCCAATAGAATAGCTGTCTGGGAATTCAGTAACATATTCACGTAGCTCTAATTGTAGCCATACTTGAAACTGTTTGCGCGTGACAATATTCCAACCTCCAGCCCATCATTAGGCCATTAACTATGACTTGAATTGTATTAAATATCTTCATTAATATCATTTTCACAAGCTGCGATTATGTATGTGTTTGTAAGGCAGCTGATGACACAATTGTTGTGGCTTGAAGTTGTAGAAAACACTGCAATCTACCTCTATTCAATGTGTACATCATATTTAAGTATAGAGCTATATTTAAACATCGTTAATACTACTACACTAATTTATTCATGGATGATAACAGATTTGTTTAAAATACTGTGGTCTTTAAAAAAATTTTAACATATTTTTAGACAGTGAAATGACATCTGTTCAGTAATTATTAATAAAGGATGTAATATGTGCTCAGTGTACTGTACATTTGATTTGGTTTTTTGAATGCAGTCCAATTCTAATCCTCCAGTTCTCCTGAAAGATAATATGTAGCCTACATGTCTGGAGGGAGATAACACAGCAACCAAAACTGACTGGCATGAAAAGAATGTAGGAAGGAGTCAACAAGGGAAACCATGACGCTTCTCAAGGCTACAAATGATGTCAATAAATATTGACAGTGTTAAGAATGATCCTTTTCTGTAATGACTGATAAGCTATGCAAGAAAAATGAAACACAATTGTGTTGGGATGTTTAACTACACAGCTTTGACATCAAAACGTTTGTTATCCATAACCAATTAATCAATTTTAACTGTTCTTGTCCCTTCATGTTTGAATGGAAATTAGGCTGTTTCGTGTATTGTCTATCATAATGGTCTTATTTGAGGCGTCATATTTCATCCTGGGTTGACCCTTGGTGATCTTTCAGTGTAAGGTGTATTAGTCCCAGACTGACATTTGGAAAACGATTTCAAAGGTACTGTCTTCTGCAAATTTGAGTGTTTACCAATAGTAAAGACATACTCAGTGTGAGGGATATCACTTTACTTAAGACAGGGTAACACTCCTACCTTCGTCGTACACTGATCACAGCCATACAAACATTGAGGTGACACGTCGTGGTTGCTAGATCGTAAGCGTTTGCAATGCCATGCTACCTTCAACAGCAGGGAATAGTGTTCTCGGGGCTAAAAGTTAAAATTTAACGGTCTGGGGGTCATAAATTGTTTGACCATTTCGTCCGTGACATTTTTGCGGTTCTCTTGATGGGCTGTGATCATTGGCTGGAGCGTCTCAATCAACATCTTCTTCAACTCTCCTGTCAACAAAGTACCACTGGTGTAGTCCTGTAGAAAGAGAGAGAGGGAAGGCATAGATTAAATTATTTGATAAATATATATATAATATAAAAAGCCTATTACACACGTTTTTTTTTCCTTTAAAAGGTAAGAAGGTACAATGCACATTTTGTTTTTTTTATGTGGTCTTAAATACATTCCGTCATGTGTACGCTAACTTTAAGGCTACAGAGCGTTATATGAATTGCTCCGACTCTTCATACACTAGTAAAAACACTCATGAATACTATATTCTATTCATGCCAAGTCCAATCTGCGAGATGCGACTAAATTCTACACACTGCACCTTTAAGATTTAGGAAAATGATTACAATAATAGAAACATTGACTTCTAAATATTTTCTTTAAAAGAGGAATCTGTCGATCTACCTGTCTGATCTTCTCCAGCTGTTCGTCATCCTCCATGAAGAAGGTGAGGTACATGAAGGCGACATCAATGTCTGGGTTACCACCTTGCTCCCTGTGTTCCTCGATTGTGTCTTTTCCTCCAGAGAATGCGTGCTTGTTTACCTAGCAACAGGAACCAAAAGGCCAGGTTAGACAATAATAGTTCACTTGCCGTTTCTGGTGCTATAGTTGTTTTTTAAACTACAAGATCTGAAGATGAGAAAAGGACATGGCTATAACTGTATCGACGCAAGCCACTAGACATTGCTAAATGGAAAACGTACATAGTGAAGGTATAGGTATATAATTGTTATCATTTCCAACAATCATGTGTTACGGTGTTGGGTCCCCTGTGATCATGGCACTACCTTATTTTTGATCTGCTTTGGGGTGTCTGTGAGGAAGATGGAGGAGTTGGCGTCACTGGCGCTCATCTTGGTCTGGGCCCCTTGCAGGGCGGGGAAGAAAGTGGAATGCAATAGGGCGGGTTTAGGATAGCCAATCCGGGGGGCCACGTCACGGGTCATCCTGAAGTAGGGGTCCTGGTAGTGAGAGAAGAGACAGGTTCAGTCATGTGAGTGTTAAAGGTCCCATGACATGCCACCAGGTGTGAGTGTGATTAGCCGTTCCAAGCCGTTTTGGAAATCTGCCCCTCATGACATCACATGTGGGCGTGTCCACCTAGATGTGTGCCGGATAGATGAGCAACGTTTGCTACAGTCCAATGAGTAGGCTGGTAGACTGATCTATCCAGCACACATCTAGGTGGTCACGCCCACCTGTGATGTCGTAATGGCTAATCACACCACACCTGGTGGCATGTCATGGGCCCTTTAATGGGCCATCTGGTACTGTTGAGCGTTGTGGTGGTAAGCATCTGTGATGGTTCTCACCTGGTCAATGGCACACGGGATGAGACATTGAACATCCTTCCGTCCTTTGAAGATTTGTGGGAAAGAACTACTGAAGGCCGGTGCGGCCTGGATGGCTGGGAAGCTGATTTTCCCTTTAAAAAAAGACAATGGAACCCATTAGGGACTCCTTTCCATTTAGATAGATGGAAGTTTTGCTCTGGTATAAGATTCTTCTTACCGATGCAGTCACTGTCAGAAAATCCAAAGATGCCTTTGACTTGATTGAAGGTAACATGCTTCTGAACCTTAACCACATTTCTATAAAACTCTGGGGATGAACTGGGGAGGAGAGACAATCATTATAATATCAGAAATCTGTCAAAACAAATCGGGCACTCAGGTGCATATAGCCACTAGGGTTCAAGTTACCCCATGTAGTCGAGGTCGGAGAAGATGAAGGTCTTGTTCACGTCGAAGCCGCACGCGATGATGTCCTTGGCATTCTCCTCGGCGAAGCGGTGGCAGTCCTCTAGCGAGAGATCCTTCCACAGGTACTTCTCATCGTCCGTTAACTGGATCACCAGAGGGATGTCGAACACATCCTGTAGCCATCTTGGAGTAGGAGAAAAATCAAAAATGTTTTAAAAACATGATTACCATGATAGGGCGTTACTCTTGAGAGGTTTAGCAGACACTCCAAAGTAATTTGCAGTGATTTATTTGAGATAATTAACAAGTAGTAGGGGTTAGTTTGTCTTGCCCCGTATGCCTACCGGTAGACTGCAGAACTCGGGGTTCGAAACCCAGAACCTTTCAGCTGAGATCCAATCACCCTAACTTCTGCCCCATCAATATAGTTGTTTATTGGAATATCAGCCTTTGTATAATGTAATACTCTCCTAGTATAATGTAATGATATTATGTAATAACAATAACAGTCTCTGCTTGAATATTTCAAAGGTACTGGTATATTTAGGATTCTCACTTGGTGAAAACGAAGGGAATCAGGTGTCCTACATGCATGGCCTGTGACGAGGGGCCTCTACCGGTGTACAGGTAGAAGGACTTCTGCTTCTCGTAGGCGTCCAGGACCAGATTCATATCTCTGCCAGATGGAATACCCACAACAACACAAAACACAACCATTACACTTGATTGTCATTCAGTATTTATCAATTTTACATGATTAAAATATTTTGACATCACGTGATGGAGACTAGTGAATCACTGAGGACATTAAGAAATTAGGACAGTATCAAACACGAGTTATAGGGTCGTGAGAAGGTGGCTACTTCTACGAACCTGTGGGAAAAGAAGATCCCCCTTCGTAGGAAGCGGTGGGGTTTCTGTCCCGACACCTTCTCGATTCTGTCCACCAGTTCCTGGTCAATCTTACTGCTGCCAAATCTCACTGATAGAAACCACACCAAATGAGAAGGATAACGTTTTAGAACCACGTCAATTGTGTTAGATATTTTTTACGTGAATGTAAAGATGCCAATTACCTATGAGTTTATCGTAGTCCACTCCTTTGGCACTATTGGTGGCGACGTTCCAGGGATCCACAGTATCCTCCTCACCACCATTTTCTGATTGCCTGTCGTTACTAACAGCCGCTCCTGAGGGCGGACACCCTGCTTTGTAGTCCTGACCGGTTACCTCTTTGTAGTCCACTTTCAACTTCAGTAACAGCTGGATGGCTGCGTCAACATCTGCCTTTACATGAAGATACGGGCGAAGGTATTACATTGAAATGGCATTCAAACATTTGATGTTTATTTACACAACCTATTGTCAATATGGAGGAATCATAATGCTTACTTTGTCAGCCTTAGCGGTTTTCAAGGATCTGACTTTGTCCCCTTGGGCCGTTAGTTGTTCATAGAGCTCCATCGTGGTCGCGCCCCCAACACCTTCTCCTTTAAAATGTGTCCCCTTCTGCCCCATAAAACAAAAGTCAAATAGCACAGCAAACGTTACAAATAGTAAGATTTGATTGAAAAATGCCTAGGACTACTTCCATGCAATCATAATTAGAAAAGAAGTGCACTGCAACATCAAGAAAGTGTATAACATTTCGGTCATTAACTATATGCAATAAGGTACATATTATAGACATGGCTAAGTTTAGCTACTAAGTAAGCAGGCAATACGATATTACATGAGGCTCGGCTTCTACAATATGATTAGGGCATCCGTATACATATATATCGTTTAACATACAATGTGAACGTTGTATGAAGTTTACTGTTAAACGAAGAGAGCCTACCGATCGTATGTATTTAAACAGCTGTCAGCTCATTCAACCTGCATCAGCTCAGTATAATCGAAATAGGTTTCATCAGCAAGTCCAGTGGGTTGTTCACTTCAAACTGTTTCCCCGCAAACATGTGAGTTTTATGGTTCCGCCCTGCATTCGCATTTTAAATATAAGCTCTTTTGACATTTCTAGTCAAGTGTGTGTATTGATCCTTGAGTATATGCATTAAGCTCAGTACAATTATATACACGAATTACACATTGTTGTAATTTAATGCACAAAGAATGGAAAAGCGGAAGCCATTATATTTCAACTGTCAAAATAAAAGTTCATTTTGCAGACGTAGTACGTTCCATAATGATAACTGGGGATAACCTTTACTTTGAAAACAATCTATCACATGTGGAGAGGGTTATCTTTGCGCATCGGTCTTGCGTGTTACATTTATAACAACGACGCAGTGTTTTTTAGGTGCACTGTCTTTCTCTGCGTATCTTTGCTTATTGTATCTTTCATTTCGGCTCCTCGTTGAGAAGTTACTAGTCAGACATGGCGGAGTGGGATCTATATTGGTTTGTGGAATCCAAACTTCTCTGCAATAATTTGTCACCCTAGATCGATAACATGCATTTATGGTTGCAGGCATATGTTCGTCCTTCTATTGGATATTAATGGATATTAAATTAATAGATTACAACCCATCGTAAAAATCCACTTCCTACAATGGGTAAAGGTTGGTTGTCGTTTCATATCCAAGGTAATAGATAGAATACCTAATGCTATCACTCGTAATATACCATGGGTGTAGGTGGTAGATAACCCACAGTTCAGTCTAAAGCTGCAAACTACCATGGATGTATAATATAAACGAAGTAGCAAGGTCCAGTAAAATATTACTGCAATGCAATACTCAAAGCGAACAGCGGGCGTCGCTCTCTAGTTTCAAAACAAAGTACCCAATAGGAGCAGGATTAGTTCAGGCGTACTATTCAAAGCATTTTCCAAACTGATTTTCTTTGGGAAATGGAGTCACTGGTGGATTATGAGGATTCCGACTCGGATTGCGAGTCTTCTATCACACTGGGCTGTAGCAGACAATTGAAAGAAAATCAGGACATGACGGTTTCGCGTCCCCTTGGGCTTAAACCCACCGAATCACACCCTGAGAATATTCATTGGACATCAAGACATGGCAGAATTCCCTCAGTACAGACGGATTTGGGTTCAGCCCTAGTTAAAAGTCACATCTCTACAGAAGGCCTACCTGCACTGCCTGAGGGCGACATTGGCTGGGATAGACAATATACCCCTTCTTACACGGATAAACCATTACTGAACATTTCTTCTAGAGTAGCCATTGCTTCGCCAGATCCCCTTGAAAAGACGACCTCACAACAAACCTCCTCTGGGCCATCCCAAATCATCAGACACAAATCCTCAGACACTGTTAAAAGACCCCAGCATGTGTCCTCTGGGATCCGGCCCTACATCTCAAAGCGACAGAGACTTGGGCCTACCTCTGCATCCGGGGATATGTCCTCAAAGCAGTCTGTCGAGGAGGCCTCCACGAAACAGACCAGATGTGTCCTGAGGCTTTCAGAGGTGTGTGAGAGGGTCAAACCGTACCTTCTTGAAAAGCCGGGAGCTGCGGGCATCCCAAGGAGGCTCCTGAGGGGTCTGGAGGGTCACGAGGGCCCGGTGAACACAGTCCACTGGTGTCCAGTGGCCCAGCTCAGTCACCTGCTCCTGTCTGCCTCCATGGACAAGAAAGTGAAGGTAATGACAGCTTAGAAAAGTAGCCTTTCTTAGCTTACACACCAATGGAAAAGCTTGACTACAAAAACAAAAGAAACAGAAAAGAAAGCATCGTCTTATAAACTGTATACTTTGTATATATTTCAATCACTTCTAGTTGTTGTTTTTACATTTTGATGCATTTTTGTCATGCCCCAAACAGGTGAGAGCCCTATATACGATGTTTAAAAATACACACATTTGAGAAACCTGTGCAGTCCCCCATCACCCTCCACTCTCCACCAGGTAACCAAGTGACCAACCTGCTGGCTGAGTGCAGTGCTAGTGTCTGTAATTGTCACCGAGAATCTATCTGCCCTGCACCCTTACATTCTCTATATATGTACCATGCCACCAACACATGCTCCGAGACCCAATCTGTCACTGTCAGTCGAATGTGTGTCATGGCCCTTGGGGCTTCGCTCCGACACACACACACACACACACACACACACACACACACACACACACACACACACACACACACACACACGTGTTCCCTCTTGCACTCTAACACGATTTGGCCTCTTATTTTCCCTCCACAAACTAAGTAGACAATCCCTCATTCTCATCGCTGTGAAGGTCTAGCCATGCAGGTGGCAAGCAATGGCTGAATAGGACCGCCGTGATCCAACTTAAAGAGATTGCTATGGCTGAACTATTAATCTCATTCAAACCGACATCGCGATGTAATAGAACGCAATGTCATCTTAATTTTTTATTAGGATTTGCTGACTGTTAGTTACTGACTGGAGATCGGTAAGATTTGTATTTATTTTTATTTTACAATTCAATAGTGCATCAATTCATCTCAACACATAGGCCTGGCCTAAAGGAAAGAGCTGTTTATATATTGACTGATTACAATGTTGTGTTGGTGATTCTATAGAGGATATATTGCTTTAGTGAATAGTACAGAACATAAGGAACTTTAAAAAGAAAAATCGCGTACCGAATAGCAATCATAAAATTGGTTGAAATAATCGCAATTCAATTATTTCCCCAAAACCTTCAGCCCTGATTTCAACCACTTTCTCCTCAGTGCTACAGTGATTCACTGGATGAGTTCAGTCAAGGAGGACTAGGATAATCAATATTGAAGGATTCCGGAATGGTTTTGCATAATCAGACAAGGGCCAACGATAGCCCTGCAACATCCATTGGCTCTTGGAGGAGCGACCGAGAGCGTAGGCTACAGAGTTAATTATGGGAGAAGTGGAGAAGGAGTGCGCAAGTTATTTTCTCTTCCCTTATGAGGAGACAGACATTTTTTTTTTTCTCACTGAAACTAAATAGGATAACCTCAGACTTGATTATTAAACATATTTTTGAATTAGTAATTTTATTTAGCCCGAAAACCTTTTTAATGTCCAGAATACCCCCTCAGAACTAAATACAGATATTGACATCAGTAACCAGTAATCATGATGAGGTCTCTTCTATAGGATTCTATTCTACTCTGGTCCCTTCTGTGCAATGCTAGCTCTTCATGGCCTGCACTGCATGTCAACGTGCCCATATAAAAGACATGCACTCTTTAATGAAAAGCAAGAATTATGCATTTCTTTGGGCGAGGCGGTCTTTCTAAATTAACTTTCTCTCGCTCCAGTATTTATGCTCCCTCGTTCTGTATGCCAGTTCCTAAGGCGTTGTCAGAGTATAATTCCAAGTAGTTTTGCAGCTATGTAACCATGGCTAAAGCAGGTAGTGAGGTTTCTTTGAAGGTGGTAACACGAATTACAATTAATCTTTTATTAAAGACAATCATTTAGGAGGAGGATTACGCTGGTAGTCACTACTGCCTGTAGTAAATAGCCAGTTGAATTGAATTCAATCCGTTTTACGAGGATTTCTATTAAGATTAATTTCATTAATGCTATCATTCAAATTAGGCATTAGGTGAAAGCACTAGTTGGTTGTGTTGGATTTATCACACCTTGACACCTTTTTTTTCTAGAATAAACACAGCTATGCTGGCCTTTTTGCTGAAATGATTAACACAATTTCCTTATTCCTTGAGAGGGCAGTGTTTCTCTACCCTAAACACTTAGAAAACTAGGATGGAGTTTGTCTTGGTGTATACAATATACTTAGAATTGTAACAATATACATTGAATCATATTCATTTTATGCATGGATTTATATTGACTGATTAGTGTTGAATTAAGTGGCAAGTGCGAAAGGGACTTGGCAGAAATATAATATCTTTGTTTGTTTTGTATAATGGCATGAAAATAAGTGTCATTGATTTAGAATGAGCACTTAATATCTACATAGGGAGTGGATCCTCCTCCACCTAGTCCGCCATGTTGCACCGCAGTGTTTCTACAGTAGCCCAGAACCAAAGAACTCCAAAAAAGCTCTAGAAAGAGTGTTGGAAAAACATGTTTTTGGGCTAAGATATGTAGGAAGGAGGAGGCCGTTTTATCGCCATAACTTACACCCATTTGTGATTACTTTTTAGTAGTGTCTCTGTGTAGGAGCGTTATAATAAGATGTTGTACATGCAAAGCGGCATGCACCGTGGCGCTATACAATGTGTCGGAGAAGTTACGGTACTTCTCTAAGGTGCTTCTCGATGCATTTTCATGCTGTGTGGAGCAGTTTATTTGTGAAAAGATAATGATGAAATCGACATTTTTCTCCTTATTGTCAGTTTCTGGTGCTATACCTGGTGTTGCTGAGTTGGACGCAACCAAATATATTTTTAATCTTTTAAAAGTTTACCTGACTAGGCACCTGGCCTGACCACACAGTATCTGAGTTTCAGAGTTCAGAAGCCATTTCTTAATAAAAAAAATATGAAATATGACGAAAGAAAAAACATTTTCTGTCAGCAAAAGTGCCACATTTGCTGAATAATGGGTTGTTATTCTCTCTCTCACTCTCACTCTCACTCTCTCTCTATCCGTCACTCTCTCTCTCTATCCGTCACTCTCTCTCTCTCACTCTCTCTCTCTATCCGTCACTCTCTTTATCTTTCTCTCTCTCTCTCTCTCTCTCTCTTTCTCTCTCAGGCTTTCAAATTTAATATTGGTGTAGTGCTAGATATTCACAGATAACTGCATAGATTTGTAAATTACTTAGCCTGTCTGGGAGCAGAGCAGCCTGACCTAGTCATTTAGTTGACATATAACAGACACACACACATATGTTTGTGTGTGTGTGTGTTTTTACACTGTGGTTTAGCGTAATCTCGGATAATGCTAAATAACTATTAGCGAAGGGTGAGTGACTATATAATTAGGAACTGTGTGTTACCATTCACGGTGAAAGTGATTACAGAGACTTTTGAACTTTCATCCCTTTGTCAGTCAGCCTTTGAGTGGGAGTCAAACACCTGGACCACCACTACAGCGCTACTACGCTGAAACGTCTAGCAGACGACAGGAGCTCTTCTGAACACCTCGAGGTTCGAATGAGTGTGCTGGCTGTAATGTATGGAGTCATCCGGGGCTCTCTTCCTGGCAGGTTTGGGATGCAGTGGAGAGCGGCCAGTGTCTTGGGGTGTATCCGTGCCACGCCGAGGCGGTGCGGGACGCTTGCTGGACCCCCTGCGGGCGCCGCTTCCTCTCGGGCTCCTTCGACAACAAGGCGGCCATCACGGATGTGGAGACAGGTGAGTGGTAGGCCTACCCGTTACTCTCCTTATTGTTTCAGCAGCTTATTTTACGGTTTATAGTCGCACAAAATGTAAATGGAATGGTAAATGGACTGCATATATATAGCGCTTTTATCCAAAGCGCATTACAATATTGATTAACATTCACCCATTCGTGCACACATACACACACACCGACGGCAGTGTCGGCCATGCAAGGCGACAGCCAGCTCGTCGGGAGCAGTAAGGGTTAGGTTAGGTGCCTCACTCAGTTAGGCATAGCTATCTCCTGAGCTACTGTCACACGAATGTGATTGCTGTTTTTAAACAACAACACATTTTCAAGGTGATGCCAGCCCGTTTTGTGTCCATTTATTGCAACTTAATGACGGAAATCTCGATCCCTCTGGAATAGTACCGTCGGGAACGAGATTAACTGATACTAAACGGAGCTCTGCTGTGACAGGTAATGATGAGCAACGGTGGGATATCCGGGAGAATGTGATTGCTGTACATTCTCCGAATGCTTGACTAAGGAGGGCTTCAGTGAATGCGTACTCTTATTGGAATTTCAACTGGAATTACACGAAGTTAAACTCGCTTTTCACATAATGTTATTCTAATCAATAGCCACTTTCTTTTGAAACCCACATCATTTCCCACTCTGAGGTCACCATAATTCCCATGATGCCCTTCTTCAGTTGTCACTTCCCTCTCAGCGGGCCTGTCGATTTTGCCAATTAGGCCTACAGCTAATGACTTCGGCAGCCGATTACACACACACACACACACACACACACACACACACACACACACACACACACACACACACACACACACACACACACACACACACACACACACACACACACACACACACACACATGGACCACTGACCCACAAACACATACAAATACAGAGAAGCGGCTACAGAAAGGGCATCAATAATAAATCTGTCACCACGGGATGAAGCTGCATGACCTTATGTTGGCACGTCCTGCACTAGGAACATAAACGTATAAATGCTTTTTTTTTTATATCGGGTGATTGAGCCAGCAACATTCTACCTTGCAAGGTTCCCAAAGCAGATCAGTATAAATGCTGAGGAAAAGATCCTCAACTCATGACCTCTGACCTCTCTTGTCACATGAGCACAACTGCTATCATTGCATCATTGTGCACGCTCTATTGTTTCGGTGGGAGGGGGGTGGCATGGATGCAGGAATGAACCGTCTTCTATAGGGAAATGCTATGAATGCCTATGGTGTGGCCATTTTTTCCCTGGCCATCTTAAGGGTTTTCTCCATCTGCCTGTCATCCTAATTCTTGGAATGCTATACCCATCCATCGGCCCTCGAGCAGACTGTCACTGTTGAATAGCAATCATCAGCGTGTCCCAAAGAAAACAGAGTGATAGACTCAGGTTGACAACGGTTAATGCAGAGAATGGGTGATAGACGGAGGGAGGGATGGGAGAAGACTGCAAGGGAGGGATTCTGAAAAGAGGAAGAATACAATCAGAGGGCCCTATCTTGCACCTAGCGCAATTAACTTTCTACACCGACGCATGTATTGTTGCTAGTTTGCAACAGGCACAAAGCTGATTTCCCCCCACAGCAAACTCGTGCCACTAAACTTGCGCCCTGAGAGGCGTGTCGGCGAAAAGCAGAGGCGTGTTCTGGCGCAAATGATACATGGTGCTATCTTTCAGATCAATAAAGCAGTTGCGCAACTGACCGAAAAAGTGCAATAGCGGATAGCGCAGTCCGTGTTGCTTGCTATTTTGACGTACCATGGCAGTTCGTAATAGCAACAGATAGTTACACACACGTAGGCTATACACTTCACAAATATTAAAACGATTAGCCTAATTGAAATATTATGATGATGATGATGTGCATTGTGGATTCTTTTTTTTTTCTATAGGGGCTGCATGAATGAACACTGTAGTAGGCTATGCCATGCGTTAAAATAATAATAACAATAATAAACTCGAGCAAAGTAGGTTATATCCCAGCCTTCCAAAACAAAACAAAATCTTGTTTTAGGGTAAGTTATAACGTTGGTTAAATTATTTGGGAAAGAACAGCTGATGCAACAGTAAGTTGTACTTTGAAAACTTTTGATTGCATCTGCAAACACCGTACAGCAAACACATATTTTCTGACACCGACGTCGTGTACAAGCCCATAACTTTTAGGATTGATGAGAAACATTGTTTTACTGCGAGTGAGTGTTTAAAAGAATGAATGAATGCGGGCGCGTGTGTGTGTGCACTCATCTGTTCAAACACACGTAAACTAAACATGTAACCCATGATACAGTCCATGGCAATGTACATTTAAGGGGGGGACACATGCATATTATGAACACAAGTCGATAACAATAATGTATACAATACTTGTAAGAAATTATGTTTGTTAATGTATTGCAGCATATCATTAAATAAAGCCACAGTTGCGGCCACAGGACTGCGTATCATATATGTGTTAAGTTCTCTTTGCCAGAATTTACTTGACGACTCAGTTTTCCTGAAGTTGTAGAAGAAAACGCTATTCCATTTTTGAGTTAGGCTGTATAATTTGGCCGTAAACTGAGCCATTTGAAGTATATGCATCTGTCTCAGCAGAGAGTGAAAACGCGCTGTCAAAATATCAACCCGTCAGGTTCCAATGCGCTCATGGGAGATGGCGCTCTCATTGGTTTAATGCATGTTACGCCCAAAACACACCTACGGGTATTCAGACCAACCCATATTAGATTTGCGTCGGGCGCAAGAGTCAATTATCCGCTGGTATAATACCAACAGCGCCAGAGTTCCGCCCACAAAGCTACTTACGTCCCGCGCTTCTCACTTGCGTTTCAGACCGTTAAAATAGGGCCCAGAGACTCATAACACATGGGGCACAAAGGGAAGAAGAGAGGAAGGGATGGAGGAGGGGGAGAGAGAGTGCTTTAATGAACTAAATATACTTGTCGAATTGGAATTTAGGAAAGTTCCTTCTCCAACCAGGTTTCTTTCAAAGCTTACCTTACCTTGATTGACCACTGTCAATCAAGTCAAGCAGACTTGATTGACACGCTGACATAACGTGTGTGTGTGTGTGGGTGTGGGTGTGGGTGTGTGTGTGTGGGTGCATGCGTGTGTCACATTACCGTTTCCAACAAACATTTTGCATTCGGGATCCAATCATTTATTTATTATGTGATGGATAAATGCAAATCAGAAAAAACACTTGTAGATTTCCTACAATATTATTCGGGAAACTGATTGTGCTGAGAGTATTGTAAAGGTTCAGGTTTCATCAAAAAATGACCCCTAGACTGCTAATGTATTAACTGCAAAGTGTCGACTAGCGTTCATGAAGATTTCCCACGAGCAAAGAGTAATCACCCACTCATTGTTATCTTCGTGAACTGACGCAAAAAAAGGTTTAGAGTGATATAATCTGATTGTGTCTTTTGAGGCTGATTTTTATATCCGATCTGGTCACCAATACCCTACCCTGATTAAAGCCGATCCATTTTCTCCTCCCCACATTGTCTCTAGATGACGTAGTCCTCCCCAAACAACACATTTGTTGGTCTATAGTAGCTGTCAGGGCTGGACTGCATAAAAAATGGGGCCCTGGCATTTTGGCCTAGAAAGGCCCACCTCAATGTTTCCTGCGCGCACACCTGTTTATTTTAACCGCACTAATGGCCTGAAGTTTGTGCAGCAAATATCTCATCCAGTTGGGCCATTATGGCTGCATCTGTCGCAAGGGCGTGTATTTTTGGGTGGGTTAGGGTTGAGCGTGTGCAGCACATTTGCTCCACTCTGTCTGCATACGGCCAGTCGGCCACGAAAAGAAAAAGATAGCTGTGTCGTCGGCCGAAAAAGCACGTCTGCCCGTAGGGGAAGCTTGACGACCAGTTCCTCTAAAACCCTTATCTATGTTTCGCTAGCGACGCTAACAGTACTTTGCTAATTAAAACATGACACTGGCTGTCTGTTTATTAAGGCGAGCGACGTTGATTTGCTATCTTCCTTAAATCCCCCTCAATCTCGAACAGCTAGATAACAGTGTGTTGTTTCCCTCGACTTGGCTAAGGATTAAGCCAATTAAGATGGTGATTCCGTGCCGGGCCAACACAAGGATAACGTCATAGATGTTTTTTCAACTTTGGATCGATGGGGAACAAACAGGGCACCACACTTGCTCAGCCCTTCTGTTGAAAGAATTTCCAGTTTTTTAGTTTCTGTTCATCAGCCGCGGGACTATCCAAAGTTGTCTTCTGTGAAGGGATTTATTTAACACAGCCATGAACTTGAAATGTGTGTAAACCAAGTTGGCCTGGATGGAGGACTGTGTTGTTTGCAAGTCTAAATGGCAAGCAGCCACTGAACCCAGGGGTTATTTTCTATACATTTTCTATACAAGTCCCTGGCTCCCATTCTGGCTTGGTTCCCGACAGGCCATGCATGTACCCTCCTCTTCTCTTTTCATATTTCATTTTTTCTGTGTGATGAGGCGCTCCATGCTTTTTAAGTCGTTCAGATGAAGGGTATACAGCCCTGAGCCATAACATTGGTTCTGCTGATTTATTTTTTCTTCGTCTTCTTCCACTTTTCTCTAGTTCATTACCCTCTTGTCAGCTCGCATTATCTTTCTCATCGCGAGGGGAAGTTGTTTCTTCAGAGGGTCCCGCCAAAACGTTTCTTCTGTGATGTTTTGATGACACGGCTGCAGTCCAAGGATAATCTACCGTTAATCTCACTGTTCTTTTTGAACAACCTTATACTTAAAAAACAATAGTTTCTTGACTTTCGTGACTTTGGCTGCTTCTTTTAGATCGCACACCTGTCGTCCACTTCCTAGACATACGACACGGTCATTCATATAAATCCCACTCTTGTGATGAACGCAGAAACATAAACTTTTATTCTAAGCGAAAGGGTTAATGTTGAAGTATTTAGGATTCAGGTTTTACCATCCATGCAAAATTAGGCATTTTTTTGTGCTTTCGATGTTTGATCTTTTTATGATGTTTGATGTATTATATATGTTGTATCTACTTGTACCTAGGGACTGCAGATGCAAATGAGCCTAAAGCTAACTCTGGTGCGATGCATCAAATGGTCACATTTCTGTTTTAATTGCACATCGTCCAATTCAAATAAAGCCGAAAGTGAATTGGTGATGACTGAGCGACCATTCCGACGATCTTTCTCTCTGTTGACCGACGTGTCGTTGTTTCCGTGGCGACCCCTGCAGGGCAGCAGCTGGTGAAGGTGGACAACCAGTTCAAGGTGATGTGTGTGGCGCTCCAGCCCAGCGATGAGCACGTGTTCCTGTGTGGAGGCTACAGTCCCGTCGTCAAGGCCTGGGACGCTCGCGTGTCCAAGGTCACGCTCTTTACCCCCTCCTCACTGCTCTGCTGTACTGGGCTCGACTTGCTGTGGTAGAGGGTTCTTTAGGCGGAGGCTAACCCACACATTTAGTAGTAATCGGTGTTGACCTTAGCGTGTTGGCCCTTTAAGCGTATGTGTTAGAGTTAGTTCGTACATTAGCGACAGAGAACATTAGCAAGAAGACCATTTCAGCCAAAATCGTGTTTTATGGAAATTAAGTGCAGGCGGATTTATCATTTAAGCTGACCCCGGTTCAATGGCTGAGGTTGTTTTGAATAGAGTATGCCGAAAGTTTTGTAAATGGTGTCCAGGTTTCTAACAATCTAAACTCTCCATTTTTAACTCTTTATTATTTACTTATATTCATTGATTCAACAATGTGTGCAAAACATAAATATATATAAAATAATGTTAAATTAAAATAAAATGTAATGTATGTGTCTTTACATATGAATTTGGTTATTTTGGTGGGCGGCATATCGTTGTGGAAAATGTATCATATAAAACCCATTTCCCATAATGTATTCTATGTGACTAACTGTGTATCTTTCGTAAAAGCCAGTCCGTTCTTTTCCATTGTGGTTCAGGCGGTGAAGTTGTACAGTGCGAGCATCCAGCAGACCTTGGCCATCTTGTTCCTGAAGGGCGGGCGCGAGTTCATCACCAGCACGGACTCTGTGAGCCGGGACTCGGCTGAGCGCACCCTGATCGCCTGGGACTACCAGACGACGGCCCGGCTGTCCAACCAAATCTTCCACGTAAGTAGATGGCTCTGTGTGCCTCTGGGAAGCTCTGTGGGCCAGGGCCCAGGCCTCCAGGCTGACTTCCACGTAGGCCTGGCGGCCAACTGTGATATTGCAGCAGAGAAAGAGCCAGGAAGCACTACTCCATGTAGAACAACCCAATCAAATAACGCACACAACTTTGGAAAGGTTAAAGGTTACTGTTTTCAACATTTTCCAACAAGAACGTATTAAAATTAAATTAAATTAGATTCAAACTGAGAGAGAGAGAGAGAGAGAGAGAGAGAGAGAGAGGAGAGGAGGAGAGAGAGAGAGAGAGAGAGAGAGAGAGAGAGAGAGAGAGAGAGAGAGAGAGAGAGAGAGAGAGAGAGAGAGAGAGAGAGAGAGAGAGAGAGAGAGAGAGAGAGAGAGGTATACTTTATTGATCCGAAGGGGAAATTCATGATCGGTGTTTGGGCGTTTCCCTCATTAATATGAACAGAGGGCCATTATGCTGTGGTCGTGTCAGAAGGTTCACACTGCTACCATGCTGCTGGGTAAACACACTCAATATCTCCCGCTGTCAATGTGAATTACAAGTGAAATTGAAGCGCCTGTCTTTCTCGGTTCCTCCCTGGGTCCCGGTGGCCATCTGGTTCTCAGGAGAGGTACACCTGCCCAGGCCTGGCTCTCCATCCTACAGGGGACTGCTTCTTGGCCCAGACCAATGGGAATTACATGGCCGTTTTCTCCTCCCAGAGGCCCTATAGGATGAACAAGAGGCGGCGCTATGAAGGACACAAGGTAACCAGCGTGTGCGTGTGTGTGTGTGTGTGTGTGTGTGCGTGCGTGCGTGTGATTCGCTGCGTTTCGACTTCTCAAATTGAACAGCAACCGAAAAAAATATAAATATAAGTAAAAATAAATAAAATAAAGTTCTATGCGACAAATATTGTACGAACACTTTCAGTGTATTGTGTGGATTCCTACCACGTGATTGGTCACATGGTGGTGAATCATCACAGTAGGTAGAATGCACCCCCCCCTCACTCTGTCCGCCTCGGACCCCCCCCCCAGGTAGAGGGCTACGCCGTGCAGTGCGAGCTCTCTGCGGACGGAACCGTCCTCGCCACCGGCAGCTCCTCAGGCTCCGCCCACTTCTACGACTACCAGAGCACCCGCATGGTGCACACGCTGTGCGCCCACAGACAGCCCTGCCTGCGGGTGGCCCAGCACCCTGTGCTGCCGTCCACCGCCGCCACCTGCGACTGGGGCGGCGAGGTCAAGGTGTGGCACTGAGAACACGCCGCCACGGCCGATTGGCTCAATGGGTTTCAACCGAGCGGCAAGGACCAGGAAGTGGATAGGAATGATTTATTTTGCACTGGATTTGATTGCGGCTTGTTTTCGTACATGAATAAATGCAGAGGAAAATTTTAAACAAGTTTTGGCTGGTTTTTGTGAGTCCGCTTGATGATTCTTCGGGCTGGATGGTCTGGAGTTGAGGGTTATTTACTCGAGTGTTACTCCTAATAATTGTACAGCCACAAAAAATTATAATTAAAAAGAAAATGCAATAAAATAAACATGGCGCTTACTTAGCATGTTTTATTGCTAGAGAAGTGGTATAATTTTCAATTGAGAATTAAATTCAGCTGTTTTTTCTGCATTAACAGAAAAAACAGTTTTCATGGCAAAACTTCTCTTTCTCTGCTTTCTGAGATTGAGAACTCGCCAATTCGGAAAAACAGAGCAGAATTATTTTCCCAGGTGAGTACGTTAGTCTTCCGTATTCTACCAGCAGTCCTTTTGACATTACTTCGGGTCAAAGGCACGTCACTAGCGCGTCATACTATGCGATTCAGATTGGGGTGCAGGTTAGATAGCGTGACACGGCCCCATAAAAAGATAAAAAAGCTTCAACGGACCACCAAATATCTCATTTTGTTTCTTAAAAACTCCAAAACTTGTCGGCGACTATCACCCTTCTCGCATTGGCCTCCTCCTTAATAACATGTATCCCAAAATAATGGACTATAAGTTTCCTCAAAGCATCTGCTAAAATGAAAAATGGAAAAATTCAAACTTTAGAACATCTACTTTAACTGAAAGCCGCCCACAGTATCATTTCATTCTAGACATGGCTTTTCATGGCCAGTGGCTTCAGGCGTGGATTATAAAGTCTATTGCTTAACTTTATTCTCTAAAGTGTGTCGCCTACATTTTCTTTATCTTCTGCTTGCATTGTTTTGACATCCCATAATCCGGGTCGGTTGAGTCCCGGCGCTTCGTTTTCGGGGATCAAAAGAATGTTTCCTCCTAATTAACATTTCAAAGAGAGCAATGTTAGTGTTGTTGTGCTTTTTAAAGTAATGGGCTGAAGGCATCCAAGTCTTTTCCGCCACACTGTCTGACCTAACTGCTATCCAATTCGGAAACGCACGGAAATTCACCACCCCTCTTGACGGGATTTGTCGTGATTTCTTTCTGCAGCATTTTCATTATGAAGGGCCGGCCATATACATGTTATCTAGATATGACTCAGACTACGGCTAATATAAATAAAGCAGGAGTGACACGTTCTCTAGGTGATAGCCTACGTTCTCTCCAATTTAAACGTAGGCTATCACCTAGTATCTCTCAGGATGACGGGTGGAGAGGATTGCCACGATGCTCACGTAAGGTAAAAATATATTATTGAACATATGGCAACACATTACAAAAAAGTTATAATAAGAAAGGAAAAAATTTCACATCCAAGATGTGTCGCCTCATGCCTTGTACTTTTTTATTAAGTAAAATCAACAATCAACATACAGCAACAAATTAATATACTCATGCATATCAGACTGACACGCTTGTGGACAGAGAGCAGAGGATAGACAATGGCTGGGCCCTGTGGCTTGTTGAACCATTTTGGAGGTAGAACAAGAGAGAATCGAACACGGTTCTGCTTTGCTCAGTCACTTCCTTAACCTTAGTCACTTGAACTAACAACATAAAACAACCAATATAAACGCTACAGAAAACAGAAAAGATGTCATGTCAAATGTTATAACGATGGAAGTCTATACAAATTATATTGCCTCCGCAACCATACTTCCATATCCATGTTTGTCAATACTCACTTTGTCGAAACATGTTATATTACATGTATGTTGCTAGTAATAAAGCTAAGTGTTTTTCTGTGACACTATTCTATAAATGTTGTTCATAAATTAGAGTTTTGAATTCCAGCTATGCTTAATCCCCTGCACATGAAAATTGAAAAAATGTAATTAGTATGGCCACATCACTTTCATAAACATAGCATTGAATGAAGAGATACAATTCTTTATAAAAAAAAACGACCTCCAAAAGTAACAGAGACAAACTCTGGCGGCTTTGATTCCATGCTTATATATAAATATCAATAGCAGGATAGAAGTATTACACTTGAAAAACTTCCCACACTAAAAAAATATAAATATTTCCATACATCTTTCACTGAAGGAAAGATACACGAAAAGAGGGCTGCCAGGAGAAAGACACGGGAGTCATGCAAGACCCAAGTTAGCCAAAAAGATGACCTCGCTTAGAGCGCCTTTCAATATGATTGTTGCCAAAGTGAACCATTGGCGTGTTTGGCATGGTGAGCAGTAGAGCAAACATAGGTTATGAGTTTGTTTCAACAAAGTACGGTGTTGATATCCCATCCACGTGACCTGGTATTAAACTACCCGTTCACACCCTGGGACCATGCAGGTATACACAGCCTCTTCTTTGTCCATTTAGATATTGTCATATTTTCCCTAATGATTCAATTTCCGTGTACTGTACGTATGGATGAATCGTGGGGTGTTACAGCGCTAACAACTCAACTGTGTGTGGAATGGTTAATCCATGGTGGTTGCACCCATATGTTGGGTACGCAGTTGGGATGTCGTACCATAGTAACGACTGGCAGCGCAAAAGATCGCTGAACGTCGCTACCTATTTTGATTCTGTCCCACTTTACTCTTTCCAGTGAAAGGGATGTCAATACGAAAAGTAGAAGCATGAAATATTAACCAAAATAAAATGTAGGGGGGAAAAGTGTTGCTACTTTATATTCCAATTCCCATATCCACAATCTCCTAGGACCTACAGTCAGAGCTATACCTCTGTGCAGTGACTAAGCTATAACACTATACTTAAAGTAGAAGCGCAATGCCCCCAATGTCATCCACTGCTGTGCTCTAGCAGCAACAACAACAGCAGCAACAGCAACAACAGCAGCAGATACTCCAGGCTATCTCAAGACGGTCCAAACCGAAACACTTGTGCTAGCACTACGTTCACCTAACAGGAGGGAGAGACCAGTAGGCCACCTCGTGAGAAAGAAGAGTGTTTTATTCATTCAGCAGGACAGGTTTTGAGCATTGATCGTATGACAGGGCAGGAGTCAGTTTGCTAGGCTATTCATCACAGTCTGGTAATGAATTTGATTCCATGATATTAAAAAGGAGTAAGGATTCGCATGCTTTTTCATCAAATCGCCCCTACTCATATCCAAGTTGTGACCTTGTGCTCACACTAATGTGATTAAATTTGAGTATTGACAGATTGCTTCTCAACCGTTGCCCACTTCAATGTCTAATGAAACAGATTTGTTTTTCTGTTGTCACAGCCTGGTGGCTAGCTAGTGCCAACGTTATACAGTTTATATCAGGTTGAATATTTGGTTTGTGATAAAATCCTCAGACAAGAAAAAAAGAAGGAACAGCACTTAACATACATCTTACTAACACACAGACAGACACTTTTGTCTATACAGCATGTACACCCTTGTGTGAGTGGATAAACATTCCATTCACTAAACCGCAATAAGGCAGAGTTTACTGGTATAAAGTTAACTATTACAGTATATCGTAAAATACAGACATAGGTTTCATGCTCTGTACTGATTTTTGTGTGTAGAAAAGGAGTCCGACATGAATTTTTGTCATTATGGTATGAAAGAATACTACGGTATAAGACAGATAGTCTGATTAGTGAATGGCCTTCCATTTACTCTTAGACTTTACAAATTGTCCTCCCCTTCTCTTAGCTGAAAATGAGAAGCCAGCTTCTTTTTCAGTGGTGTGAAAAATGTTCTACCAATGTCAATTTCTTTGATCAATAAACACTGTGCCTATCTGATCAATAAGCACAATATATTGATTACATTGTGACACAAATGCAAGAGTGTAAAATAACATAGAGTTGATTTTAAACAGAATATCCACGAGGAGCAAACGTGTTACAAACCTTTGCCACCATAATAACGGTTTAAAATCATCCAACGATTAAGATCAGGACCAATCAATCAAATGAACTCTTCAAAACATATGTACTCACCAAGAGAATCAAAAGTACAGTAGATTGCAGTGAAAATAAATGCAAAGTGTAATGTAACTTATGTTTAAATTGACAGATGAAAGAAGTCTTCAACCCTTGGCTCTTTATGTAATCTCTCAGTAGTTCACTGATTCTATGAAAAGAAAAAAATGATTATTTTTGATTAATCATTGTGGAAGTTGTTCTATGCTAATCAGCGGTCACAAATTCTACCTACCCGTTATGTTCATGGTCCCTTGTGAAACATCTTTGCGAGAAATATACTTTCTCCAGTTTATTCATATATGCATTACGCAGCATGCATTTAGTTTGAGGAAAAACTAAGGAATGGAAATTCTAGTCTGCAGGGTACTCTATGCATAATAGATAACCTCCCCCTTTCTCCAAACATCGTGTTAATTAGCTCTTAGTGAGGGAGGCAGCAAAGGAACCTGCTTGCAATTATACATCGCCCTTATCTCTATTGTATATATCAGAGTAGTAATACAGTTACTGTTGCAGGTTTAACTGACAAAACCCAGAAAAGGAAGAAAACGATAGCATACTGTATTTTTGGATCTATAATTCCCATCATTGCCGTCCTTCTTTCGCACAATGTGGATTTCTTTGCTTCCAGTTACACTTGGCTGGAGTACAAAGTCAAAATCATCGCAATACAAAGAACATAGAACAGGCTGGTCTTTTTGATACCTTACACTATCATAACATAAATATCTCCATTTAAAAAATAACACTTCTGTTGCAACACACACACCACCACACACACACACACACACACACACACACACGCACCACACACTGAATTAAACGTGCCTTGGCTTGAGAAACATAGATCGACTTCTTACCACACATTTCCTCACAGCGTTGTGTCTTTCCCACAGGGAAACATACAATACAGCACACTACGGATCATAATCAATGTCATGCAGAAAACAGGGACATTTTTTTTTGGTGGTCGGGGTCGTGGGGTCGTTCCCTCCGACTTAATTCAGTAATGTACCATACAGCTGTGCCTTGGTGAGACTGTCCTTCCTCATCAGTCCCGTGCTACCAAACTTCTGGTACCTGGGAGAGGTTTTCTTTGGGAGCTTGGGGCCGATGCTGAGGGCCGAGCTGGAGCTGGGCCGGGGCCGGGAGCTGGGCCTGGGGCAGGGGAAGTGTTGGAGGCTCGACGCCTCCAGGGAGCTCAGACGCAGGGACTCGGGCGAGCTGTGCGCACTCAGGTTGACGTAATCCCTGCTTTTGCCGACGGCTGCCGCTCCCGCTCTCCCGCCGTTCTCCTTCTCTTTGGCGCTCCCTGAGCTCAGGAAGAGACTGCACTCGGAGTCCTGGCTCTCCTGTGTCCTCAGCACGGAGCTCTTCTCCTGCTTGCGGTGCTCCGAGAGCGGCCGCTTCGACCCGCTGGCCGCGCCTCGGCCGGGCGACGGGGAGCCCTCGTCGAAGCACTGGTCCAGCAGGAGGCTGTGGAAGACGTCGTCCCCTTCCCGGAAGCTGCTGTAGAGCGGCCCCACTTTGGGACTTACCGGACGGGCCCACGGCGAAGTGGCGCTCGGAGAAGCTGTACGGGGAGGCGCGCCCCCCCGTGAGGTCGTGATAGGAGGACGAGAAGGCGTTCACGTCGTCCACGCTCATCTGCCGCCAGCGGCTGCTCAGCTCGTCCTCCAAGACGTGAACGTCGGCCGCGCGATCTGCCCCGCCTCCACGACCTCCGCCGCCGCCGCCGCCGCCGCAGGCGTGAGCCAACGCCAAGGCGGACCCCATGCTGTGGGAGGAGGTCAGCCGTGGGCTGCTGGAGTGGTACGGCTCGCTGAAGCAGGACGCCGTCCGCGTGTACGCCGGGGAGACGCCCTGCCGCGGGCTCCTCGGCGGCGCCATGTGCTGGATGCTCTGGGACTTGTGAAAGCTAGCAGAGTCCTTCTTGCGGGAGGACAGGCCCTTCACGTGCTCGTACTCCCCGCCGCCGCCGCCGCCGTCCCGCCAGTCCACGTAGAGGACCTGGTGGGAGGCGGACAGCGTGCCGCTGCCCGCGCGCCCGCAGCCCCCTTCCACCCCGACGACGGCTCCCTTGTCGTCCGACGCGAGGCTGAAGCTGGAGTAGGAGCTGGAGGCGGGCAGGGAGCCTGTGCCGAACTTGTCGCGGGGACGGAAGGCCGGGGACGGGGTCTCCTCCGGGGAGAAGCTGCCCGAGTGGAAGGCCTCTTCGTCGGGGTTGCTGTCGGCCGAGGTCTGGGCGTGGAGCTGGAACAACCGGGTGCCGTTGAGGTCCACGCTCTGGCGTCTCTCGGCGTCCGGCCAGCGCTCGGGGCAGTACAGGGCCGTGTCGCTGCAGTACAGGTCCGAGGTCTTGTACGAGAGGCGGCGGTCTAGTCGGTCGCTGCTGCCCGTTCCCGACAGGAAGTCGCCGTCCGGAATTTGGGGGCTGGGGGAGCGAGTCGCCGGGCAGCTGCTGCCCGGTTCGGGCTTTTCCAGGATTTTCGCGATCACCGAGGTGGGGACGGAGTCGGAATACGGAGACTGACACATGCCGGCAGGCGCTCCCCCACCACGGCCCAGCTCCTCAAAGTGGGAGCCGATGCGTTCTTGGAATTCCAAGGGCAGCTGATGGGAAAGGAAGTAGGAAAAGACACACAAAGAGGGGACAAGAAGATTGTATCAAGAAATTTTCAACCGTTTTTAACAGATGGAAGAATGGCTTTGTGTCAATCAGAGAATACAGACGGAAATTGCCAGAGGTGGAACAAGAATGGAGTTGCTGGGTTGGAATTTATTTCCAGGTTTTTGTCAGTAAAACCCCTTTGTTTGTATCTCTTCGGCATCAGCCGTTTCACTCTGCCGCCTTCTGCTCTGGTTGCAATGTTCGTGCTGCTGTTCCGATGTCATCCGTTGTCGTTTAGAAATCCTCTTTCAGCCCGTGACCTTGAGGGTCTTTTACTAGCCAGCAATGAACTTGTCATTTACAGCGAACAATAATTATATTTCCTGTAACTCCTTTTTCTTCTGTCCTGTCTTGCATTTTAGTGGCAGATTGCTTCAGGTTGATGGAAAGAAAGCAGTTCCTCATTTTACGCCATCTCTAGACAAAAATGTCTGAAAGAAAGACCTGTCAACGAAATACTTGATATCCTTGTCTATTAATGGCAGTAGAGGGTCCGGAAGGAAAATCCTATTTATTTATTTATATTATATATTATTCTACATGATCTTTTCCCCTAATAATTGAATCCTCCAACCTGCTTTATTTTTTTCTGTGACCAGTATGCCTTCATTTGTCTTTCACTTGTCTTTACTCTGCACACCTTTCCTCTTCATCTCTCTAACCGCATCGTTCTCTACCTGTACACCACCATCAAACACACATGGCGCCCACCGGGATTTAGACTCACATTAAACCACCGCTCCCGGACGGTCTCCAGCAGGGAATTGAAAGGGGAAGATAAAATACAGACTTGGCTGTGTTATGAATTGGAGGCGCGCCGCCGAATAACATCACCAGCATGTTTGAAGTCTGATCTATTTTTAGCACCCGCGTCCTCTCTCCCGGAGAGGTTCTCTCTCTGAATTTAAAAGTAGGTAAGGCTACAGGGCTAACGTGCTGGGCTAACTGTGGTCCTTATTAGGTAGCTCAGTACCTTACTGTTATCCAAAATTAATCTTAATTAAAGGTTACACAGACTGCAGCCACAATCCATGTGATAATCCCTTTGTTTATTACTGGAGACAAATGCTTGGCTGAGTATGAATGAATGAATTCCCCCATTTTCAGTTATTATATATATTTTTTTTTCAATTTGAGTCATGACAGTGACTCTCTTGTAAGGACAAACCTCAGACATCGATTGATTTATTGGCTGATGACTTGCGTGAACCCACCTCCGATATTTTTTGAGGTCTATTGTGTTGTATGCTATTGATCAATTACTTGTGAGGACCTACTACAGACATCCTTCTGGGTTCTGTGTGTCGTATGTTATCGATTGATGACTTGTCAGCTTCTATCTCTAATAAAAACACGTGCCCTTTTTATCGTAAGTAGCAAAGTCTAAATCGATCGTTTTACAGTATGATTAAATCTCATTATGTTAGTATATTATCTCAGTATCTTGCATAAGTTTTGCTTTATTTCCACCACAGGTGTCTAATAAGCAACTCAATCTCAGCTCACTGCGTTCATGGTTCAGCATTGTTATGTATTATCTTAGTTTATTATATCATGATATTTGCTGGAAGAAAATTAAAGATCAGATTGGTCCTGGCACACTGGAAGACACAGTGGTTTCTTTAAGTGTCGACTCTGTCAGGGGAGTTTTTCTTCTAATAATGTAAGTCTAATAAAATCAAAGAAATGAAAGATAAAATAAGCTGCCACTAAAACCAAGCCATTCTTCTGTTGCAGCAAAAATAGTTAGTAGCTTTTTATCCATTTAATTTGTATAGTTGCCCAGCAACACACACATTATTTTTGAGTTAGTTTATTATTCTCTATTATTGTTAGTCTTTGCGCTCCATCATGATTAGCCATTTTTGGCAACTTTGTGAATAAATAATGGGTTCTTAGCATACAAAGATTCCCAATGGGGTATGTGTGTCGTATGTTACCGATTGATGACTTGTGAGCTTCTCTCTCCCACATAGTTTGCGGGTCTATGTGTGCCATTGATTGTGGATTCAGTGGAGGACCGTCCACACACATCCTTGTGAGGTCTATGTGTCGTATGTTATTGATGAATGACTTGTGAGCGACTATCTCCGCCATCATGTTGGGGGTCTATGTGTGTAATAGATTAAGGATTTGTTAAGGTCCTACCTCAGACATCTTGTGAGCTCTGTGGTGGGACGTGGAGCACTGCAGCAGCTGAGCCGCCAGGTTGCAGTCCTTTCTGTACAAGTCCTGAGAGGCAGAGGTAGGTACACATTGTTACGAAGAACCATAAATGCAAGCAGCAGCAGCGCAGAGACCCATGGAGGCTACGTAATGTCACAAAGTCAATTTCAACCCTAAAGGTGACATATTATGACCACCAGGTGTGAGTGTGAGTTACGCCGTTAGCAAGGACTGTTGAAATCGGCCTCGTTCTGACATCACGAAGGGTGGGACGTGTCCACCTAGATGTGCGCTGGATGGATCAGTCTAACAGCCTACCCAGGGGACTGTAGCCAACGTTACAAATGTATGCGTCACACATCTAGGTGGACACGCCCACTAGTGATGTCAGAAGAGGCAGACTTTCAAAACGGCTTGTACTTGTTGCACGAGTGACTCACGTTGTCCTTTCGGAGCTTCTCCAGAGTGATCTTGGCCTCCATGAGGTGGTTGTTCAGGACGAGGACCTCGCGACTCAGCACCCTGTTCTCCTCCTCGTGGTGCTGGGTCTTCACATGAAGCACAGCGAATGAGGATCATATCAGTGTCAAAGTCAAAGTCAGGTTTATTGTCAATTACAAAGAATGTACAAGACAATGAGAAGAACTGAAATTTCGTTTGTCTCTGACAAAAGTGTAAAATAAATTGGTGAATTAAATATAATAAGATAAGTAATATTTATAATAACTAAATTCTAATTTCTAAATTCATTCTAAATGTGAATCAGACATTGAGTATTGGAACAAAACAGCAATAAAATAGAGACAACAACAGTGGGCTAGAGGTGATCAATGGGGGGGGGGGTTGGGGAGGAGATTTAGAAATGGGTAAAATAATTACAATTACAATTACAAGACGCTTTTATCCAAAGCGATTTACATCGGTTAATAGGGTCAACCATGCAAGGAGTCAACCATGCAAGGCGACAGCCAGCTCGTCAGGAGCAATTAGGGTTAAGTGTCTTGCTCAGGGACACATCGACACTCAGCTAGGAGGAGCTGGGGGTCGAACCAGCAACCTTTCAGTTACAAGGCAACTGCTCTACCTCCTGAGCTAAGCCGACCGGGGGAATAACTGATGAGAAAAGGGTGGGGAGGAGCTGGATGGAGGCGGCACGAAGCGTAGAGGGATGATGGAGAGGAGTTGGCGGGGAGGAGAGGAAGGGGGTATAATGTCACCATCAGTGTGAGGCCGCTGCCAGCAGCAGGTCTTAATTAAAAGAAGATTACACTCGCCAGGGCTCTATTGAATCATTTGCTCATACAGAGGGCAGGGGAATAGGAATTAGAGGCAAAGTGTGTGTTTGGGTGACTAAAAAAGACAGATGGAGACAATCGTTTTGTTTACGGTGATCATGGAATGAAAAAAATTGAACCTGACAGTGTATTCGCATTACCAGCCCTGGTTCTTTGCAATCTATACCAGTGTGTGTGCGTCTCTCATCCCATCTTTTCTAAAACGACCATGCACACACCACATATATACATTTATAATATATGTTTTATAATAATTTGTCTATTGTCCGGGAAAATCTGATATTTTTAGACTCAAACCCACTCAAAAGTCATCGTCAGCATCTTTTCTACGATATTCCTGCTGAAGAGCACATTGCATTGTGCATCATGTCCCCTCTTTACGCTCGAATCTCTAAATGGCTGTGATTATTGTGAAACGCAGGCAGCGGCGAGAGCTAATCTAATAGGTGGCAATCAATGTCAGCCAAAGTGATGGGCCTTTCGTTGATATTCAAATCCAATTCTGGTGGGGTCTCATTAGTTGGCTGTTGAGTTTCCTTCCTTTGTCTTACTTTGCCTTTCTCTTTGCAAAAAGCTGAAAGTTGTTAATTCCGACGTTATAAGGTGCGCTTAATTCACTGCTGTGGTTGATTCATGAGTAAACAGGTTTAGTGTGTTTACAATAAACATTCTTAGGAAATTGCATTTCACAGATATATGCGTGAAATATAAATGGAATGTGGCAACATTAATAATTTGAATGATTACCTAACCAATTACCAGATGATATTTTACACTTTCAGCTAATGTTATGACTTATCTGCAGGTCCTGATAAATGTAGAACATCGTGATTTTCCGGGGTATTATATGATGCATTTGGTACACTTCTAGAAAGAACTAATAAAAACACTTGCCCTTTTATAGTAAGTAGGTAAGTCAAAATCTCATTATGTTAGTATATTATCTCAGTATCTTGCATAAGTATTGCTTTATTTCCACCACAGGTGTCTAATAAGCAACTCAATCTCAGCTCACAACATTCATGGTTCAGTAGTGTTATTCATTATCTTATTTTATTGTATTATTCTATTTGATGGAAGAAAATCAATGATCGGATTTGTCCTGGCACACTGGAAGACACAATGGTTTATTTTAGGAGTTGGGGATTTTATTTTGCTGCAGTCTAATAATATCATAGATATGTAATATCTAATAGAATACCTGCTACTAAAACCAAGCCATTCTTCTATTTCAGCCATCATTAGCTTTTAATCCATTTAATTTGTATAGTTGCCCAACACACACACATTCTTTTTGATTGAGTTAATTATTCTCTATTATTGTTAGTTTATTATTATTCTCTCCATCATGATTAGCCATTTTGGCAACTTTCTGAATAAATAATGGATTCTTAGCAACAAAGATTCCCAATAGGCCTACTTTGTTTTGGCCTTTGTCATACCCAGTCCCTGATACATTTCATCATTAAAGCTTAGGGGAGAAACAATGCTTTAGTGGAGGCTATGTTGCAATGGTTGGTGTGACCTGAACAACTGACCTGTTGACCTACCTAACCTGATTAATCTGACAGACTATAACCTTCAAATCTAAAAGAATGTTCAGAGAAATCTCATATGGAGCTACATAATTAGTTTCCAAATTGATAAGACTCATATCCGGCCGGTAAAAGCTAGACACAGGGCAGATCTTGATAGCGAACATGATCGGGTGCTGTCATTTTTGAGAGTGGGCGCGAGAACGAGATAATGTTTTAATTACGCCGCAGTGACCGGAACATGACTCATATGCTGATCCTCGACAATCCCATACGTTGTTCGGTCCCACGGCTGATTCTAGCACGACTGTTATCAGATGCTGCTGCGAAACGCATTAGCGAAGAGAAGCGGCGAAAATAAAAATTAACATGCAAAGCTTTTATCCTCCGCCCATCTTAAGCATGGAGGATTCAGGGGCAGAATATCACACAGCCTTCCACCCCCTCTGAGTCCCACGACACTAGGCAGTGCCAATTGGACCCTCTATCTAACCCGCTTGTACTATTCCTACCATAATGTATTATTCATTGTCAATTATTTAAATGTTCGGGTTAATTTATGCCTGCATTGTCTTGTTTGCATTAGGCAACGTGATATCCAACCTTAGCAACGGAATAGGTTATAAATATCACTAAGAACGACCCATATCACACATATCCCTTCCACAAAAGCATGTCGTTATAATCTCTAACAGATAAATACAGACATTTTACATGTGATGACTTTTCTGAGGTTTCCTGACATTGTTTCGGAACCTTTCAGAACCATGGACAGCAATTTATTTTGGTCCAGAAGCTATGTATAGTTATGTGCCATATTTTCATGTACAGAACTTGGACTTCAAGCTGTTTAAATACTTTAAAAATCTTTAAATACTGGTCGGATATGGAAAGATAGCCTACTTACTAAAAGCTTACAAAAATAAAAATTATAAAGGCATTATTTGTTTGATTCAAACATGTGGTTCCAGACATGGATATGCTGAGGTATGACTAAATCTGTATATAAAGTGTTACTTCTGACTCGGTAATGTCCTTATATAATAAATGACAACTTTGACATCGCTGTAGTCATTCCACTGACCTTGCCAGTTAAAACTTGAACTTTTTAATTATGTGTGTTTGATGGTGGGCTCCTTTGTCTCACTGCTTGCCTAACCCGTCTTCTACAAAAGTAGCCCATTTAAAATGCCACTGCATGAGGATATCAAAGACAATGGAAATGAGTTTCCTTCGTGGCCTCTACTAATGGAATTCTATACAGTACACTCTGAATACAATACTCTATAGTGTTCTTCTAGACAGAGGACTTCCTTGAAAAGATGAACATTCATTCCAATATTTTAACATGACAACTAGATTACTGTGTGTGTGTGTGTGTGTGTGTGTGTGTGTGTGGGTGTGTGTGTGTGTGTGTGTGTGTGTGTGTTTGTGTGTGTGTGTGTGTGTGTGTGTTTGTGTGTGTGTTTGTGAGTTTGATATGTGTGTCTGCATATGTGTGCGACTTGGCTACAAGGGAGAATGTAAAATAGTACTTTTAGATAAACCTTCAAATTATTAGATGGATCAAATCTCAATTTTGTGTACAGAAATCTACATAAAACAATCT
>NC_079416.1:18197474-18204974 GCF_026213295.1 Gadus chalcogrammus
CGCAGGTCTTCCTTGTGGTCGTGGACAGAGCTTGACATGGAGCAGACCATGGGAGAGAGAGACCATTATTGGAGAACAGAGAGAAAGTGAGACCACAATTAATAGCAAAGTGAGAGAGAGATGATGAGAGAGGTATAGACCAGCGTTAATAACAGAGAGACGAAGACGAGTATGTAAGACAGAGAGAGAGAGAGAGAGACCAGCATTTATAAGAGAGAAAGACGAGCATTAATAACAGAGCGCGAGGAAAATCCTTTATGAAAAGGAGAGCGTGGACGAGAAATTAAGAAAGTGAAAGTTTGAGAGTTCTCATTGTATTAATCAGAATGGGGCAAATCTGAGAGGAGAGCAAAGGAAGGTAGATTACAAGTGGGTAACAGTGAGATAGAGAGGAAAAAAGAAGCAGGAAATAGATTTAGAAATAGTTTGGCCATGGGGATTCATGGATGTGTTTTGTGCATGTGTGTGAGTGGCAGTGTGTATGAACCAGGTTTGTGTATGTGTGCCACGGCATGTGTTTGTTTTCATGTGTGTGTCTTTGCATGTGTGTCAGTGTACCTGCATCTGTGTGTGTTCTCATGTGTCTGTGTGGGTGCCTGTATTTTTGGTATGCGTGTGTTTGTGTGTGTGTGTGCGTGCACGTGTGTGTGTGTGTGTATGTGTTTGTGCGTACGCATGTGTGTGCGAGCGCATGTGCAAGAAAGTGCGTGTGCAATGCATCTGCGGGGTGCAGAAGGCTGCTTGTAGCTCTGTTTAGTGAGCATAAGGTCTCATTGCTGCAGGCTTAGGAAATGCAGGCTGACAGTCCAATGTGGAGGATAAGATAGATGAACAAGGAATACTAATGATTTCCCATTGACAAAAGAGTCTCCAGACCTGGGACAGGAGCTCCCATGGCCGGTGGGATTCATTACCACCACCACAAACCGAAACAGTGGGATCCCTATTGGTGCAGTCTCCTCAGACACAGGCAAGGCTCATTATGGTGGACATTATAATGGACATTCTTCAAACTTTGACATCTTGTTTGCGCCTGCCTTCACTCCTGCAATGGCAAGCGTGCAAATAACAGATCGAACTGTGTGTGTGACATGCTTTGGGCCCTATCTTGCATCCGGCGCAATTTACTTTCTACACTGACGCATGTGTCGTTGCTAGTTTGCAACTGGCGCAGAGCGTTCTTTTCCCTCCACCGCCACACGCCTGTAAATTAGGTAATGTTCTTGCGCCCCAAGGGGCGGTTCGGCGAAAGGAGGAGGCGTGTTCTGGCGCAAACGTTCCCTGGTGCTATTTTGCAGTTTCCGAAAACAATTGCGCCACAAACCAGGAAATACCTGGTTTAAAGTCAGTGGCGCGTTGTTCATATGCTATTTTAAGGTTGCATGCAAAATGTTGCTTGTGCACCTCGCGCATACACTTTGCTTCTCTCATCTACCTAGCCACACATTCTTGGTTAATTATTTGGGAAAGAACAGCTGATACAGCGGTAATAAGTTGTACTTTTAAATCAATGCATCTGCAAACACCGTACAGCCAACACATATTTTCTTGACACAGACATTGTGTACAAGGCCATAACTTTTAGGATTGATGAGTATTTTATTGTGAGCAAACATTGTTTTACCGCGAGTGAGTGTTAAAAAGAATGAATGAATGCGGGCGCACGTGTGTGTATGTGTAAAATAATTAATGAAAGCGGGCGCGCGTGTGTGCGTCCAGCTGTTTAAACACACGCAAATGATTTGGCCATAAACTGAGCCATTTGAAGTTTGAAATTCATGTGGTCATGCATCTGTCTCATCGGAGACTGCAAACGCGCTGTCAAAATATCAACTCGTAAGATTAAAATGCGCTCATGGCTCTTAAAGGGGATGGGAGATGGCACTCTCATTGGTTTATTGCACGTTACGCCCAAACCACACCGACGGGTAATCCGGCTACTTCAGACCAACGCTTTTTAGATTTGCACCGGGCGCAAGAGTCATTCATGCGCCGGTAAAATAGCAACATCGCCATAGAACCGCCCACAAAGCTACATGCGCTTGGCGCTGCTCACTTGCGTTTCAGACCGTTAAAATAGGGCCCTGTGTGTGAATGTGACTGCATGTCCCTGTGTGTGTTTTAGATGCACAGAATGTATCATTATGCTTTCTTTCTCTTCTTTTATTATTTTTTTCTTTACCAAAGAACATTGCTTCATGCATGGTTATGCATGCGATGAGTGCAGGTGAGCGTGAGTGTGGATTCGGAATGACCTATTGACAGGATGTCAGTGAGAAGATGAGGTAATAGGAGGCTTGAGATTGTCAGAGAAACCTGAATGCATGAGCAATCGCAGGGCATTTGGCCATACTTGGCCCTCAGAGAGGTGCCATTGTTTGGATGCTGCCAAAAACGGCAGGCAGCAGCATGCACATCACTAAATGACATTGGCCCATAGCCCATCACCATCATTGAGAACAACTGAGTGTACAAAAACAAAACTTAAATTGACAGGGATGAGATTTATATGTCCTTGGAAAAGAAAAATGGGTAATGTGGCAAAGATAACATTTGTGATGAAATTAAAATGTCCAACACAAAACAAAGTGGATACAATCAACATCGGGGGCTGCCATTGCCTGTGAACAGCAGCAGCCTCTCACTAGTCTATGGCCGACATTCCTTAATATTCTATCCTTAGCAACTTTGGACTGCAATAAAACTGTCAAATCTCAAAATGATTCACATGAAATGATACAACCGAAAAAAAAATATTGGCCTCTGCCCAAACCCACTCTTCACTAAACATGTGAAAAGCTTGTTAGCTTTTGCAATATGCCTAGCCGTGGAAGACTCCAGTCCGGCTCAATGTCAGTTAACTTGTGTGGCTAGGTAGACGGACAGACAATGATTGAATGGAATCATGACAGGCCTTCGACAGCCAAACCAGATATCTTTTATTTTTTATTGTCAGAGAATGATTAGTTAATTGGTATCAAGATTTAAGGAGAAATTGAACAAATGTGAAAAACATACAAATATATGAATGAATGATGCCATACTAGCAAGATATAGCCTACTTAAAATTGCATGGCTAGACGACCACGTGCACAAGAGAACAACGCTCAATGCATTTGTGCTGCCAGTTTAATTAGGCCCTAGGAAGGAGCCATTGATTTTCCTGGATGTCTTGTTGGCAGCCAAATATGTAAGAAATGAGACTTAAAAATAAGCAGCAAAGTGTTGCAATGCCAAACCTCTACTTGAGTGCAAAGTAGATTTGAAGCCATGTTAAAGCTTTTTTTGAAAAATCTAACGTGATGGAAGCCACAAAACGTATTAATGATGCCTGGTAGGCTATGGCGATGACCAATCTCTGCAAAAATCGAATTTCCCCGTCGCTACACGATGAAATGGATGCCCCCATTGGGGAGAAAGACGTGCAATGGTGAAGGGTGACGACAAACTCCTCGTCAACTCACCTTCTCTTCTGATGTTTGCATCCATTTCTCTGACTTTTGAGCGCTGTTTTACCAATGTATATCTTTTTCATATTTTTGCCTCTGCCGTGTTTGACAGCCGTTGCCTTGGCCACCGTTGCCACCTGGTGGGGAGAAGGCTGTTTCGAGCCACGTTTGAACTCTAGCCACGAAGCGACACTGAAAGCTCTAAGGCGTGCCTGGGGACGCTGATGGGAGCTGGCTATCTGTGATAAGCCTGGCGAAAAAGAGCAGGGAAAACAACACAGCTTTGAAGTCCTCACGTTTAGAAACGACACATTTTGCTCTGTGGCCTTCAATCTATCACACTCAAGAGTCAATTTGGTAAAAATAAAACAACAATGAATTGACTGTTTCAATGTTTCCATTGTTCCATGAATGAGCTGGCTAATAAATGTGTACAGGTAATATCAACTCTATACAGATCAATTAGTAGGAGTAGTAATAGTCGCTTCAACAACGTTTAGATGAAGGCCATAGAAAGAACATGATCTTCTCTACCAGCCCCCAAACCATGGCCTATTTCAAGTTCAGCATTGGGACAAACAAAGAGACAGAGGGAGAGAGACAGTAGTTCAACAGCAAAGTGTGAACGAGTGTTGTGTGCGTCTGTAATGACAACACTACTTAATTTTATCCACATCTCTTGCTCAACAATGGCACAACGGAAAACAATAAAGACAACAACTATAGCAACATTGAAGAGAAACTTTGAGAGAGCTGCTGAATTTCCTGGACACAAACACACAAACATGTCACACACCCACACTCACATTCAGTGTGTTTAACAGTTTCACTGTATCTGCATGATCTAACTGGGCCCAATGGAGGGTAAACAGCAGGTGTTTGTTCTCCAGGTAGTCTCAGGTAAACAGTTAAAAGAAGGAGAAAGCAAAAGATCTTCGGTGCCTTTTGTAAGGTAAAATAATGTAATGTTGACAAAGTAAACGTATTTACACCAAAGGGTTCCTTCAGCAAGACTTCCTACTTATGGGCTGCCATAGGGGTGGAAATGAATCCAATACTTAATTATTCTGAACTAAATCTCCCTCCAGCATACAGTAAGCCTGCCGTAAAGGTCGCCCCTGGGGAATATCCATCTTTTATCCGCCAAAGGTGCGCTGGTGTCAGTGGAAGGGGGATGGAGTACCTCTGTGCCATTTGAGGGGGATACGATACTGTGTGGAAGATGGACAACATGCGTTGACCTAATGAGAACATGACATTTTAATTGCTACAATTTCAACCCCCCACCACCACCCCCTGACACAGGCTCTTAAGGCTCTCCCCACAACACGCCAGTCTGTTTATTAATGTCTCCCAGTCGATCGTATTACTCACTTAGTGATTTATTAAAAGGAACTTCATCAAAATCTGCTTCTCACATATCGGCAATTTCTTAATATTCTATCAATCCATCCTTTCATTGTCCTTTTTATTCATTCATCCATCTATCCATCCTGACACCTCTCTGTCCGTCCATACAAATCCATCTATCATATCCATTCTTACTTTCACCTATACTTCCATTCAACTAATCACCATCTATCCATTCACCCACATGTCCGTCCACCATTCATTCATGCATCCATTCATAGATCAAGCCACCTTTTTAGTTTTCTAAATCACCTGAGACGTGATCTACAAGTGTCCTTTCAGTTGACTGAGAGTGCTACTGGAATAAAGAGTCGAGGAAGAAAGTGCCGCTATGATCAGCGGGTTCGCTATCCTCCACCGGAAGCTATTGTCAAGGTTTTAATACGGAATCTTGGACCTCAGGGAAAACCCAAGTTAGCAGATAGGTGGAGTTCCACTCCCTATATAATGGAAAGTCAAGTGGCAGTCAAATTAAGCCTAAGAATGTTAATGGACCGGTGAAGGTTATTCATCGAAATCATATCTTGCGAATTGGAGAGGAGGTTTGATTTGAGTCTGAGACCTCGAAGCATTAAAGGAGAACAAATTGGAAGTGAACTGCAATTCCGAAGAGATCTTGTGGATCTTTCTAAAACGGTATCCGCAGAACCAGTAGAGACAAGTGATTCAGAGAGGGGTTCTAATGAGATGGGTTATTACTGCTTACCACAGCAGAAGGTTGGATTAGATTTAGATGAAGCACGGCAGGACACAACACAATATCCAGTTTCAAGGGTTAGTCTAGAGTTAGTCTAACACAAAATGTAAAATAACCTGATAATGTGCCTCAAGAGAAATAGGAACCAGAAGAAAAGAGAAAGGTGGAAATAGGAGTTGAATCTAACAATATATTAAAAGGAATATTTTAATCCTTTGATCTTTTGGTTACGGGTTAATGTATATTGGGTGTGCATTGGTGATGATTATACAACAGTCTAGCTGGAAAAAGCTACCTGTCGCCTCTCAGTTACCCTAGCGAGAGTTATGAGCAAACATTGTCATTCTATAGATCTCATAGGCTCCTCTCCTGCAAAGAGGTTCAAGTTAAGCTCCCTCTTAGAGTTTACGTAAGAGCGATTTGGGGAGAGGGCTTCACATGCATGAAGAAATTGACCAGTCACTTTAGGTAAAAAAGTCTCACCTGAAAGACTAAAAGGGTAAATAGTCAAACCAACAACCAGCTTAAAAGGTTGACACACACATAACCAGTTCAGGACCATTTCATCTTATCATTGAAATTATTACTATAAATCTTCCCTCTATAACATATTATTTTCATAATATTCCATCATAGTTTGTGTGTGTGTGTGTGTGTGTGTGTGTGTGTGTGTGTGTGTGATGAGGTTGTAATTGGCACCAAAGGCCTCGGGAGTATCCCACAGGGTGAGTAATGAATGGTGTTTTACTACTACTCGTCTCCAGGCTCCTCTTCCGTTTCCTTCCTTCCAATCAGAGCCATGAAAAGTCACACATTGATGCGGATGTTACAGACAGCATGTGTGAGTGTGTGTGATATGCCACTATAGTGTGTTGGCTCGTGTTGTGTGTTCGGCTGTGTTTTTGTGTGTTGTATTTCACAAACCATAGGTTTCGTTTGACCACACGGTCCGGGAACGCATCGACCCTGCCGATTGAATGGTGTAACACGCGTCTCTTCGAGATCAGAGCCCTTCAGGGTCGACACGACACAGCAGGGATGGCGACAGGGAACCTTTTTGCCAATCAGGTTGTTTTGTTAAAGACCGCGGAATAGGAAGTACTGAGAAGAAAGGAAATTGTTTACCTTAAGGGGAACCTGTCATTACAAACTCCTGCAGGGTGTGTCTGCTATATGGGAAATAAATGCTATGATTCAAAGTCAAGTAAGTGGTCTCCAAGATGATAATTTTTTTTCTGTCTCGTTCTTGATAGTCTCTCCTTAGGACTCAGTCTTGACTTGGACTCAAACCTCTTGGACTTTGGTTTTGATTTGGTCTTGAACCTCTTTGAACTCTGTCTTGACTCAGACTCGACAATCCCTGGCCTTGGAATCGACAAAGGTTGCCTTGACTACAGCCCTGTGTATAAGATTTGTGTAGGTTCAAAATTGTGTTTATAACATTTAACTGTTAAAATCATTGATTTAACAATTTATTTCCCCTTCTTAGTGCTCTCTCACCCTCAGTGCATGTAGATTGAGCTTTCCTTGCTTTGGGTTTTTATTCCCCTTTTAACAGGGCATTCTCCCTATTACACCCTGTAGACGTTCTCCGTTCTCCTGAGGCAGACACACAAGTCTCCGATCGCTTATAAGGGACCATGGCGTGGTACAAGAGTTGTAGTAAACGACTTAATTAGTACCTAGCACAACGAACAGGAGATACACACAGACAGATACAAACACACACGCACGCACGCACGCACGCACGCACGCACGCACGCACGCACGCACGCACGCACGCACGCACGCACGCACGCACGCACGCACGCACGCACGCACGCACGCACACACACACACACACACACACACACACACACACACACACACACACACACACACACACACACACACACACACTTTGAGGTGTATCCCTCATCATATTGTCATCCAGATGCTGGAGCA
>NC_079416.1:18209974-18254974 GCF_026213295.1 Gadus chalcogrammus
ACTTTGTCCATCCCTTTATCCTTCCGTCTGTCTCTCTTCGAGTGGATTTCCTTTGGCTTCTCCCTCGTTTCTTCCTCCTTATCGGTCGTATCAGCCCTCTGCCCAGTCCTCTCCCACAACGGCTCCCTTATTCTCTCCCTTTCTTCTTCCTCACCCTCGTCAGGCTTCTCCGTCCCCATCTCCTGCCCATCCGTCACCCGGGTGCCGTCAGCCGCCAGTTCATCCAGCCGTCGCACCCTGTCAATATCCGTCTCCAGATACAGCCGGCCTGTGGACGGCTGTGACTGGATCTTCGTACATAGTGCCAGGTCACGCTCGGGGTATGAATATCTCTCTCTGTTCACCTTCCTGGGTACATCGGAGGGCTCCAGAACCCGGCAGCTGGGCAGGGACTTGCTCCAGCGATGAATGGAGCCGGCCAAGTCCCTGGAATCCTCCTCTTGGATCATCTGGAGGTCCGCCGTGGTCGGGCTGCGCCACATACCCGCCATGGGCTGCGGCTCCGTTGTTGTGACTCTAGCGGTTGTTTTTGTGGTTGTTGGTGGTAACGATGGTCGAAGCGGAGAAGGAGTGGACGGTGGCTCAGGCGACGGGGATTGGTACCCATGTTGGAGGGTGGAGCCGGGCTGAGGACGGCCTTCTTTGAACTGTAGAACCCTGCATGTCACCTCGTTCAAAAACTGGGAGAACTTGAGCCGGTTCTCTGCCCTCTTATGATGGTTCACGGTTGTTGGTGAAACACTCGGAGTGTGGTTGGACATGAACATGCTCTGAGCTTTCTTCTTGGACAGGAAGGAGGCGCTCTTGGCAGAACGTGCGTCTTCGGGTTCATCGATGGGCCGAGAGAAGGTGAGATTCTGGTAGATGACCTCGGGCAATGACGCGTCAGAGTCAGACGCCTGGCCGCCTTTACCCTTACCGGTGGAGCCCGGATAGATCTGGAGGCCCTGGCTGCCCTGCTGTTCGGCAGGGTGGCGTAGAAGGCAGGTGATCCCGGAGCTCCAACTGTTGGTGTCCCAGCTGCCATCGTCTTCACTGGAGCTAACACTCTGCAGGCTGGAGCTGGAGCTGCCTTCAGTAGAGCTGGACGGAGCTGGAGAGTTCTGGTGGGGGCCTATCGACCGACGCTTCAGCCCCAAGATGGAACCCTTCAGTTTTGCTATGGAATTCTGGAGTCCGGTTAGAGATCCTTTTCGGTTCCAAGGGGCGCGTCGTGCGGCCGGGGTTGCTCCTCGCAGAGAGGCTTCAGATCCCTGGAGGCTGGGCAGGGAGCCATTGTGGGTGGTTTGTGTGGAGTGGTTAAGTTTGGAGAGTGTGGTTTTGAGTAGGGGTGAAGACCTGTGCCGTGGTGGAGGGTCTTCCTCCTGGTCACTGTAGGAGCCCGCAAACACGGGACAGGAGGCTGTAGAAGAACAGGAGCCGCGGTCTTGACGGGACGAGGACATCCTGGTTCTTGAAGGCGGGTTCCTGGAGGTGGTCATGTCAAAAGTCGTCTTCTTACCTTTCCGGGGTTTTCTTGACGCTTCTTTCAGTACAGACTCCAACCGGGGACCCTCTGCGGAAATGGAGACACACAAGTGAACCATGGCAAGCTTTTGTTGGGCTGTTTTGCAATGGTTCCACCTTCTCGATGGCTCTGCCCTATCTCTGTTGGTGTCCCTTGTTTGTCAGGCCTCCCACAGAGCGCCCTGGCTGCTCCAATAAACAGAGCTGACACCATTTCAGCACTTCAGCTCGGTGCCGAATGAGAGTGGCTATGAGGTTAGTATTTGATAGTTGTTTGGATGTCGACCAACATTGATGATTTTCTTTTTTTGTTCTAAATAGAACTATAGATCGCTGATTGTATTGTCTGGGCATTTTCTGTAATGAATATGTGTATTGATAGGGATGCAGTGAAATGCTGTATATTCAGGTCAACGATATTGATTGTATTACCGCACAGAACTGGATTTGTCGACAGCACTAAAGCTTATAGGCCCAAAATCAATAGCTCACACATATACTCTAGGGTAGTGTTTGTTTTCGTGCTCATATTGTAGATCAAATGACATGGGAAAGATTGCTTTTACTTTCCATGGGAAGTTTTAAAATAAATAACTCTTTATTCAATGATTATTTTTTGTCTGGGGTTGTAATAGTCCTTTGTGTAGCTAACAATGGTTAAGATAGTCTAAAAGTGGAGAAACCGTTGCTAACTTTGGTTATGAGGGATGAAAGGGTAACCGGCTAACGGTAAACTGCGGTTAAATTAATATCAGGGTATTAATGATGATTCAATTTGACACGGTAATGATAAATGTTTGGGATTTTACCCTGTTTTATCGTAAAACGGTTAACCGTTTCCTCCCTACTACATATTTTGTTCATATTTGTAGGATTTGATTAAAACACTTGCCAATCTTTTTTCCCCCAACTCTGGCTGTATATGGACAATATGAGTAATATCTCAAAACATTTAGTCAAGAATTAATTACTTTAAATTATTTAAGCCACTCTCAACTGATTCAACTGATGCATGGCATTTTTAAGGAACCCAACACTTTGATGTGTGTGGGGGAGAACAGAGAGATGTGTTAATAAACAGCGGGTCGTTTGAAATACTTCCAGGGTCGGCTATTGTACCATTCGCCTTAGCACCTAAAGAACGGATCCATCTATCTAAGTCTCTCTTTAATGGCTATATGTCTGTGTCAAGACACAGAATTAGTCCTTTTTTATCGCAATGCTTTCTGGAGAAAACTAAACCTCCAACCCCTTACACAATGCACGGACATGATCCTGTTAATGGGTGAAAATGAAAGTCAGCGAACAAGGCTTAACGGTAATGATAGTTAACTTGTATGTTCATGTAAACAGACTAGTATTCATTGGTTTGTACCAGACATGTTTCAAAGGAATACTAGTCTGTTTACATGAACATACAAGTTAATTTATCAAGTTAGACTAAATTAACTTTTTTGAGGTAATGATAGTAATGCTATCCCAAACCTCAAAGTGACTGACCCTCTATGGTTCACATCTCATCCTATGTGGTGCTTTTAAACGTGCATGGCTAGATGTGGAAGAGGTGATAAGAAGCATACATCAGAACATACTAGAACATAGGAGGGAGAAGAAGTTTAAACTGAAACAATAGGAAAAGTGCTGCCTGGCCCTGGACTCCCTCTGCATTTGCAGCGTGACAACATGTAGGCTGTGTGTCAGTGAGACATCAATAGTACCCTGGCCATTGATTCCGCCCTGGTTAGCCAAAGTAGAGTAATTAATGGCTCTGTGGGTGTTGAGGTAAAACCCTGTCCCCAATACTAATGCTCTCAATGGAACCATTTTTAAGGGAATCAAGTAGTTATTGAGCCATTATTTTTTTTCAAATTGAATGTTTTGTTTTTACACATTACAAGTATCAAATTCCAAAGACAGGAGCACCTGCTGTTCAGATAAGTGCAATACTAAGTCCATCTCTTCCAACAGTTTCAGTTTCACAATTTCACAGCAATATGAAAGCAATATGAAATCAATCATTATAGCTCCGTAGACCTCTAACGAAACACTACTCTTCTTCCTCTGATGCTACTTACTTCTAGATGGTACCATTCACACTCACATTCTGTTCTCTCTTTATTTTAATGAGCACATGAACAAAACCTGTTCCTATTATAGTAGGTTTTTTTTGTTCTCGTTTGAGTCCATAGAGAGGAATGAAGAGAAGGAGGATGTAATACCCCGAGAGAGGATGAGAGACAGAGAGAGACAGACAGAGAGTCAGAGAGTGAGCAGAGAGAGAGAGAGAAAAGGAGTGGGAGAGGCAGGAGATATACAATGCTCTCTAAACGCGAGTGCAACAACAGACACTTGGGCCTACAGGAAATGTCAGCAAAGTTCTTTTGACGGTAAGGAGTTTGACAGCCATGTCTGTCAAAAAAAAACATTTCCATATCAAGGCAACTCCTTGTCACTACACATCGTTTTCCTTTCGGGAAGAGAAAAGACTGCAAGTGGAGAATGTCTGTACAGCCTAATTAAGCAGTTGCAAATTGCAATACACTGCGAATTCTGGATAGGAGGATTACTGAGGTATTCACATAATTTAAATAAATCAAACAAATGCACATCCTGCTGTACGCCATACACAATTGTGTTTCCAAACAAAACCAACGTATGCACTAGTGACTTGTGTATTCAAACACAAACGTTTATTAATCCGCAATGAAGCAAGGCTTCATACGTTTTTGCATGTACACTTGCGCCCTCTTGTGGCTATATACACACAATATCACTTCCTTAATGATCTCTTGAGTACATCTCAATCGAACGGGTGTTCTCACTGAGTGTGTGTGTGTGTGTGTAGTGTGTGTGTGTGTGTGTGTGTGTGTGTGTGTGTGTGTGTGTGTGTGTGTGTGTGTGTGTGTGTGTGTGTGTGTGTGTGTGTGTGTGTGTGTGTGTGTGTGTGTCTCATTTAATTCTATTTTATATGTTTGCCATTGAATATACTGTTGTCCTTATCACCCTTTCTCTTCCTTTCTCCTGGCAATGCATAAGTTCAGTAGGGTTTTGTTCAAGTTAATGCAGTGATTTCCGTTCAATGTCATTCCATTCATTCAAGGTCATGTAGGATAATCCATAGACATTGTTGCTGTATTTGTGTCCCAACAGGTAACACCTCGGTGCCTACTACTGGCAACAAGGTGTGAATACTTCTACGTAATAATATATAGCTAGTTTTATAGTTGTTATCGTCAAGCAGAGTCAGTGGATAAGACATAACATATCATCCATCAATCAATCAGTGTTTGGTGTCTTCGATTTCTGCAACAACCATTTGGGCTCTTATGAAAATATAGCAATCTTGGTGGGGTTTTTGCTAACCAAAAACATTAAATGTGTTATGTTATGACTTTATCAACCAAAATACATTGTGTAATGGTTCATCTGATAAACATCCATTTTTGTTGTTTTTGCATGTTGCTATACAGCCTGACAGGGATTTCTCGTACCGTGAAAAGCATTTTTTTGCAGTTTGGTTTCAAACATGTTTTGTTGTGTTAAAAATCGTTACTTGATTGTATACATACAGTATGTATACAATTACATACAAGCAAGTATGTAATTCCATACAGCACATGAACAGCCAGAACACATGAGAGAGAAGGAAAGAGGGAGATAGAGAGTAAAATTTGGTTGTATGTCTTAACTGCTCGGAAAACCAAACAAATTGGGGTATCCTCCAAAATCCCTGTTGCCATGACTACGACCACATGGCTGTGTGGTGCATATGTATGCCCCTCTGTGTGGAGGACGCAGTGGGCCCAATTATCTCCTGTGGAAAATCCAACTAGCACCCTCTGCCCCGAGCACATCCGAGAACATTACGAATATATCCTATGTATCCTGTCGACCAAAAAAAAAAAAAAAGTAATGTTTAACCTTGGCCTGTACAAAAAACTCAAAGTTATAAAATCTGTGCATTCAGTGGTTGCAACTACAAGACAAGATACCCTTAAAATAAGATTAGCCGGAGAGAGTTTGTGAACAAGACTCCTGCAGTCTCTTATCAATAAGTCAGAAGAGAGGAAGACGGAGCAACCTGCCAATCTAGTCAAAGAATCAGGTCGACTGTAGGACTGCTCCAAACGGAGAAACAATACGCTTTGTTGTGGGAAAGTTCTAGGAAGTAGTCATCACCTCTGTTTTGGCCTCATTGACTCTGTGGCCTCCTGCTGGTTATTTTGTGTTTTTGTCCACCATGTGTCTATGTTTGTCGTGCCTCTGACTCGGCCAATCACATGTGGACCCTGCCTTGGTCTGTTTCTCGCCTTTTTTCCTGCTTCCCTGTTCCTCATTGTGTGGTAACTGCTCAGCCAATTTATAACCTGTATTGTTGGTGCAACCTTGTCAGATGGTTTTATGCTTTTACATAGCTTGACTAGTCAGTTCTCACTGTCTTGTTTCTGCCTGCTTGTCAGCCTGTTTTTAGATTTACCTGCGTTGACCTTTTGCCTGCTCCTGGACTACACTCCTAATGGTGACCTGGCTTTTCTTTCTTTTATTCTTTGGTTTTTGTCCCTGATGTCAATATTGTCAACAGCGGCCTTTTGCCCTTGTTGTGTTGCATTTTATTTGTTATTGTTTGAGCTGAAGCCTTGCTCTGCTTTAAATAAATCTTTGGACAATTTTTCTGTTTTCCGATCCCACACACACCTGACTTACCATCTGACCATACTATGAACCCAATAATAATCAACTGAAGAATATCCTCGACATTCATGGGGTAATGTTTGGAGAACACTAGTCACGGCTACCTCCAAGACAATAGCTACTGCCGAGGCAGACCTAGCAGCTAGAGTGCAACAGCTTCAGCTGGCTCCTCTTCTACAAGCTCCTGAACCTCGCTCCTCCGTCTTAGCACTCCTTCGCTTCTTCTCTTGCTTTTGATCGCTCCAAGCAAGGTAGAGACGCAGCCCGGGAGTTCCTTCACCACCAAGGCTGCTTGTTTGATCCCCGGCTCCTCCTAGCCCGAGTGTTAAGGTATACCTGAGCAAGACACCTCTCCCTGACTGCTCCCGACGAGCTGGCTGTCGCCCTGCGTGCATGTTGACTTGTCACTGTTGCACTCTATTGATCTGTCTTTATAATGTAAGTCTTTGTAACACTGCAATTAAACGTCAAATGCCTTCTTGGAATAAAATCACTCTTGTCAGAATCTTTATTAAACTAATTTTTATTAAACTGACGAACTAATCCTCCTGATTTTCCCTCGGTCACTCAGAGGGCAGAACTCTATCTCATTGATTAATGGTGCTCAATATGGTTGCTTCCAGTTACTCTTCTTCCCCAATCCAACTCGAACCCACAAAAAACACTGCTCTGACCTTCTAGTCAACTCAAATAATTTCACAGTGCCCGGTATTTGTTCCGTTGCTATTTTGCCTTTTTGTTTGCTTGTTGTTATGGCTACAAGCGTTCCGGCAATTTGTAAGCGCTTTTCGGTTTGTGAGGGTACATTTTTCTCGATGGAGGGATTTGGCTGTAATGAGCACGACCCCACTGAACCCCCCACCCGGTTAGGGTTAGGGTTTGCCTTTTTGTTTGCCTTTTTGTTTGCTTGTTGTTATGGCTACAAGCGTTCCGACAATTTGTAAGCGCTTTTCGGTTTGTGCGGGTGCATTTTTCTCGATGGAGGGATTTGGCTGTAATGAGCACGACCCCACTGAACTCCCCCACCCCCCCAGGTCCTGTAGGGGAGTATGGCACATCAATAATTGTCTTTGTGCTTTGTGGCGTTCTTTGAAGGTACCATACATAATAACATGGCCAAATGAGTATGACAGCTTCCCCACTAGGCTCTGCAGGAGTCCGCACCCCTGAGCCAGGAGATGTATTCTGCTTGCTGCCAAGTGGGACAACACACACATTCACATGCTGCACACAGTATGCAAAGTCTGCAGTGTCAGCCACTTGATACATCATATGTTATGTGTGACGTATTAAGGTTTGTATGAGTGTACGAATGATTTTTTGAAAAGAGGGTGAAAAAATTATTCAAATGACGATTTGAAGAAATGTTGAAACACACACACATACACATGCACTGAAACACACAAGAACACGGGAACATAGACACACATTAGAAAACATACACATACATAGACACTCTCTCAGTATATATATATATATATATATATATATATATATATATATATATATATATATATATATATATATATATACATGTGTATATATATATATATATATATATATATATATATATATCTATATATATATATATATATATATATATATATATGCCTATTTATATATTTTTTATTTTTTTATGGAAGTACTACTTCCTCATCCCCTGTTGACCTCTACAGTTCACTCTGAGGTCACTCTTGCCCTTGAATCTCCCAGCATCCTCCATTCAATCACACGTGCACTCACCCCACCCCTCACGAGGTGGAAAGAAATGTCATGGAAATAGAAAATACTAAGATTGCCTCCTCCTCTCTCTCTGAAGAAGTACATTACTGAGCTGTTTGTATGGCTGTTCAAATCCTACACATTCATAAAGATAGACATAATTTCGCAAGCGGAAAATGTTCGGTAGTTCTGGGAGGAATATCCAGTGACCATAAAAATGGAATCCTTCACAATACAATCTGAGGAGCACAGACATTTTCCATTAACTGTTTTCAATTCTCTGAGAAGGAGAGGTTTAGCAATAGACAATCCAGAGATGGCATCACATCATAAAAAAGTAGGGTCTTTGAATTTCCGAAATGGTTGGACACATAACATTGAATTCATATAACCGCACATAACTGTTCATCTATTGGTTAGGCAGGAAAATGAAAACTGAAAATATTTTCAGTTAGTACTACACTAAAAGAGAATGTCGAAATATACGAACAGATCAAGAAATTGCCATGGCTGACGTGAATTTTCTTCCCTTATATGCTTCGCACCTGTTACGCACCTGCCATGCTCTCTTCCTCAGCCATGACATTGACATGTTGAATAATTCATGGCACGGAGACTGCCTTGAGTCAGAGACAGCTGGGGAGACAGAGGTTGAGGTGAAGGGTGGTCTGCCCTACCCTTCGGCCCACTGGCGCGTGGGCAATACCCTCTGGCCAAAGAAGAGAAGAGATTAAGCAGTGCAACTGCTTAATCTCACGATCCATCTGCAAATGTTTAACCTGCCGTTTGAGCTCTCTTTGTGTGGAATCAACAGTTCAACAGTCTTTCAGGGGGATCCACTGCGATGCAGGAGATTTAATTGGAGCCTTTAAACTCAAGTTAAACTTGTCTATGTAGGACACAAAGCTGCAATAATACACAAATTCATAAACAGTATGGCCTGTATGTACTCTTTATTCTGCAGAAAGGGGCTTTAGTCATTAATTGACTGAGAACGGCAGTGTCTGGGGGGTATGGAGGCAGAGGGAGGGCAGAGAGGCGCGCGGGAGGAGGGGAGCTGCTGCTCCTCCATTAATCTCCATTACTGCTCAATGGCCAGCAGATGTAGACACGGCTTTGTAGGTCCCCGGCAACCACTTCCCCCTGTGTGTTGTGATGTTAAATATATATATATATATATATATATATATATATATATATATTTAAGCAATAGATCACGCCAGGCTGTGGTATGTGCTCATTATACCACTGTTATGGGGCGTTGTCCGGCCCCGACGCGCAGCGGAGGGCCGGCGACCCCCTTCACAGTGGTATAATGAGCACATGCCACTGACTGAAGTGATCTATTGCTTTTATACAACGGTTACTGTTATGGCGAAACGAAAGTCATAGACACACTACATTTAAAAAGAAACCAAGAAAGTCAAATAGCCGTTTTTATTAAAGACTACCAAAAAGTAGTCCCTCCTGGCTGCCGCTATGCATCGACGGTCGCTATGCAACACACTTTAGCGTCCCTCCGAGAGAAGGCTCCGATAGAGCGGTTCGCCGGCAATTTATCATATGGAGCAGTTCACTCGCCGTATGCCTAAGCTTTCGTTAGTCTCTCCATCGCCTTGCTCACTCCCGGAGTAACAACATTTAGGCCTACACCCTCTCCATCAGCCAACATAATGTTTTACTTTGTAACTGTTTCTACTTCCAGGCGCGGAGTGATATGCAAACTTTCACAAAATGATCGGGCGTCATAGCAGATTTGTGTCTTTATTATGCAATCAAAAATAATAGGTTTGAGAGCAAAACTTTCCACACTGCAATCAAAAAATAGATTTAAGAGCAAAACTATCGACACTGCAATCAAAAAATGACCATTTCCACAGGGCGAGGCTGCGGAACGTCTCAGCAACGTCCCAGGAGCGGCTCGCCGTGCCGCAGCGTTATCATTCCGTAGCATTTCTATTTTTGCGGCAAGCCGTTGCTGAACCGCGTCAATTTCAACAGAGCAGATCGATCAGGGCAGGAAGTGAAAAAGTAAAAGCCATAGAGCATTCCGGTCAATTTTCAAAATAAACACAATAAATAAAACACCAACATATTGCGTCATGACCGGTGGCACCAGGTCAGCAGTCAATCAATCAAAGGGTCTCAAATCATCCTTTTTATAAGAACAATGTCAGAAAGGACAAAGCCTGGCATTTAATTGCAGTAGTTTTGGGAGTGGAAGGTGAGTACATTAGGTTTAGGATTATCGCGGGATCTCGTGATCACTCATGGCCGGCGATCAGTGTGTTCTTTCTGATTAGCTCTTAATTGAGATCACCTGTCACGCACCCCTTTATTATAGGTGAACCCAATGTGTTTGGTTTACTTTTCGCATCGGCCTGTGTCAATCGAGGTTGAGTTTAGTGAGGGTTGAAAGTTTTCGATCTAGATTGCAGATCACTATTGTCACTTTATACAAACTGAAAGTATGCGTTGTTGGGTGTTTGTTTTTGTGGGCATTTGACTGAACAGCCCAGACAAATATTGCTACCAACATGGCACTTCGAAACAGACCACCGCAGTGAGTAAAAGTTATTTTCCTTTATTAAATGTTGACGTTTTTGGGCTGTCTCCACAGACGCAAGCCATCAGTATCGCTGCTCTTTGCACCTTGACATGCATGTCACCGCTGTTTGTTAGCCTAGCTTTGCTGATTTGTATCTTGTGATGTGTGTGTTTTTCTTAACAGGTGTTAGATGACTGACAAGATCTATGGGGGGGCCCCCTTGGGCCCCCCCATACCAACTTAGTCTTCAAAGGAATCTAGTGCCATGGGACTCCAGTGTCTTCAAAACATCCTCGGAATACATGTGTATGATTGGTCCACCGAAGGGTTGATCTGGAAGCCACCACGGTCCACGCAGTAATCTGCTGCGTGGGCCGTAGTGGCTTCCAGAGCCGTCTTTCGGTCTTGGTCAGGATTTGTTACAGTTGCCCTTCAATGTAGCAGGCTACGGGTTTCTGAAGAAGCCTGCTTTACGTAGCATTGGAGTACAAATATTGTGCAAAATGCTCATGTAATTGCACTAGCACTGGTAACCTGTATATTAGCTTAGTTTAACGTCATTCGGTGCTGTCTGTCAAATGTGTGGCTTACTTTGAGTCCACAAGGCCCTCTGGTAAACCACGTTGGAACACCCCTGGACAAGGTGATTAGTCACTGGGGTGTGTGCTAAAGTTTTTGTTCCATTTTTCACTAGTTGGTTAAGGTTTGGTAGAATTGTTTGGATGCTAGCGACGTGATGGCGTATGTACAAGAGCCTACCGTGGCCAGGCCACAGTTGCGACGGCCAGATGGCCTAGTGTGAGTGCAACCTTGATTGCATTTGTATACTGTTTACCATTGGATGTTTATGCAATTTGGCTTAATTCATCCGCTGTAAAGATGCATTTGACTATTCCAGGGTCGTTTTGTACAGGCTTTCAATTGACCATGTTGACTAGTTTGTGGGAAGTTTTTTTCTTTTTTTTTACCCTTGCTTACAATCCAACGGTTGCGACCACTTATGCAACTGGGCTGTGAACCTTGCAATTCTAGTTGCATATTTGTACACGCAAGCTTGCCATTTCTATCGCCATCACTAACACTAGCTTCAGCATTTCCTTGTAGGCCATTAGCTGACTTGTGTATTGGAGCGATGATTTGGGTATTTTAAGATGCTTGAAAACCAGTGGTTTTCAAACTGTGGGGTGCCCCCCCCCTGGGGGGCGCCAGAGTTCTTCAGGGGGGGCGCGACGTGAGAAAAAAATGAACCCGAAAAAAGACGATGATTCAAATCATCAGTCGTACTTCAACTGTAGAAGTAACAAAACTAAATCAATTTTCAACCGTTTATCTTCGTTCAAACCATTTAACAAATCTACACACTTGTACCTTCAATAATATCTCAACAGAATTTCGATATCATTTAAAATGTCTTCAGAATCACAGTTTTAGTTTCATACCGCTTCGTTTTCAGCTGAATTTTTTTTCTCTGAGGGGGGGCTCACTCTCTCACACTTTGAAAACCCCTGACCTAAAATAAAGCAAAATGCGTGTCTGGTGTGCAAGAGCCAATTTGTTGGCTTGCAGTAGTCGAGAAGTGGCCGTAGGTCGTAAGCCATCTGGAGGTTGTGGCAATGGAGGCTTGTGGTAGATCTGCCATCCAAGAAAGGTTAATTATTCTGAAGCATGATTAATAGTTTAGTAAATTGAGTCTATTCATATAGAACTATAAAATCCAAGACTGCAGCCAGTATGTGGAAGTATTAGTCTTCATTTGTTACAACAGAATAATTAACATGACTAACTGGGTTTCTTCCATTTTCTAACTAGGGGGACTTGACTGAGTCTACTGGATTAATCAGTAGCGGTACTTTGCCAACAGATTTGATGCATGACTACAGGTGACAAAGACAATTATTCCCTGCCTATCAAAAGAGACTCCTAAAACATATCTGCTAGAACAGTTCCTATACTTTTTGTATAATTTGGTCATGCTGCAAATTTACTTTTGTAGTTGCTCCATATTTAGTTCTTTGACAGCCTCACCTGCTAGAAAGTCTATTCAAATCGGCTAAATATAATGAACTAAATTAATAGCCATGAAATGTTGTCACTCATACTAATGGCAAATACCCCCTTTCAGTTGGTGGTTCAACACTGATGTCTCTCTAGGCTTGAGGGAGAGCTCACAAGTAAATTACACGAATGTCCTGGAGCAATTGGGAATACACTTTTATTTAGTCTACCTGACCAGGGACATCTTTGAACTATAGGTCACCTAACCCAAACTTTTCACTCTTGTTAGGTTGTCCTTTTCTCTTGTTTTAACCCGAAAGGGCTGAAAATATCAACATTTCAGGTATTCTGTTTGGATAATGTGTAAAACTTCACTAATAAAAAAAATTAAAGAATGTATTTTTCTTAATGTGGTTAAACTATTTAAAGATTTGTATGCAAAATATTTCTGCTCAATTTGTGGTCAATGAAACTCAAATTTTTTAATTTGATAAAACAAGACTATGGTTAAAGGTATTTGCGTTGGGCATCTGTTGATATTTTAGAAATCTAGCTCCATTGCCGTTAGAAATGGTGTCTCCCAGTACTGCAAAGTGCTTCCCGCAAGTTTAAAAAAGAATGGGCAGAAAAGGAACTGCCAACTAAATCTATTTAACATGGTAGAAAGTTTCCATGGAAGCTCTTGGCTGCTGGTTCCCAACACAGCTCCACTGTTAGCCTGTGACCTTGCTTTAACTTTTTTGGGCTTTTGGTGACTTTCACAAAAGAGAAATGAACTGGTTAATACAATAAACAAGACATTTGAAACTTCAGCTACATTTTTATCTATTTGTACTATTGATTTCAACCCGTGACATGTTTGTCAGGTGATAACTATGTACCTGTGACCGCATATCATGGTACCATTTTGAACTGTTTGTGGATATTGCATTAAATCCATATGCTTGCAACTTTTCAATAATGCATATCAACGAAACAATGGAATGAAATAAATAGTTCAAGCAATTTGTGGGACTTGGCTGCTTTTACATTATTACTCATTTTGGGGGTTATTTCAGTCTCTCCAACCTGAAGGTCGTGCGAAGAATTATGTGAATGGGAATATTCTATAGATGTCTTGATATCATCTTTCGTCTCAACACTTCTGCTGCAGCCGCTTAAAGTCTCACTCCGAGAACCTTAAAATATGAATCAATCCATTAGAAGTATGAAAATATCTTCCCGGTGTAACGGGGCAAAAAAGGTGCGCTTTGACATCTACGTTTTGAGGCGATTGCAACAGTGCCACACATGATCATATTTGAATATGTTTCGGGGTAATTAGCTGTCGATTTTGGAGGTCTTTATCAATAATGACCAGCTATAGATTTGCTTGCCGATGGAGATTTCTGACAAATTACATGTTATTTAGCATCTACACGTTAAGCTGAGTCCAATGAGATCAAGCTCGGCCCTCTTGCTACACCGAGATCATGTCCTAGACCATAGGTGTACCATGTAAATACATGTTACCATTTGCTAGAGTGTCATGCTTGGTGTCTTTGGACTCAGCTCAACTAGTACATGTTGAGCTGGGGATCGAACAATTTCAAAGGTTCTAGACCCTTATATTGTATTTTAATTGTATTGTTTTATCATTTTATTGATACAAATGAATAGATAGGTTTTTGTTAGACTATTCTGTTCCTAAAAACACACTAACAATCAAGTTTGACAAATTATTATTACATTAGTTGAGATTACTATCTTTCCCTTTACATTATATATATATAATATATATATATATATATATATAGTTATTTCCTCTTTTCATAAAAGCAGGAGAGTGAATGTCGCTCCATGCTATCTAAGAAGGGACTTGTGTCATTTTGTCATAGCCAACAGTGGACCCCCGGTCATTAGAAAAAAGTTATGTATGCAAATCAACAGATAAAATGCATTCCTTTAACCGGTAGACTAAGCACACAAGTTTGTAGTTGTAAAAAAATAAAAACCTTATTAAGTTTAGATATTTGTGTTCATGACAACATTATTGGGGCAACTTTAATTGCAAAATAACACTATGTATATTTAAGCAATAGATCACGCCAGGCTGTGGTATGTGCTCATTATACCACTGTTAAGGGGCGTTGTCCGGCCCGACGTGCAGCGGAGGGCCGGCGACCCCCTTCACAGTGGTATAATGAGCACATGCCACTGACTGAAGTGATCTATTGCTTTTATACAACGTAAACGGTTACTATTATGGCGAAACGAAAGTCATGTATATTTATACAACGGGGGACCTAAATCCAGCGATCTGATTGGTTCCCAACTGTTGTATAATGAGCGTATACTAACTGCTATGACGCCCAGGATTCATTTTGTGAAAGTTTGCATATCACTCCGCGCCTGGAAGTAGAACCAGTTACACAGTAAAACATATGTTGGATGATGGAGAGAGCGGGTAATGTTGTTACTCCGGGAGTGAGCAAGGCGATGGAGAGACTAACGAAAGCTAGGCACACGGGTCGAGTGAACTGTGCTCCATAGGATCAATGAGGTCCGTGCGAACCGATCTATCAGAGCCTTCTCTCAGAGGGACGCTAAAGTGTGTGGCATAGCGACCGTCGATGCATAGCGGCAGCCAGGAGGACTACTTTTTTGTATTCCTTTAAATTAAACGGCTATTTTACTTTCTTGGTTTCTTTTAAATGTAGTGTGTCTATGACTTTCGTTCGCCATAATAGTAACCGTTTGTATAAAGCAAATAGATCACTTCAGTCGTGGCATGTGCTCATTATACCACTGTGAAGGGGCTCGCCGGCCCTCCGTCCCCTTACAGTGGTAATAGAGCACATACACAGCCCTGGCGTTATCTATGCTTAAATATATATATATATAATATAATATATATATATATATTATAAAATATATATACATATAATATATATACATATATGTATAAACTTTCCCTTTTATTATCTGAAAACATATTTTCTGGAAGGATACGGTCTTTTAACCTAAGCACACTGTATTATTGATTCATCCATCAAGAAATCAATTGACCTCCATGGACTGATGATGTCGTGTTAATAGATGGAATTGTAAACCTTTGTTGTTGTTGTTGTTGATATATGAGGTCAGGCAATGATAAGTCGACCTTGAAGGAAAAAAGAATCCATCACAAACTACCGTTACTTAAATTAGTTATTTGCCGGCTCCAGCTGTCAGGTTTGGTGTCTGTTGGCTTTGGTAGCTTGCCATGGCTCTCTCTACCATTTGCCTGGTTGTTTGATCAGGACCAACGACATCCCCGCAGGTAGATTTAACAAACACTGAAATGTCTGCACACATGAATGGACCTGCACACACACACACACACACACACACACACACACACACACAAACACACACACACACAACACACACACACACACACCACACACACACACACACACACACACACACACATACAAACAAAAACACACACAGATAAGGTCAAATACACATTTGCAGGCAAACACACACACACAAACACAAGACAGTGACAATCATGCATAGGCCTACGTATTATGTATGATTTTACGTAACATACATTTTTACTTATGCAGGGTGTAAAGATAAGTGGTCACGCTACGATCGGCGACATATTCATTTGTTACAGCTCAGGTAAACTTGCCCACGCCAAGCTGCTACCACCCCAACAGATACCATCGCACTCCAGTTTCTATGGCAACATGACAAGAATGACCAGCTTTAGGTGTCGTTAAGATCTCTCTCTCTCTAGCTCTAGCTCTCTCTCTCTCTCTCTCTCTCTCTCTCTCTCTCTCTCTCTCTCTCTCTCTCTCTCTAGCTCTCTCTCTCGCTCTCGCTCTCTCTGTCTCTGTCTCTCTCTCTCTCTCTCTCTCTCTCTCTAGCTCTCTCTCTCTCTCTCTCTAGCTCTCTCTCTCGTCTCGTCTCTGTCTGTCTCTCTCTCTCTCTCTCTCTCTCTCTCTCTCTCTTCTCACTGTCTCTCTCTCTCTCTCTCTTCTCTCTCTCTCTCCTCTCTCTCTCTCTCTCTCTCTCTCTCTCTCACTGTCTCTCTCTCTCTCTCTCTCTCTCTCTCCCACTCACTTTCCCACTATCTCTCTCGTCCGCTCCTCTCTCATCTGCTCCCATCCCCTCGGATAAGCCTTGATAGGGTCTTCTGTGGTGGTGGAAATGTCTGCAGTCTCCCTGAGAATAAATGGCATTGACACTTCTCTTGATTCAAATGTTATGAATGTCTCAATTCTCATGGCTCATATCCGACCGGATGGCCATATTATAATATTATCATTTGCATTCTGCAGTTTCATCCCATCTACCGTGTTGCACGACGTCGGCATCCAGTTACCAAGCAGTGATAAACTGCACGTCAATAATTTACACCGACTTATGCATACGATCTACGATCCCCCAAGTTTGGTATGGGAATTGTGATGTTTTGATAACTAAATAATACATCAGACCCATCTCATCGACCTGATTCTCCACCAGCTCGATAGGAAGGGTCCTGAATTGATTGGGGGTTCTGAAGCCAGTTTGTATCTGTGTGTGTGTTTGTGGGCAACGCACACACAACAACATCTCACTGGGGCTAATTTAGGTGGCGCATACATCCGCTGAGACGCTTCGAATCGATGGAGTGTTCCCGCTGTCTCCTTCGACACCCTTTTGAGGACACTCCAATACTTGAATGCCGCAACACCTAACTCTGAGCAGGAGGGCTACGGGGAAGGGTTTATTCATGTTTTTTCATAGAGTGGCATTGTGTTTAAATTGAGTTGCAAAGGCAATTTTGCTTGGTGTTTTTTTACAGTACACATAGACAGACATTCAGGTCAGAACCCAGCGCCTTTTGGCTTTGAGTCAAACGGCCAAATGAATATCATGCCCAAATATCTGGGATACATAAATAAATCAAGGCGATGAAGTGTTAAGAGAGCTAATGTTTTTTTTACTGCAGCATAGAAACGTGGTTGTTGCTACAGTACACAGGGAATTTTGTAAATATTTAAAACTGTGACAAAATAGTAGAGCCGGAAAGTATTAGATGTCTTGGCAATCTATATTTGATATATCTTAAAAAGCATCTATTCGGGGGCTGTCGCGTTGAAGAAATAGAGTTATACCTCGTTTACCGCCCCCAAAACGCATCCCACAGCCAAGCTGCCCGTGTCCCCTACGCTACACAGAACCCATCCATGATGACTCGCAATCATGGAGTATTGTGAAATATAAATGGCGGCAATGGGTGTCAGAGGACTGGAATTAGCTCAACAGTCTGCACTTACCGAAGAGGCACATTTATTCTTATAAATAACATTATTTATTGTTAACTGTTGTCAGCTCTACAAAGTGGTCGCACTGGAACTGACACACACACACAGCAAGTGAGAACATTCAGTTTCTCATTCACACACACAAACACACAAAAACACAAAAACACACGCACGCACGCACGCACGCACGCACGCACGCACGCACGCACGCACGCACGCACGCACGCACGCACGCACGCACGCACAGCAAGTGAAAACATTCAAAATAACACTGTGTACCAAGGACATGTTTGAAAAATGTTAGGCTAAATACAAATACTATTAAAAGTTGGCCAGCACGTTAATAACTGAACTCCCATAAGCCTAATGAGCCACCTGTGCACAGGCAAACACACACACACTCGATGGAAATCTGTTACTTTATAATATATTGTCCCTTTGGAACCCCAGAGGATGTGGAGAAAGAAATCAATAAATGGCTCTTTTACTTTAATAAAGCACATACAGAATATCTGACATTTCATTACGGCCACTGCTGTCTGATGTTTTTCTCTTCCAAATACTCCAAGAAGACGATTCATATCAACTGGGGTCATGTTGTCGGTCTGCGAGTGATGGGGAGATCGCTGGTCTGATATGCAGTGCAAGTTTAAAGAGACATTACTGTGAACCTGAACCATGAAATATTAAATCTGACTTCTGCAAACTTGTATTTATGTACCTAATGGTGTCTGTCTGTCTGTCTGTCTGTCTGTCTGTCTGTCTGTCTGTCTGTCTGTCTGTCTGTCTGTCTGTCTGTCTGTCTGTCTGTCTGTCTATCTAGTCTTTTTTAGTAACTGCACATCCAAAGACACACACACTATTTATTCCCATAATACCTCCCCCTCGTTCTATCATTCTCTCTCCCTCTCCCGTCTCTCTCTCTCATTCTCACTCTGTCTCATCCAGTCTCTGTCTTTTGCTCTCTACTTTCTCCTTGTCTCACTCTCTCTTTCAGTCTTTCTCTCTTCCTCTCTCTGTCTAACTCTCAGTCTCGGTTTCTTGCTCTCTCCCTCTCTCTCTCATTCTGTCTCTGTCTCTGTCCCTGTCTCTTCCGTGCTCTCTCTCTCTCTCTCTCTCTCTCTCTCTCTCTCTCTCTCTCTCTCATTCTATCTCTGACTCATTCCCTGTCTCTTCCGTGCTCTCTCTCTCTCGCTCTCTCTCTCTCGCTCTCTCTCTCTCTCTCTCTCTCTCTCTCTCTCTCTCTCTCTCCTCTCTCTCTCTCTCTCTCTCTCTCTCTCTTCTCTCTCTCTTTATCTACCTACAAGTCTGTCTGTCTGACTGCCTGTCTGTCTTATATCTGTCTGTCTGCCTATCTGTGTATCTATCTAGCTATCTTTATTTCCCATTATAAACACTCAAGGATAGCAATACCTCACAGCTGCACAGTAAATAGATTTACAGTTTAGTTTTTACAGAATTTACAGTTTTTCCCAGTCGCTTTGGTACATTACTCAGATCAGAATTGAAATGCAAAACAGCAAGTGCATTTCTCAAAACAATTCGTACAAATAGCAAAACACAGTGGATTTCATGTAAAAGCAAGTCTCTTGCTCAAAATGCTTAGTTTTTTTCTCAAAAGTAAATATCTATGTCAATGAACATGTCAGTGCCATCAAAATGACAAGTCCTTGTGTCATTGTGTACGGATAAGACAGTCAAACTTAGTCATATTGTCAATATAACAGTGTACTCTGGAGGGATGTTCTGATACTATGGCTAAAGTTTTGAAGACAATTATTGTAAATTGTAAGTTACACCTTAGTGTATGTGGGAGATTGATTGCAAGAGACTGGACAAGATCACATTTACGCTTTGGACTGTTTGTACTGTAATTTGTTGACAGACCATGTCATTGCTAGAAATGTGAACATAGGAAAATCTACTTAGGGTGAACTGTACATGCAAGGCTGTAGGAATTACAATGCAGTCATCCTATACCTCCTGACGTTCCTGTCTGTTGGGCCACAAATTCTCAGACAATGTAACAATGTGTTTGGCTCCAGCTATAATTGCCAGTTCATGGTTTAGGAGATGCACCTTTGAGCTATTCCGGTAAACTTGTTGATCTTTGGTTGATCTAACACTTCACACATTTCCCTTCTTTAGAGAAAGTCAAGATTCACCTGTCCTGAATTTACCAATTCAGGACAGATTTAGAAAAAAAGTCTAATGGAAATGTATAGAAATATGCTTGACATATTATGACAACTTGTTCAACCATTTTGCATGTAAAGACTTATGCGATGAACTAATGCCTAAATGTTGTGGGGGTGAGACTATTCAATAGAGACCCATTACAATACATTTTGATCAACGTGACATAAGCAATTGATAATGTAGGAAAGAGTAGAATTGTACATACCGGTAATCATTTGCATGAATGTACCAAAGCATTTGCAACTTGTTCAAAGAAATGAGAAACTGCTTTTTTGATGTGCACAAACAACACAATGATGTGAAGAATGAACAAGTAGTTTTGAGGATTTCAATTCTGATCTGAGATACGTACCAAAGCGACTGAGAGAAAATGTAATTACACCACACCTACAGAAAAATGTGCTACACTTCCAACAATAATGTCAGGTTACAAAATGATAAATTGTCCTTTATATGCCCTGTGGTTACTCAAAGTGAAAATGCATCAGTGCTCTTGGACAAGAGGAGGAGGGGAGTGATAAAAAAGTGGGGTCTATTCCAGGTAGTAAAATATTTGAATTGCATAACATTTGCACGAAACAACCTACTTTTTTGGACATGCTCAAACAGATAATATTTATTTACTATGCAAAACATTTACGGCTACGTTGAATCCGTGCAGATAATAAGTCAATTTTGTCTATTCTTTTTTTACAGGAATCCTAGAAGGCATTCTTGATCTGGTCGTCGTCTGTTCGTGTTGGGCGACATAACATTGAGGCTGTTTTGACAGAGGTCAGACTCATAGACACATCATCTCCCAGAGTAGGAGGGGCGTGCAGAGCTGAGATGCTGCATTATGCATCGCTTTCCCACGAAACCTTAGTGTATCACCACACCACCGAACCGTGGTGCCTAGGAGAACAACCTTAAAAAAGTGCTTAGATGATACAGAAACAATATGTGAAATAATTAAACGGAGCACGAACGGAGCACCAATCACTTTTCAAATTAATGCTTTTTTCAACTCGGTTAGGAAATGAGTGCACGTTTATGTTCATGATAAAAAAAAAAAATAGGTTGCTGATCGTTGTTGCCATAACGGATATATCGGCTCTGCTCCGCGCTCTGCTTTCCGAGCAGATGATCCAAGGTTCAGGTACGGAACGATTACGCGCCATCAACGAGATTATATGCAATACCTCCCGGATGACAATATAATGTACGTTTTAGCAGTTGGATGGATAACCTCGTGACCTTACTCACCTACATTTTGCAGGAGAAGACCAACAGAAGAGCTCTTCTTAAAATTGCCATGCACCTAACAAGGATTAGTTTACTTCTGCTCTTAACCGGAATCACCAAAGGTAATTTAAATAGCCCTGCACTATTTTAGTTAACTTTCGTGTGTGCTTGCTTTGACTAGACTAGTAACGACATTAATCGATTTGATAGTTTGTTCATATTAAATAATTGTAAGCCTATCTAAACTATTTTGTTTTGGGGGTCAAGCGTCTGGAAATAAAGTGGCAAATAAAATTCGGATGACTTTTAAAATTGTAATGTTTCAATGTTATAATTGAAATCAACGCACTTCAATCTCATCCTATGCAATTTATCTCTAAGGTTGGGATTGCGGCGCGGGGTGCAACACTGAGAACGGGTTGTGTGTGAAACCAGGAGAGTGCAGGTAGGCTAGAGATGGCGATATCTGTGCAGAAAGATCGGATCACTAAAACTGAAACTTCCATCCGATAAACTACTTGATTATCCTTCTAGGGATTGATTCACAAGGGCTATACTATATTGTCATTAAATTGTAGTAATATTGATTTTACATGTGGCATCACATTATACATACAAACATTTAGTAGCCTTTAGTATAACTAAAAAACTGATTTAGAATTCAGGTCGTCGTGGTGGCAGAAAATATAGTAGGTCTGGTCATGGACAATTGTCCATTGTGTCGATGAAAGCACTCATCCGACCTCCTCCATTACCATAATAACCTCAGATCAAATTAGTCTACATTAAAAAGAGAGGAGATATTCAACATAATAATTAAAATTGAATAACTAAGTTATAAAAACTGTACTCCTGAGACCTCCAGTAGATAAGTTACAGAGTGGTTATATTTGGGTGAACTCTCTGTCTCTGTGGACCAGGTGCAAGCCAGGCTGGTCCGGGAGGACATGCGACCAGTGCATCCCGTTCCCTGGCTGTCTGCACGGTGCATGTGAGAAGGCATGGCAGTGTGTCTGTGAAGAGGGCTGGGGGGGCAGCCACTGTGAACAAAGTGGGTGCAATCCATCCCCCCCTCCCAAACCATCACCATCAAAATATATGCAGAGCAGTCTAGGCTGATCAGATCATGTTTGTTGTTTGTAACAGATCTGGTGTTATATTGTTTTTATTCCTCAAATTTCTTGTCTGGGATTATTATTAAATTGTATGACTGGAGATGAAGAACAATGTAAAATGTATCCCAGAGAAGGAATATGATATACACTTTTACTTACTAAATACAATGAATAATACTAAGAATAATTCACTTAATAGTAAGTAAATTGAAGAGCTTATTGTTTTTGCACTCCTTATGGAATCCTTGAAGCTGTTGAAAATAGCAAGCTATTATCAGACATATGCACAGGCGATAAATACAGTGAGTGTAAAAAGAAAGAGATCCTGTCTTCCTCCAGGCTCTGTCTGCTCTGCTTATCTCTATTTGTATATGATATGAAATATACTGCTGTCATCTGATGGGTCATAGGTTTAATGTTAGGAGCAGAGAGAGGAGAGATATATAGAGAGATATATAATTAGCGAGAGGAGAGAGAGGAGGACTGGAGTCATAGACAGAATATTAGAGCTAAGATAATATATAGAGCGAGGAGAGAGCGATACGCGATTATATATATATCGAGATATAGAGAGCACGGAAGAGACAGGGACTGAGTCAGAGACAGAATGAGAGACAGAATGAGAGAGAGAGAGAGAGAGAGCGTGAAAGAGAGAGGGAGAGAGAGAGAAAGAGAGAGAGAGAGAGCGAGAGAGCGAGAGAGAGAGAGAGAGAGAGAGAGCACAGAAGAGACAGGGACTGAGACAGAGACAGAATGAGAGAGAGAGAGGGAGAGCGTAAGAAACCGAGACTGAGAGTGAGACCGAGAGAGGAAGAGAGAAAGACTGAAAGAGAGAGTGAGACAAGGAGAAAGGAGAAGGTAGTGAGCAAAAGACAGAGACTGGATGAGACAGAGTTAGAATGAGAGAGAGAGAGACGGGAGAGGGAGCGAGAATGATGGAACGAGGGGGGGGTGTTATGGGAATAAATAGTGTGTGTGTCTTTGGATGTGCAGTTACTAAAAAAAGCATTTCCCCACTTCACAGATATACGTCCCTGCTCTTCGGCGCCTTGCTCTTCCAACGCCACCTGCGTGGAGACGGGAGTGGGGGTCTACGTCTGCATGTGCCCCAGTGGGTACGGGGGGGACCGCTGTCACCTGAGGCAAGGGCCTTGTCTAACCAACGGGTAAACACACACACACACACACGCGCGCACGCACGCACGCGCGCACGCACGCACGCACGCACGCGCGCACGCACGCACGCGCACACGCACGCACGCGAGCAGGCACGCACGCGCGCACGCACGCACGCACGCACGCAAGCGCACACGCACACGCACACACACCACTGTGCTAGCTATAAACAATAAACGTAACAACAACATACGAAAGCCTTCCAATTCTTGCACAAACGAGAATCTCTCCCTCCCTCTCCCATCTCAGTTTCTATCACTTTCTCCCTCTCTCTATCGGTAAATCAAGGTTGGCATCAGATAAAAGAGGGGAAATGAAGGTGCATAAATTACCAATGGCTCTATTTTCTCTCTCTCTCTCTCTCTCTCTCTCTCTCTCTCTCTCTCTCTCTCTCTCTCTCCTCTCTCTCTCTCTCTCCTCCTCCCCCTCCCTCCCTCTCTCGCTCTCACTCTCTGTCTCTCTCTCTCTCTCGGCCGCCACCTGACATCTCTTCATTTGCATGAGACTCAGATGGGAGCTTTTTATAGCACCACAGAAAATCAAATGAACAAGTCGTATGAATGTCCCAGGTTAGCTGGTATGTTCTAATTGGTGTGGGCCTGCCACCATTACCTCAAGAACGTGATGTATAAATATGTTTGTGCGCATATTTGTATGCATATGTATATAGACCGCTTTGTCCTTCAGCTCTCCTTGCCAGAACAGAGGCACGTGTGTGGACAGCGCGGGGGGGGTGGCCTCAGCGTCCTGCCTGTGCCCGGCAGGCTTCACCGGGGCCTTCTGCGAGATCAGTGGGGAGAGCTGTGCCCCCAACCCCTGCCTCAACGACGGTAACTGCACCGACCACGGCCCGGGCTTCGCCTGCGCCTGCCCCCCGGGCTTCTCCGGGTTCACCTGTGACCACACCGCCGGGCAGCCGCCCCCCTCCCCCTCCCCCTCCCCCTCCCCCTCCCCCTCCCCGTGCATGGCGGGTCCGTGTGCCAACGGCGGCACCTGCGTGGACCTGTCGGACACCGCCTTCCACTGCGCCTGTCCGCGGGGCTTCACCGGCGTGCGGTGCTCACCGCAGCGGCGCCGGCACAAGGCTGCCGGAGCCCCGCCCGGTCACAGGGTTCTGTCGCTGACCCCCGGGCACTACCTGCTGCCGGCGCACGGCTTCCACAAGCTGCTCCACCCGCCAGAGCCGGACCGGCCGAAGGAGAGGGTCTCCGGCGCCTCGTCCTCTGGGGGCGGGGGTGTGGTCAGCAGGCACGGCCAGCTCCTCTGCTTCGGTATGCTGGCCCTGCTCACCAGCCTGGTCATCCTGGGCACCACCGCCATCGTGTTCTTCGGCCGCTGCGAGGCGTGGCTGGCCAACGCCAGGTACAGCCAGCTGGTGCGCCAGCACCGGGAGCACCAGCTGAGGGGGTCCCGCAGTGCTCAGGACGAGCCCGGTCCGTCGGTCAACGTCATCCTGCCCGAGAAGATCAGGCTGGCCAGCTTCGGGAGGCATTACACCTCGATCTGATCTGAAGGGTTTTGAGGCTGGTTAATATGCCCTTTTTTTGTGCTCTCTCTCTCTCTCTCTCTCTCTCTCTCTCTCTCTCTCTCTCTCTCTCTCTCTCTCTCTCTCTTCTCTTCCCTTCCCCTTTTGTGTCTGTTAGCACACCTGCACAATACTGTATGTCTGCACAGGAAAGGGAAAAGGCTGTTCCGCCGACATTCCCGCTCGTCCTCCTCCATACAGACAGGATGCATTTGAATGGAAGGAGAACTGATCGACCGTGACGAAAGGATTGTATTTTTGTAATAAAATGGAACGCTAATCCTCCTGTTGGACCTTGACAGGAGAACCACCATGGGGGATGTCCTGTTGGCCAGCGTTGATTGTAGACAGCAATCTTGACAGTATACATTCACTAAAAGCAAATAAACCTACGCATTTTTTTTTTCTGCTTCACCTCCTGATCCTCGTCCTCATCTTCAAAACCTCTTATCCGGGGTCGGGCGCGGGGGCAGCAGCTCTAGCAGGGGGCCCCAGACTTCCTCTTTTTCCGGGGCCACATTGACCAGCTCTGACGGGGGGATCCCGAGGCGTTCCCAGGCCGGTGTTGAGATATCATCTCTCCACCTAGTCCTGGGTCTTCCCCCGAGGTCTCCAACCCGCTGGACGTGCCTGGAACAGCTCCCTAGGGAGGCACCCAGTGGGCATCCTTACCAGATGCCCGAACCACCTCAACTGAGTCCTTTCTGGGCAGGGTTGGGGCTCTACTCTACTCTAGAAGCTTCTCAACCTAACCCTAAGGGAAACGCCAGCCACCCTCTCGAAAACCCATCTCGGCCGCTTGTACATGCGATCACGTCCTTTCGTTCATCAGCCATTCGTGACCATAGGTGAGGGAAGGAACGAAGACCCGTAGGCTGCCCCGCCACTGCTCCTGCTCTCCGGCTAAACTCAAGCTCCACCGACCCTCACTTGGGAACCAGACCCAAAGGTACTTGAACTCCTACACTGAGGCCGAGGACTCCTACTTGGTGGACAAAATTGGATTCATGTTTTATGGTAATTGGGAGAATGTATCCAAAGAATGTTTTATGATTTGGCGTGTGTTCCTCAACTCGACTGCATTCGACGGATAACAAAGGATTTGTGAACATGGCATTGGAAATAGGAAGGGGTGGTTTTTTTGGGTGGGTTAGCATTTTGATTCAGTAATATAGTTATATTGCCGAGGAATTCCAACTTAAAATAGGAATCGTATATGAATAGGGTAAATTAGTATTTTAAATTAAAATAATGTATAGAACAGCCCTTGTGGATTCGTATAAATAAATTTCATGTTGATGGTATTTTCAGATGCTGTGTTAGAAAGCTATGATATTGATGAAGGTACTTTGTATTACAAGTTAATGTTATGTGTTCTGGATGGGTTGGTTTGAAAGCATAGTGGTTTGTCCTTCTTGATGTCACCATTGAAGCTTTTCCCTTGGAATTGCTAAGCTGCTAACTGACATCTCTGGATCATTGTGGCTGTTTCGTTGTTGTCAGTATTACAGCAATGTGCTATGAGGTGTATACAATTCTCAGTTGATTCATAAATAATATCGCCGCATATTCATGTGTGGTCAGAAAATACCTCCTATTAAACCATTAAGAATGGCTTTATATATTTATGTTTTTAATTCCTTTTATGTTAAGTAGATTTTTGTGTGGATGAGGATGTGTGTGAAAATATGAACCAAGGTATATCAATTTTAATGGTCATCCACGCTGACATGCTGTGCATAACCAGAATATGGCATGTGGTCTTTCTTATGTTTTTGGAGTTTCAGGAAAGGATTTTCTTTTTCCTTTTTTTGGTAGCACAATTTTGAGCCGATTCCTTTCTGATGTATTCGGTTATTAATAAAATATTGTGACATAAGATATTGTGTACAAACATTTCAATGATAATAGCTTTCAATATTTTAAGGGGGTCATTTAATTAAAACAATAACATGACTCTGACTCCTCTATATAGTTATGATACTCCACGACAAACACAAACACCCCCACACACACTTTCACTTTCACAATTATATGCAGGTTGGCAGATACACAGACAACAAACAAGATAACTGCTTTCCAGTAATTATGACAATGGTGATAACAACAGTTGATTAAGGTGGTCACAGGCCACTTCACTGTTGTGCGTCCAATTAATAAAATAATAAACATGCACTTTCCAATGCGAAACTACTGTAATTGAACACGGATGGATGGTTCGCTAATTACCTCACAGCATAAAAAACAAAACATTGTGACACAATTAACATCTTACCCAACACAGCGATAAATGCCCTTTTGCTGGGCTACAAAGACCCCTGTTAGACCATCCACAGCTTTTACTTGGGCTAAGGGAACCCATAAAACTAAGAAAAACATTTCAGAGCATTTAGGTTACCTATATTTACCTTTTCTTTCCTCCCACCAGTCACCATGTTAACTGTTCGGCACCATTTCATGGCTTCCAGTAGTACCAATAGTCTTTAACAAATAGTCTCTGTCTCCATCTTGTGGCAATGTAATATCTAGAGAAAAAACTGCAACATAATTATGATATACAGTCTAGGTTTCCGATGTACGTTCAAGTTCAAAGAAATACACAATAAAAGAGATTAACTAATCTGAGAATTGAGCTTTGATTTGTTAGTGTATGTAGTGCAACAGAATACATGGATCAACTTTAGTAAATATGATGTCATGGTGACAGATGTTGCGCTGTGTGTTCTCCCCCCGTGTCGGCCACACCTCCACTACTCACACCTGGCCTGCATTAGCTCATCTCCCCCTCAAGTACACCAGGGCCCAATCCCATTTCTACCCCTTACCCCTTCCCCTTACCCCTTCAAAACAAAGGGGAGGGGTGAGGGGTAGAAATGGGATTGGGCCCGGGTTTCGTAGTGTTTTGGATCAACGCCTCCAGCCGGCCTGCTTCCCTCCCTCCAGCCTGAACCCCCCCACTCTCCTACCTGCCCTCTGCCTCACCCCTGGTCGCTTCCTAATAAACCTTTTCATTATCCCAGTCCTGTCTGTGTTCTGCTCTTGGGTCCAGCAGCTCTCGAACCATAACCTATGAGCACAAATGGGGTTGGAGACAGGAAACAAAACCCCTTAAATACGATAAGCCAAACACTGGATATTTGCAAAAATAATACGTGACATCATTCAAACAAAATAAAAACACACATAAAAATATAAATAAATGAATGAACTAATGAATATCTGATGACTGAGAGGGCAGTGCCATGCCTATACTACAAAGTAATTACATATCCTAAAAACAGAAGAGACCCTCTTCAGAGCCTCCAACCATATTCCTCCGGTTACGAATTGCAACCAACCCACAGAACAAACATCATCGAGGAAATATCTGGGGGAGCATTAGCACAGTGCCCTATCCTGGACACACAATTCTGATCTCATCTCCAATATGGTACCACTTATGATCTACTTTAGAGGGGGACTCAGGTGTTTTATAGCCATTCAATAAATCCTCTCTCCTCTATTCTTCTTCTCCACTACACAGAGCATTATCAGTGGCTCCATCTGCTCCAAGGTGGCGGGTTACTAGGCGGGAAACACATCCTAAACAGCTGCAAGCCTAGCCTCAGACTAGCTGACAGAACTACCAACTTCTGACCTCTGGGAGGCACCTCTGAGGGCCGGGCCCCAGAGGAGCACAAGGAGTTGAACAACCCCCCCCCCCCTCCCATACATATGTATATATATATATATATATATATATGTTGTTCTATGCAACACACACAGTGTGTGTGTGTGTGTGTGTGTGTGTGTGTGTGTGTGTGTGGGTGTGTGTGTGTGTGTGTGTGTCACATGCGTGTGTGTGTGTGTGTGTGAGTGAGTGAGTGTGTATGAACCTTTTCGCTGCCATCTTATCCACTTTAGATTATTGGTGAACAATAGGGTCTATACAAACTGTTGGCAAACTAGGAAAAAAAAAAGAAAAAAAAAGTGCACATATGCTGGCATATTGTTAGGCGTTGGCCTCTAATGGGAAATTATTATTGGGCAACACACTAGCAGCTTCTAAGCTGCCTGCATTAAGTGTTTTTAGGATGAGCCAATAATTTAGAGTTTTGGCTCTGAAACAAGGTAACGTACAAACAAGAGCAAGACTTAAAAGACTTGTCTGTTTCACCCTGACCGAGACAGTAGGGTTGCAGTACACGTGAAGCTCTGTGCTAAAGGGGTTGTTTTTACATGAGCTGAACAGAAATAAATACAACTCAGACTCTTCTGCATTTTGTTGCCAGTAAAACAATCTATACAATATATATAGTACTGAATGCAACATGATCTGTATATGACCACTTCATGTAGTCTGCGTGACAGCATCTCAGCATCAACCCCTGTGAATTGTACAACCACACCCCAACAGTCTATATTTGTGTGTGAATGAGAGAGAAAAGAAAATGGAGAAAGAATGTGTGTGCTTAAAGAAGACTAAAGTCTAGATTGTGTGTGTGTGTGTGTGTGTGTGTGTGTGTGTGTGTGTGTGTGTGTGTGTGTGTGTGTGTGTGTGTGTGTGTGTGTGTGTGTGCACTCGCGCGTGTGTGTGAGTGTGTGTGTGTTTGTCTGTGTGTATGCATATGTGTCGATGTGCTTTATGCTTACAGAGGAATGAGGCCCCCCTAAACATTCTCTTCCACCGGGCTCCAGCTCAGCACCTCAGAGTGTTCCTCCGGAGTCACGAAACAAGCAGGAAATCTAAAGAGTGGAATCCCCTTTCTCTGACGAACTCTGGACCCCAGTGCTTGTAGTTGGTCTCCTGTGTCAGCTGAGACCCAAAACTCATGGAGAATGGTTCCTGCCAGTGGGCCAGGCTCAAAGTATACGTCTTTTTTATTTTAGGGGTGCACACATTTGCACACGGTGCCGAATAGTCCCCCCATTGTCTACTGTCGGTCCCCACATAGGTACATATATTTGTGTGTGTGTGTGTGGCTGTGTATGTATATGTGTGTGTGTGTGTGTGTGTGTTTGTGTGTGTGTGTGTGTGTGTGTGTGTGTGTGTGTGTGTGTGTGTGTGTGTGTGTGTGTGTGTGTGTGTGTGTGTGTGTGTGTGTGTGTGTGTGTGTGTGTGTGTGTGTGTTTGTGGAGTTTGTGTATTAGTGTGGGTCATTGTCTGGGTAGGTAGGTGTGTGTGAGTTAAATGCATATTATATAAGGTCGGCTGTGCATGTATGAGCGCATGCATGCCTATCTGAGCACGTTCATGTTCACGTGTCTGTGTGTGTGTGTGTGTGTGTGCATGTGACTCGGCATGTACGTGTGTGCACGTGTATGTGCTAGATATGCTCCAGATGAGCCCAAGTTGCAGCTCATGCTCTGGCTGCCTCTCACTAGCAGCGCCTTTATATAAAAATATAAGGCACTGCTAAAATAACTACCAATACTTCCAGCATATCTAGGTGGTAGAGGAGGACCAAATGACTAAATATCCAATCTCTGTCAATACATATGCAGTCCAGATGTACGCTAGTCACCCTGGAGACGACTCATTAGCAGGTTAACAACCCTAGTTCTAACCGTTAAGGAGATGTCAGACAGTGAGAGCACAGAGCAGTGGATGTGTGGGGAGGTTGACGTTCTGTATAGAGGGACTTATAAACACAGTACTGTGTGTGTGTGTGTGTGTGTGTGTGTGTGTGCGCATGTGGGTGCGCGTGTGTGTGCGCGTGTGTGTGTATGCCTTTATGTGTGTAAAGGGGATCATATTATTTTAATGACAAAACTATGAGACATACAAGTCAACAAGCAACACGTTTCAAACAGCAGATGTGAAAACTACGGTATAATGAAAAGGACTAAAGGACTTTAAGATTCAGCCAGTAAAGTGTAAAGTCGATATAAAAGCAATAAAATCCACCCTACACCATCAATGTTGACTGCATTCTAAGACATTGAGTTCCTGGTTTCAATTGTTTATCATTTTGTCATTTTGTGTTTAGTTTTCATCCAATGTACCTTACAGTGAAGCGATTATGTTTCAGATGCATGTCATAAAAGAGCATAGGGATTGAAGGCCACTTTCTTGATTGCTGCCTACCCGTAACGGACCACGGTACAGTCCAGCAGGAATCAAACCCAGTACCTTTACAACACCCTAGACACAACATGACACCTATCCCCTGCCCCCCCCCCACTAATGCTAGAGCAGTCCCAACATAAAAGATACGGATGGACCGGACACCTGAGACACTGCATCTGAATTATTCAATGACACGTCCTTGGATGTCATCCACAAGTTAATTACCCTTTTAGGAGTGTGCAGACATTTCTTTATTTTGGGCGGTGCTGATATCAGCTCCTGTGTGCATGAGTGTTGCAGCTTGCTAAAGTACTCTGCTTGAAGATCTGTTTTCATGACGATCTCCACGCTTACATAGAGAGCTTTACTCCTTCATCATATTTGTCTTAAAAGAATGCTCATTGGGGACGCCAGGGCTCTTATTGTTGAAGACGTCTTTATCCACAAGAATCCTATACTGATGATGACGAATGTAGAACCAATGGAATGAGAACTACTACTACTCATATAGGCCAGGATGTCAGGTAGATCATCAACAGAGCCAGATTCTGAAGACTTTATTAAAGGCGCTAGCTTCTGTAGTTTTGTATAGATCTGTGTTTCTCAAAATGGGGTACTTGAGATGTCTAAAAACAAGGAGAAAGGAGGAGAGTTTTCAAAAGAGCTAGCTTAAAAGAACATGTTTAGTAATTGGATTCAGATGCATAGGTTTTGAACTTACTTCTGGCCTTCCGCTTTTCAGGGCAGTTTGCTTACTTGTTTCATGACCTTCCAACATCCGGTCGTCCCGGGAAGGGATGCAAAAAACCTTTTTATTTAGAAGTTGGATGTCTCCCTATCCATTTGACATCTGATCATATCACCCAGCTGTCTCTGACTGGAATCCAATAATTGTATTCATGTTAATCCTATATACCATTATTTAGGATACTACAGAAATCAAGATGAATCAACCTTGTTATATGACACTATTAGAATAATAAAATATGAAAGAACAGGCCTGCAAAAGAGATGCAGAAGTCTGATGGCATTAAAGTTTATTTCATGACATTTTTTCGATAAAATAGAACAGTGTATTTACAATAAATGCAGAGGTGGACAAAGTACCCATTACTTAAACCACATTATTCAAAGTATACAGAGACACCCCTGAATAAGGAAAATGTTCAAGGGAAAGGGTTAGGAAAAGGTTAAAATGCTCAATGTGTAGTCAACGTGAGTACCTGTTTCAGAAATATGTAAAATTACACATTACTTTAGCGCATTAACAACATTACAACAATGTGTTTACAAAACCTGTTAATGCTATTATCAAACCACAATCTAAAAAGTTATTCAGAACCACAAGTGCTACACATTTCTGAAGGATAATACACTTAATATTATTCCAAAAAGAGTAAAGACCACAGTAGCTGTATTTCCTCAAAACACTGTTGCATGAAATGCAGCAAAGTAGAAGAGTGTGAGCTGTCTAATTTGTAAAGACCAAATCAGCTGAAAAACAGTCAAATGTGTGTGTTTAAGAGAAGTTAAGAGAAGTTAAGAGAACATCTGAGCAACAATTAGCTGATACAAAAGCCTTTTTTCCCGTGCTTGGTTTGAGCTAATCTTACCAATCAGATTTTAGATTAATATTTATCTACTTTAGATTAATATCTAAAGTCTTTGATGAGCTCAAATCTGTGTGAACAGGGAATTTCACTTTCACTTTTCACTTATTCAAAAAAAAATTGATCATATTACACCAATTCTGAAATCGTTACATTGGCTTCCTGTAGGTCAGAGAATTGATTTTAAAATCATGTTGCTAACCTATAAATCCCTACATGGTTTAGGCCCAAAATATTTAACTGATATGCTTCCACTACATCAGCCTTCTAGACCACTAAGAAGCTCTGAGACCAATCTGTTAATTATCCCCAGAGTAAACACAAAACATGAGAAAGCAGGATTTAGTTACTATGCAACAAATAGCTGGAATAAACTCCCAGAGGATTTAAGACTTGCCCCAACTCTGAGCACCTTTAAAACAAGACTGAAGACTTTTATGTTTGCTATAGCTTTCTGCTAAACAAGACTGTTTAGCAGATTTAAGATTTAAGACTTGCCCCAACTCTGAGCATCTTTAAAACAAGACTGAAGACTTTTATGTTTGCTATAGCTTTTTGCTAAATCTTAAATATATTGCACTTTCTACAAATCTTTTTTTAACTTTGCCTTTATTTTCTATTTTAATAGTAAAATGCCTTTTTAACTTTCTATTTTACCCATTTCTTTGCAAATGTTTTTCTTTTACTTATCTATTATTTTATTTTATTGTATGACAATGTTTATATGTGAAGCACTTTGAGTCTGCCTTGTGTATGAAAAGTGCTATATAAATAAAGTTGCCTTGCCTTGCCTTTTCATATTTGTTCTGACCAATCACGAGGATCGATTGGCAAACACAAAATCAGCCAGCCGCAGCCTACTAAACCTAAAAAAACTACCTGTAAAGTTATCAAGTCATATAACATTAAAATAATCAGGGTCTAATATTCGATTTTAAATTTGAAACTGAAAACAATTTGCAAGTGTAAAACAAATTGACAAACAAACAATCACGCAGGTGTGTAATGTAAATATCAAAAAATGTTTACTGCGTGTATAAGAAAAATAAACTGTAACATGTACTTGCCACTCAACACTGTATATTTCCTAGGGTAAAATAAGTGTTTACCATCACCTCCAGTATGATAACATCAGTATCGGTTCTGTGGTTTAAATCCGTTTAAAAACCGCACTTCACAACTATACTGGAGGCAATGATGATTGCTAAAAATGTGTTATTCTTAGCTATTTATTCATTATACTCATTCCAAGGTAGATAAATAACGTCCACATTATTGAATGTCACAACATTTTGCAAAAAAATCCAAGACACTGGCTTACAAAATATTACTTTTTAGCAAACAGGTGACTTTTAAAAGACTGAGATGGAATGAAAACAAAACACCGTCACAATTGTGACGTGAACATACAACATAAATAAAGGCTACAACATAGGATGGTGAGAGAAAAATTCAGTTAGATTTGAAATAAGTAGGCCTATTATTCACATTTCTATAACAGTTCTAAACATCCATAACGACCTTAGGCTTTTCAAGCAGCAGTGTTTGTCTGTAGTGATTAAGCCAGTCTCTTAGCTCAGAGATCCGGTAACCCTCCGGACCCCTACCGCCCTGGTACACTATTTTACCATCGTGAAGTATGTAAAGTCTGTCAAAATATGCTCCGTACGCGGCGTTGGTCGCGTTCTCCATGTTGTCCACCACCACCGCGCACCCGGGGACCTCCAGGCGCATCAGCTGTGCTGCGCTCAGCCGGTCCTCAAGACAGCGGTGCTTGGGGATCTGGTATGGCGCGTCGGAGCTCACCCACCCGTCCGAGGGGTGCGCTTCTTCGATATACACCACCAAGTAGTCCGCTACGTCCTCGTGTTGCTGTACGAGGCCGTGGAACGCCTTGAGGCGCGCCATAAACGGCGGTCAGGTGCAGCTGCCGAAGTTAAGGATGAGCGGCCGGTCGCCCTGCGCGTAATCGAGAACGCGGCTGCGCTTCTGGTCGCGCAGCTGCACCACCTCGGTGTTGGGCGCTCCGCATCCGAGACGCGCAGCTTTTAAAAAGTCCAGCTTGTGCCCGTGCCACACCGCCTTAAGGGACTCCAGGGTGCACAATCGGTTGGAGTCGGAGATGCACAGCGGGGGGTCTATGGCATCTCCCTCTTCGTGTGGCCTCATCCTGAAAAACACCCTTTTTCTGATGCACAGAAAGTCCAGCAGCCAAAACAGCACGGCCGCCACGAGAAAGCGAGGAAGCAAAACAAGACACACTATTGCATTTTTAATAGCTTTGACAGTGTTCATTGTTGGTTGGTTTTCACCAGTTTCTTCCTTCCTGGCCAGCAACAGGGGGATCTCGTGTCTGCAGCTGAAAAGTCCCGACACGTGTGAGCCGTTCTTGCTCTCCTGCTCTGAAGTTAGAACACTTGCAACTTCCCTCTTTTTATAGCACCGATTGGAAAATGAATGACACCCCGCCTCCAAACGGGGGGCGCTGCCTCACACGGTGGGGATTACCTTGTGTCAACTCGCAGCTTGGTTTTACCGACAGAAACCGCAGAGGATGAGCCGCAATGACCGCCTTGGAAATGGCGACAGTTGGGTAGGTACGTTTGAAGGCTTTTTACTTTATTGAAGGCAGAATTGAATAAAAGCCAGTTGTCTTATTTATATTATGTTGGGCACAAATCATGAACCGTCTTCCTATATCTCTTTTATATGAGTTGATATCTGCGTGGTCTATTCAATACACATTGTGACATATCTAAAGCAGATTGTGCTTTAGATGTGCTTAATGTGCGCTCTAAGATACAGTTTACTCACTTATCCTCAGAATGATGTTACAAATTTCCGACAAATTTGTATAAGATGGCGGTTCAATGAAAGAGATCATTATTATAAACCGTAAAGTAGCCCAAATTGAAAGCGCACACACACACACACACACACACACACACACACACACACACACACACACACACACACACACACACACACACACACACACACACACACACACACACACACACACACACACACACATTAAAAACCTACAAAAAAAGACAAAATGTGTGCATAAAATGTATGATTTAAACTTTATAGTGGTAACATAGATGTTTGTTCACATCTTTAACTATGATGAAATTCACAGTAACTAATTGGAAGCAATTGAAAAGTAACTTAGTGTATAAACAAATCAAAGTATTATAGAAGGTAAAATAAAACACAGTAATATCCAAGTACTGTATTTAACAGTAGTAGTATGTTAACTGCAAAAAGAAAACGAGTAATTTACATTTAGATTTAGGGCATTTAGCAGGCATTTTACAGTTAGTACATTGGTCTAAAGAAAGAGAAACGACACTATATCATGTGTCGGTACAGTAAAGATGTTCATAGCAACAAGTACCGCAGGCACTTAATTGTGATGTTACCCCATTCCCTGTATACAACAAAGAAGCTAGGATGAGATGCTACATAATGCTAAGTACTATGTTTAAGTGCCACGACGTGTACGGGAGGAGAAGGGGCGGTGGGAGGTAAGGGAGGGGGCTATGAAGAGTGCAGGTGAACTAGTAAGGCCCAATCCCATTTCTACCCCTTACCCCTTCCCCTTCCCCCTTCAAAACAAGGGGGAGGGGAAAGGGGAAGGTGTAAGGGGTAGAAATGCGATTGGGCCTAAGTGTCGAGTCTCTTGCGGAAGATGATGAGCGACTCTGCAGACCTGACATCGGCAGGGAGCTCATTTCACCATTGCCGTGCCAAAACCGATAAGAGTGGGGACATTGTTGTTCGAAATTTGGCTGCTCTTGGCGATGGCGGTATGAGGCGTCCAGCTGAAGTAGTTGAGCGGAGCGGTTGAGCTGGGGTGTGTGGTCTGACTAACGCTTGGAGGTAGGCTGGGGCAGTTCCATTGACAGCCTTGTAGGCCGTCCGTTGCCATCGTCTGGAATCTGAAGCAAGCTACTGCAGAGAGCCAGTCATGGAGGTCCCAGGAAAGGGGGTCACATGGGATAATTTTGGTAGGTTTGTGGTTGGTTACAGTAGTAGTGTGGTAATTGTAAAATATAACACAGTAATATCCAAAGACTTTATTTTTTGGTTACAGTTAAGGTGGTAAAAAGGCATCGAATAATTGAATTGGTTTTGTTTTATGTTTACAGCATTCTGAGATTTATTTCTTAATTCCCTTACATGTTGTAGTAGCAAATAGTTAAAAAGTATATATTTTTTGGCTGTCAATGTCATTTATATTTGCTGTAGATTTGCAGTGTAAATGTTTTACAGCAGCGTGTAGGTTATTTGCAGTAGTGCTTGTAGTTGCTGTTATGTTATTAACAGCCTTTATCCTAGGGACTACCCTCTGGTGTAGGTACATTCAAGAACTTGTAAAAAGTGATCCCTTCACCAGTTTAGACCCTTTCCATTCTAAGTCACCTTCCTGCTTTGCTCTTCCATATTAATATGATCAACATTTCATATCATATCAATCACATCTTTTTATATCCCGATAATTTTGGACTTCTTATCCTTCTCCATCCTGTTGGGCTGTCAAAGCCGCATAATCTATTCTATCTATCTCTCAGTCAGCCACTTCTCCTCTCTCCATCCCCCTCTTTATCCCTCTAAACCTCTTTAACGGCACCATTGAACTCGTGTTATTACCCCGTTAACTGTTCATTCCCAGACACACAAACAAAAAATGTATGTATTTTTTCTTCTCCTTCTTCTTCTTCTTCTTCTTCTTCTTCTTCTTCTTCTTCTTCTTCTTCTTCTTCTTCTTCTTCTTCTTCGTCATTCTTCGTCATTCTCCTTCCCTTTTAAAACACATACCTGCCGCTTGTACATTCGGTATCTGACGAACAGACAGACTCTAACCCACATACGGTTACCTTAGGTAAACTCTGTTGGGTTCTTGGCAGAGGCAGACGGTTCATCCGAGGACAGTGCCGATCTGGGAAAGGAGCCCCTTTTTCCTTTCCCCCCCCTTGCTTACTTATTAAGATGGCGACGCTCCAGAAACCTGATGAAATGTCCTAATGACCATCGCTGCAACAGACCAAAAAAAAAGAAGAAAGAAAAGAGAAAGAGAGGATGTACTTTAAAGCTGAAACACAGGATTCTTCTCTTTCAAGTCCCTGACAACCCGTTTGTTCTGCAGTCGATGAAACAATGGGAAGGGATCGCGGATGCCTCCCGATCTCTACCTCTTTTTCTTCCGGAACATGTTTCTTTGTGGGGGTTTTCTAAATCAAAGAATTCAAAAGTTTCATCTCAACTTGAATGAACTGTTATTCTGAATGAAATAGTGCTGTAATAAATACTTGTAACTTGTACAAATAATGAATTAACACTTTTATCTATAGATCCAAGTTCACACCATCTGGAAGGTTTATTCAGTAGAATGACATGGCTTATGCTCTGGTACCTTAGAATCTTTAACAGCATACTACAGTAACAGCACACAGCTCTTTTGTTAAACGTTGGCCTTTTCTTCTTCTCCGCTTTCTTGATGGACATTTGTATAGCTGAGTGAAGACATCTGAGCGAACCATTGATAATTCACTATGGGACAATAAAACATCTGCATCGACACACTTTAAGAGGATTACCAAGTGGTAGGTGAATCACGTGGCCAACAACAAACCCATTACATGTCTAGTAGACTAACGCGTAAAAAGACTGCTACCTGCCTTAAAGGGCTGAATAAGACGCTCCTTCCTAAAAACAAGGTTGACCGGGTCGAACGGGACGACCAACTGTCCTTGCGCAGCTCGGTGGCCGCTGTTGACGGCCGTCTGTGTCCCCGCTGACGCCAGATGGAACAGCGAGGGGTGTACTTCAACCGACTCGAGCCCGCTGTCGAGAGCAGGATGAGAACCAGAGGGACAAGAAGGAGTGACAGAGAGGACGGCACGATATGGTGGCGCCGTCCCCGGCGCGGAAAGCGGAGGCGAGCGGGATGAGCTCTGCGATTATGCTACAATTTTAGCCTGTAAGTTACGACTTCAAGTCAAGACTCACGACTCGGTAGTGTTCCAGGCAAGTCACGACAAGTCACGACAAACCCTTCTGCGGCTCTGATCTGATGATCCTCGCGCCAGCAAGCCAAGCTCTGTTCGCACAAGTGGCCTCAATGACTTTCATTAAACCTCACTTCACTCGCGCATGCAGGCCAGCTTGGCCTGCTGGCACGAAGGCCTTCTGTGCGTGAGGATAACAACAAACTGACAAACCGACATGGCCGACCGTGCAGCATTTATATTTTATGTGAAGCTTTCTATCGCTAAAGGAGCCGGAGCTGCCATAGTTGTTTATGTGTGTGTGACATCAAAGACTTTGCGTTTAAAAAGTTACGGATTTGACTATCGTTCCAGGGCACTTTCACGAGTAGGAGGTTGTGAAAACACTGGTTACGGATTAGGGTTAGCAATTCAAAAAACGAATAATAGCAATTCAAAGTGATTTTCCCGTATTGCATATTCTTGAAGAAAGTAGTCCAATCCCGGGTTGCTTTTAACTGACTTCATTTATTATAAAGTAGGCATGTTTCGGTATGGTAACTGAAGCTTAAGGGAGGGAATCGTATCTAACGCGTGGAGAGGAAAATACCGTGATCTACTTCAACCCCCTGGGCTTAGGCCCGGTGGCTCTCCGCCGTCTACCTATTGATCTCTGGGCTCTGCACTTCAAATCACCCGCTAGTGGACGTCAAGTGGGCGTGGCCTAGTGGGCGTGGCCGGGGTGACGTAATGGCTTCGCTTCTTCACCTATCTAAAGGTGCTGCTATCTGTGGCTGGAGCAGCCTCCAATAAGGTCTTGCTCCCCTTGTGGCTATGTGAGGGTAATACAGCTTCTTAAAATACTTAACACCCGACACCCATGAGCATAAGCTTTATGTAACGGACACCACAGCACAATGCTCACTGGGCCAACAAGATCACAAGTCCTCTACACACACACACACACACACACCCACACACACACACCAACCCGGTATCACGCCAAGGCGTAAAATAGATACGTCTGTCCACATCGCAAGGCGTGTTCAGGTTGACGCTTTGCCTGACCAAAGCGTCACCCTGAACACGCGTCCTTCTCCATTCGAAATGAATGGGGGAATAGCACCAACAGGGGGCGATACGTTCTCCTAGCATTTGGTGAAATTGTTACGTAGCCATATTAATCGTTATTATCTGAATGGGAAATGCAATATTTTAGGACAGATACACCATTAAACGTGTTTCTAATGACATTTCTAGCGAGAAATGTACATTTTCCTTGCATAATCTTCAATCAGTGAATGTGTATGATCTTTATTAATCTTTATGATCTGAATGGGAAATACAATATTTTAGGATCGATTCACCGTTAAACGTGTTTCTAATAACATTTCTAGCGAGAAATATACTTTTTACTTGCATAATCTTCAGTCAGTGATTGTGTCTGATCTTTAGTTTTATAGTTATTAGGAAGATTTAATCGGCTCGCTCGCATGTTTCAACGACGTCAGGATGCTAGGGACGCTGCTTTCGCTAAACTAGCAGCTCACGTGTTTCCTGCGTTTGTGTTATTAAACCGTTACTTTATGTAACTTTTAATGATATTGTAATAACCACAGGCGAGGTATTGAGCGAAGTAAGCTTGATAGCAGGTTTATTGGGTTCCACAATCGGATAGGCAGGCACAGCTCCACCGGAAAACTACAACAACCAAAACTCCCGTCCGGAAGGAAACCCCCGGAACCCCCTCTCAGAAGGCCCGCCCCTTCCTCCCAAACCCTGTGACGCTACAATATCATCTTGTTAGAAACATAGATATATATAGAACACTGTTCTATATATATCTATGGTTAGAAACACGTTTATCTGAGAGCCAACCCAGTCGCTAAAAGCATACGTTGACAGTGTACGTTTTCGTGAACACTGGATTACGTCGCATTTCAACATAAAATAGCGTGCTAAGCACACGTACACACACACACACGCACGCACGCACGTACGCACCCCAACACACACACACACACACACACACACACACACACACACACACACACACACACACACACACACACACACACACACACACACACGCACAATCCATTTCGCTGCTAAAACAACAACTTGGGCTGCTTCTAGGACATTTTGGGTGGATGTTGAACGGTATGTCGGCAGGACGTTTTTTGCAGGCATGACCTGGCAACCCTGCGCTGTTGCCCGAGGTGCAGAAATGCTCCGGAACAGATCTACCATGGCCAAAATAATTGTCATGAATAGCATGAATAGATTCATGCATTATCATTCAACTTGAACATGTGTTTTTACAGTATAGAGTGGTGGAGGGATGACGTATGTTGGCCAACCCGGAAGTGAGCGTCGACCTGGGTTTCCATGGTTTCCCTTGACAAAAAGCCAACGGGTTTTTCAATTGGCTCTAAAAACCACGCGGCAAAGGAGCTGCCGTAAATTGTGTTGTTTTTGTCGTAAACTGGGGACCGACGGTTAAAAAATAGACAGATATTCCGAGGTATCCTTAAAAGGCAGCTTGGATGTTTTTATTTTCTGCAGTTTAGACTTCTTCTATAACCTATTTTTGAAAGCAAAACACCAAGCTCAATGATTTAACGAGGCAGGGTTATTTGAAACAATTTATTAAATATATATTTGTGAGAGGTCATTCCTTCTCCTGAGTTTGCTTCCTATTTATGTCTGGTGTACAACACTGTCCACAAGCATCACCCCCCCCTCCCCATATAGATTTGGAGAATTGTTGCCACGTCCCAGTGGTGGAGGTATCATATATATGAAAGAGGGCATTCAATTATACTACAATGATCAATTAGGAGGCCGAAGCCCTAAAGGAAGTAATAATAATAATAATAATAATAATTCATTGAATTTATTTAGCGCTTTTCTAGACACTCAAAGACGCCTACAGTGAAGGGGGGGGGGGGACCTCACTAACCACCACCAGTGTGTAGCACCCACTTGGGTGATGCACGGCAAGTGATGATGTAGGTGACTGAGGGTCAACATTTGAGAACCCCTTTTATCAAAGGGGGTCTCAAAGGACTCATACGCTTCAACCTGAGTGACCCATCACACCCCGGCCATGGCTTCTTCCAACTCCTCCCTTCGGGTAGGAGATACAGGTCCCTTGGGAGCCGGACAAACAGGCTGAGGAATACCTTCTACCCCTGGGCAATTCGTCTACTTAACGCCTGACCCCCCCCCCCCCCCCCCCAATGGACATGTGAAATCCTCTACCATATTTATTTATTTTACTTATATGTTATGTCTGCATATTTATATTTATTGTGCCTATTGCTGTTGTTTGTGTTTGTATTTTTGCTTTTTGCACTGCTTTATTTATTTTGCACTATGGGTAGTGAGCACCACCCCAATTTCATTGTACAAGTTTGCACAATGACAATAAAGTCTGAATCTGTGGCTCCAGCCCTACAGGAAATGACTCGGCAAGTGCTCCATCTCGTTGCACCTGCACCCAGCGGCTCGCTTGCAAGATTTTGGCCTGAAGTTCTTCCCAGACCTACACCCTAGCCATCGAACACGCATATCTGAGAATCAGGCTTCTCTTTAATAATGACAAAAAGTTACGAGAGAAATACACATTAACTTTTTGTTATCTCATAAGCGGCGTGGTGCCGGCTCCTTTTGACCTTTTGACCCCAGACTTCAAAAACGTGGCCACAGGCCAGCTGTGTCTACACACCTTAAGCCACAAATGTACACCTCCATCCCACAAAAAATGGGGACTATAAACTAACCTCTGTCTTATGTACATTTACTGTACTGTTGGAGGTCACGCCCCTTTTCCGGCCTTTTCGAGATAGCTAGGGAGGCTAAAATGTTTACACACATTTCCCGGGGCCCCGAGAACGACATATCCGAGATTTGGAGTTCTAGCCCTTAGAGAAAAAAAGTTTTCCCAAATGGACTGTCATTTGGACAAAGCCCCTCAGAAGTGTTACCTGCAATACCTAATGGTTCAGAATGTGGTGGAAAAAACAGTTTTTGAGATAGGAACGTCCTACCGCCCTGAAATTTGAATACCTTATTCTAAGGCCTAACTGGGACCCCCGCAACGAAACTTGGCCCGGTCGGACCCCGAGGGCAGGAAGGGGTGGCCCTTCCTGCCCGAAACTTGGCCCGGACCCCGAGTGCAGGAAGAGGGGGCCTGGACTTTCATAGGTGCCATGCCGTAATTCCGACGCCTCATTGTTCCGACGTCTCAATGTTCCGAAATATTTCCCATTAGATCGACATGCCACTATTCCGACGGTTCAATGTTCCGAAAACGAAACCCATTGGTCCGAAGGTCTGTTAGTCCGACTTTTCAAAAAGGAGGCGCATTAGGCCGAAAAAATAGTTTTATACCTCGCTCGCTCCCTCTCTATCTCACTCTCACTCTCTCTCTGTCTCCAAAATACAACCTAGGCCTACATATCACGTTCACGATGAATTTTGGAGAGCAAAAAGACAACGCTTCACAGAGAGCGGAGGTCTAATTCTCAACACGGGCACGAACACACACACACACACACACACACACACACACACACACACACACACAGACACACACACACACACACACACACACACACACACACACACACACACACACACACACACAGAGTGAGAGAGGGAGAGAGAGAGGGAGAGAGAGAGGGAGAGAGAGAGAGGGAGCGAGAGAGAGGGAGCGAGAGAGAGGGAGCGAGCGAGGTATACAACTCTTTTTCCTATTCAGCATATTGAACTGTCGGCCTAATGCTCCTCCTTTTTGAAAAGTCGGACAAACGGACCTTCGGACCAATGGGTTTCGTTTTCGGAACATTAAACCGTCGGAATAGTGGCATGTCGATCTAATGGGAAATATTTCGGAACATTGAGACGTCGGAACAATGAGGCGTCGGAATTACGGGCAGGCCCCCTTTCATAATCCTCGCTCGGTGACTGTAAAGGATGTTTGGTCGGATGTTATGACGAAGAATCATAATGTGAATGGGAATATTCTATAAATGTCTTGATATCATCTTTCGTCTCAGCACTTCTGCTGCAGCCGCTTAAAGTCTCACTCCGAGAACCTTAAAATATGAATCAATCCATTAGAAGTATGAAAATATCTTCCCGGTGGCGTAACGGGGCAAACAAGGTGTCCTTTGACATCTACGTTTCGAGGCGATTGCAACAGTGCCACACATGATCATATTTGAATATGTTTCGGGGTAGTAATTAGCTGTCGATTTTGGAGGCCTTTATCAATAATGACCAGCTATAGATTTGCTTCCCGATGGAGATTTTTGACAAATTACATGTTATTTAGCATCTACACGTTAAACTGAGTCCAATGAGATCAAGCTCGCCTTCTTGCTACACCGAGATCATGTCCTAGACCTAGGTGTACCATGTAAAATACATGTTACCATTTGCTAGAGTGTCATGCTGGGTGTCATTGGACTCAGCTCAACGTGTAGATGCTAAATAACATGTCATTTGTCACAAATTTCTATCGGGAAGCAAATCAATAGCTGCTCATTATTGATTAAGGCCTCCAATTTCGACAGCTAATTACTACCCCGGAACATATTCAAATATGATCATGTGTGGCACTGTTGCAATCGCCTCGAAACGTAGATGTCAAAGGACACCTTGTTTGCCCCGTTTGCTTCTGATTGACTAATGAATTGATTCAGCTATTCCCCCAGAAGTCTGGGGTCAAAAGGTCAAAAGGAGCCGGCACCACACCGCTTATGAGACAAAAGTGAATGTGTATTTCTCTCATAACTTTTTTTCATTATTAAAGAGAGGCCTGATTCTCAGATATGCAGGTTAGATGGCTACGGTGTAGGTCTGGGAAGAACTTCAGGCCAAAATCTTGCAAGCGAGCCGCTGGGTGCAGGTGCAACGAGATGGAGCACTTGCCGAGTCATTTCCTGTAGGGCTGGAGCCACAGGTAGAAGCGTATGCGTCCTTTGAGACCCCCTTTGATATATAAGAGACCTCAAAGTACAGCTTACTTGAATGTTGTCGACCCAGTCACCTAACAGTGACATGAGACCTGGTGGCCTGGGCTGTGGCAGTGTCAGAGAGGGTGTGTGTGTGTGTGTGTGTGTGTGTGTGTGTGTGTGTGTGTGTGTGTGTGTGTGTGTGTGTGTGTGTGTGTGTGTGTGTGTGTGTGTGTGTGCAACCCGGTATCACGCCAAGGCGTAAAATAGATACGTCTGTCCACATCGCAAGGCGTGTTCAGGGTCACCTATTGCATCCTTTAGGACTTCGGCCTCCTAATTGATCATTGTAGTATTGAATGCCCTCTTTCATATATATGATACCTCCACCACTGGGA